>NW_027203381.1:107616019-108216019 GCF_024711535.1 Dipodomys merriami | reverse complement strand
CACAATATAGAGTGTGATGTTCTCTGTTTTTTTAGGAGAAACACTGACTTTCTCTTCTGGACAAGAGGAAGCACTACTCACCATTTAGTCCTCTGCTTTCTGTTTTGCAAGAACCTTAGCTACAAATCTTGGTATGGGTGGAGGATTTGTATCAGATGGAGATTGTGCCAAAACCACCAACACTTTATTTGCTTCTATTTGCAAAAGGAGGTGTGACAGATGCAAGGAACAATCCAAAACTTTTCAGGGAAGGGAAAAATTAACACTGAATGTTAATTGTATCTTGCCAGAAGAGATGAATAAGAAGTTAAAACAGCTGAGGATGAGATCAGGCACGTTCAGGGTGGTATGGCGTAGACAATGACTAGTACATGTCTAGGACAGCAGAGAAGGTCAAAGGATATGTACATATGGCCACATGAGATAAAGTTAAGCAAAATTTACCCCAAGACAGGAACACAGGTGTTTTTTTTATTTCTTGCTAGTGTTTTTAATGTAATTACAATGTAGTGTATGTTTTCTTTTGTATGTTCTTCTCCCAAGATATAACCCCTGTTTTCCCTGGATTTGATGCTGGTGTTCTGCACCTTGTTTATACATTTTTGTAATTTGGGGAGGGGAAGGGATATTGGGGAACGCTTAAATAAGGATACAGGCTGACACATTGTAACGACGAGATGTACAGGACACTGTGTTGAAAACAAACTTTACAATGTCAGGGGAAGGGGGTGGCTGGCGGAGGAGTTGGGGAGGTGGAGGGGGAAATGATGGTGGGGGAAAACAAAGGAGGAGATAACAATGCTTGCTACAAAAGGTACTCATTACCATACTCATGTAACTGTAACCCCTCTGTACAACATTTTTACTATGTATATATATATATATGTATATACGTATATACATATATATAGTATATATATATGTATATACATATATAGTATATATATGTATATACGTATATACATATATATATATGATGAGAAAATGTCACGTCCAGATAGCACTTACCTTTGACTTCTCAATAAAAAATGAATAAAAATAAATAACCATTCCCAAAGGGAATTTAAATCCTTCTAAAAGCTTGTAGTACCATGAACATCACACAACAATAAATTATATTAGCAATCATTCAAAACAACCCAGGTGATTACGTTGTTAGCAAAAAAAAAGTTTAGGTTACTACTTCTTTGGAAAATTTGTGAAAACATGATTTCACTCATTTTCAAGGTATTGCTAAAAGTCTGTCATAATAGTAAAAGAGAAAATGTTTAGTTGTACATAATGTATACACTGTTATATATGTATATGCATATATATATATTGTTTTCTTCTATAGAAAACACTGATTAGTATCAGAGTGATCACTGGTATTCTCTAGTAACTCTACACCTGGACATCATCCTGCCAACTTAAATTTAGTTCCTTCCTTATTTTTATTTTTATTTTTATTTTCAAGGTCTGGTGCTTGAATTCAGGGTCTAGGTGTTGTCCCTGAGCCCCTATGTGCTCAATGGACTGAGCTGAGGGCAAAGGGTACTCTACAACTTGAGCCACAGCACTAGTCCTGTCTTTTTTTAGTCTTTTTTTGGAGATAAGAATCTTATGGACTTTTCTGCACTGGCAGGCTTTGAACTGTGATCCTCAGACCTTAGCCTCCTAAGTAGCTAGAATTATAGGCGTGAGTGACTGGCACCCAGCAAATTTAGTCTGTTTTTAGGTAAGCATGTCTTGTGTGACTTTGGTAAGAGAAGGTTTATGAAAAATGTGTATTTGGTTTTCTTGGGTTTTAACTCATTGATCTTTTCCCTTTTGGTTTGTGTCTGTTTTATTCTTCTTAGAGTCTTGAGTAACACCATGCATAGAGCCCTGTGAATCTTCCAGTATATCTCTAAAGCTTGAGGGTAATGTTGACACATGATGTCATCACATCAATTTGGATTCAAAACATAGACTGGCATTAAGTAGTACACATATAATGTAGCAGTTTTACTTACCTACAAATATGGTTGTATGATATGAATATGCATTTTCAGCTCAAATATAGAATTTATTTTAAGTACATTTATGATTATATTTCCTTGTGAATTACTCTTTTATGAGTAATATGTAGTCCATTTCATTACTATTAATGCTTTATAGTTTTCTGAATATATAACACATCAAAATATGTGATGTTTCTTTCCTTTTTGTCATCATTTCATGTGTCTATCCATCATCTATCTATCTATCTGTCATTTATCATCTATCTATCTTAGAAAATATATGCTTTATCCTCCAAGTATGTACTTTGTAAAGGACTGTCCTGGAATGGATAGTCAGCTTGTTTGCAGAAATATGAGGAAAATTATCTAAAAACTTTTGGTAAATATAGAAGAACAATTTAAGCTATTTACTCATAGCACTTTAAGGATAGTATTCTGGGTTGGTTATTACTAATGAGGATACTTATATTCATATCAAGCCACTCAACATCTGGATTTTGTTACACTAATCTCCTCATGCTAATATTCTTCTTCCTTCTCATTTAGGTTTGGTCTTAGAGGATCCCTTACTATTCCTAGGGCCTACATATTTCTTTCTCAAGGTCTTTGAAGTGCTTGCTCTCAGGAGCGGCTTAGCTTTAGAAGTTTGCCCTGCTCATTACAGTGTCATCTCACATATCAGACTTCATTTTAATTTTTCCTGTCTCATATTTTCTCTATAATACTCTGCTAGGTATGTGTGTGTGTGTATGTGTGTGTGTACGTGTGTGTATGTGTGTGTGTATACGTGTGTGTGTGTGTGTGTATGTGTGTGTGTGTGTGTGTGTGTGTGTGTGTGTGTGTGTGTGTGTGTGTGCTGTTGGGCCTTGAAATAAAATATCAGGACCTGATGTTGTCCTTGAACTTCTTTTCTTCTTTTGCTTAGGCTAACAGTTCTACCACTTGAGCCACAGCCCTGGCTCTGGCTTTTTGGTAGGTTATTAGAGATAAGAGTCTCAAGGACTTCCCTCAGATCTCAGCCTACTAAGTAGCTAAGATTACAGGCTTCAGCCACTGACACCTGGCTGGTTTGTAAATTTTAATTAGGCAAATTAATTTCTACATAATTGCATTAGTGATTCAATTTTACTTATTTTTCTTAATTGATGAGTAGTGATCTTCCAATGATGCTATCATTTATCTCTGGGTGAGAATTCTGCAGGAGTTTTGATTAGCTACAGTACCTTTGTTGAAGATACATCTTAATTGAAATCTCATATCTAGTTGCACAATTGTAATATTTTTTAATCTGGTGAATTTTCTTCAAATGTTTACCTTTGTGACTCGTGTAAGTAATTTTAATTCCACTGATTCTTTTACATATTTTTAAAGGTGAACTCTAAACCTCATTTGGATTCGACCAAATGAGGCATTTTTTTAACCTTTAGAGCAAGGTAAGTTTCTTATCTTCAAACACTGGCTTTGATTTCACAAAGTATGGGTCTCTCATTTGAAAAGCTTCCTCCTATAGACCTGGTATGAATTCAGCTGCTGTTTACAGGAGTCACTGAACTTACTAGGAAAGTAAAAGACTATACAGTTAGAGGTTAGGATAGACTGACACACTTGATACACTGCTCCAACTGCTTTTCTTGCTTCTTTGCTGATAGAATTTGTTAAGGTATAGATAACTTTGAAAAGGAAAATTCCTTTTCTCAAAAATAATTCTCTTCTCCTTTCTTGGAAATCCCTGTGGATGTGACAGTCAGAATCAAGCACCAAAAAAAGTTCTCTTTTACAGTGTAGTAATTGATTTAGAATACCATTAAAGAATTATCTTTTGTCCATGTTTTTCTCCCTTGGTGACACATAAGCCTTTTGAAATAGCTGACTGCATTGTGTAGGTGTCATCTCCAGGGTCTTTTTTATTATGAAAACCTTCATGATTTAAATTGCATGTGGAGGTTCAAGATTCTCTGCCTTCAATTGAGGTCTAGGTTTCATAAAGAAGTACTGTATAATAATGTATGAAGAATGGATGGTATTACAATTCAAACCTAACTAGAGAAAATTCTTATTTTTAAGAAAATTATATTAATGTTTGCTTTTTATTCCTCAAAGATTGTGTACAAAAATTATAGAGATTATAAATTAACATGCTTGGCAAATTTTGGGAGCTTTTTAAATGGGAAGTAAGAAATGAAATATTAATTTGAAAATGTCTTTAAGGGAAATTGTAAAAGAAAAAATTAATTAGGCATATAATATATTTAACATTTACCTTTATGCTATTTCATAACATATGGCATAGTATTTATATTTAATATTGAATATCTATAAAAGTGAATGTGTATATTGCTTAAAAGACATTTAATTACCTTTTCGTTTAAATAATTCACAGCTTTACTATTTATAGACAATTTCATGGTATACATTTAAAAACCATGAGCAAAAGTTACATAGTATGGGTTGAGACTTATATTTTTATAAGTCAGAAATATTTACATAAAGGCAGTTAATTTTTTTGTTTTTAAATTTTATTTTATTGTAAAGATTCTGTACATAGGGGTTACAGTTACATGAGTAAGGTAGTGAGTACATTTACTATCAAGCATTGTTGCCTCTTCCTTTGTTTTTCCCCTACCATCCCTTCCTTCCCACCTCCTCACCTACACTCCACTCTCCACTCTCCTCCCCCACCCACCCTCTAAATTGTAAAGCTCATTTTTTAACATAGTGTCTTGTACATCTCATTGTTACAATGGGTCCACCTGTAACCCTATTTAAATATTTTGTTTTTTTCCCTTCCCCTCCTCAAATTATACCTACATCAAATACAGTGAAAACAGGGGTTATATCGTGGGGAAGGAACATCCAAAGCAATAAAAAAATATTCACATGGTACATTATAAATATGTTAGAAACAATAGCAAGAAAGAAAAACCAATTGTGTCCTATCTTGGGATTTACTTCGCTTAATGCTGCCTAAGTGTGGTGTACTGTTGCAGTGTAGGCAGCTACCAGGGATGTTACTACGTTTTTCCTCCTGGTGCTACAGATTACTGTGGTGGGCCCATTACTGAGCTCCAAGTCTAGTTTCTGTGCTTGTTTTCTAGCATGCATGGATCCATGCTCCCTGATTTGCCACTGCAGTTTGGGTGAGAGAGAGTGTGTTAAGAGTCTAATGTCTGGCACGTGAAGCTTAGTACATCAGTCTATGGTTATTGATCTTGTGATAGAACCATGATGCAGAGCTAAGTACCAGACCTCAATTTCTAGGACCTGCACTTACTCTTTCCCTTCATTGAAGCGAAAACATTTTTGTTGTTGTTGTTTTCATGACCTGTTGAGTTATGGGAATCTGGTGCATAAATTTTCAGCTACTTGAGCCATATATTAGTTTTGGAAATTTTGGTGAATAATCCTATCAATACATCTATCTAATTCCACAGAGAAATAAACTATGTTTCTCAATCTAAGTCTTCCAAAATCTCTTCCTACACATATTTGCCAAATTTTTGTCAACAGCAGTTATCAAAACAAACAAAAACACAAAGAATTCCTAACTCTAATGATTCCTTTGGTATACAAATGAATAGTGAACAATAGATATTATATGGAGTGGCTGCATGTGTCTTAAGAACAATGTTATTCCCTTCCAAAGAGAGAGCATCCATTATCATTTTTTAAATAAGAGGAGTCAAGGTTCATCAGACAAGGAAGAAGTAGGTGTTTTAGTAATAAATTGGAGTCAAACAACTTGGGAGTTCAATTTTTTTTGTTTCTTCTGGATATATCCAGATATTTTCATTCTTACTATTAAAGTCTGTGGTGATCATTTTTGCCTACTTGGCCAGACAGTACTCTCCATTTTGTCCAAAGTAATGCTAGGCTCTGTATTATGATACCGTATTTCATATATGTGGCTTAACTTCAAAACAAATTTATATTCTGTAAAGGAGATGATAATACTCTCCTATATAATTTGAATGAGCTTGATTTGTCTACTGCAAAGGTTAGCAAAACTGGTTTCTGGCAATATAAATTCCATTGTGGATGCAGTTAGTTACTTACCAAGAATTTCACTTCCCCCTTATTTTAACTGTCCAGTTTTGGACTTATCTACCAAAGGTACTTCCACATAAGTAAATTCCTTGATGTCTCTTTTTTCTGCTTCTCTGACTGAGCCTTGGCTGAGATGAGATCATTCTCCTTTCCCACCCCTTTCTTGAGAAGAGACTCTTGGCAAGACAATTCCATTTCTATTGTATTATCTCCTCAGAGCTACCAGTGGCAGAACTCAAAACACAAACAGTGAATAAAGGAAAAATAGATGTTTTGCAGAATCCCAGCTTTAACACTATGGAAATAAATATGGTAGGGTCATTTTGAGGATAAGAGTGATAAGATCATAATAAATAAAAGGACTATTATTTCAAAGTACGTGTTACAAAGATGATATAAATAGGGTGTTCTGTATTCTCCTATACATTCTTTAGATTGGTAATCGCAAATAATGTTTATGAGTGAGACTCACGATCCTAGATACATGTGTCTTAGGCTTAATTAATAAAATGTATCATTATTATTCTCAATTATATTTGTCAAGTTTGTGTGATGAGAAAAGCCAATTTGAATACCTCCCCTGAACAGAATTTCTTACCAGAAAAAAGAAATTCCCATATATAAAATAGTCACAAAAGATCCAGACATGAACATTTGTGGTTCAAAATATAAATTTACATGTCTCTTGTGAAAGATGTCATGTAGATAAAAGTGCTGAATTGAAAAAAAAGAGACAGAAGAGTTTCATGTTTTCATAGAAACCTAATTTAGAAATAACATTAATTCCCCGGCAGTATCTTTAATAATGGTTTAAAATAGTTAATATGTAGGAGGCTCTTGTAAAGTCACTTACAATCAACCCAACAGACGGAGTGCAGGTCCTGGAGAGTATAATGGATTCTCAGTATCATGTAAACTGAAGAAGGAAACTCAATACATGATTTAAAAGATGAGAATGAAATGTAACTTCAAACATATAAATCAAAGGCATGTTTCCAGAGACTATTTTAGGTGAATTAGGATGCTCTTCATTTTATCCAATAGAATTGAAAATACAAAGAGATAAAGATTGAAGTACACCTGTATTTCCATCAGATATTGGAATACGTGGGTCTCAGTCATAGCAGTGAGAGCTGGGTATAATGAAATATAATATTTCACTTGAAAATAATAGCATGAGAGCCTTACCACATCAGAGTTCTGTTCAGAAAATCCTGGCATGGGAGACACTGGCAAATTGAACTCTCCATGTCATTATTGACATGCAACATAATAGAACTGGCAGGTGAAATGGAACACAAACTGATTGCCTTTAAAAAAAATTTTCTCTCAGCAATTTTTCCTCCAAAGGATTATTATTTATCTTCAAATTGTGCTGAATTCCAAATATTCTCCTTCCTCAGAATACTAATCTGTCAGTATTTCATTTGCCCAATCAAGCAAGAGACTTCCCTAACTCACTATTTTTAGATTTAAATTACATATCCATCTAAGATAAGTGACACATTGTTTCATATGGAAATAAATACCTTGAATTTAAATGATTCTTTTTATTCTTAATGAAGATAAACCTCTTATTTCCTCTGTGCATTTTCATCAGTCTTCTTGTAGGAGCTTTCTATTAAAGCATAATTTGGATATTGTTAATAACCTGATATATCACAAGTCAACCTGATATATCATGTGTCTAGCTTATATCTATCTGTCTAATCTGCATTTTCCTAGTAATATCAAGATACTGATAAAAAATAAACACTAAAAGATATCACCATTCTTCTCATTATTTGTCCATTGTTTATTTATCGGTGCACCATTGACAAAGTATGTGTAAATTATATCTTCTAATCAGTGGAAAATCTTAAAATCTACAGAATATACTTCCAAAGTATATACTTTGCATTCTTCTTTTTCTTTGTGGAAAATGTACTTGCCCTTTTCTTAGGTATCTGAAAAAATATTGAGTGTAAGTAGTAGAAAAATCTAGAACTGAAAAATATTGTGAAATAATATTATTTTAAAAATAGTTTGAATGAAGAACAAGTAAGAAAATATATCAAGAGAAAGCTTATTATAGCATTTGGTGGAATGCTATGAAATAAAAATTGAAAATTCAATCTTTTCTGTTAAAAAATATTTTTCATCCCAAAGTACTTTAAATGCCAGGCATGACTCTTGCTTATGATTTATTTTGAGTTAGAATGAACTTTCTTTGCACAGACTGTGTTGTGTACTTTTGTCAAATTACAAAATATCAAAGACCTTAACCTTCTTCACCTTAAAAATAAGGATAATGAATGAGAAAGCAAAGTTAATTTGAGAATGAAATGAAATATTATGTGTATTTCCTCCTTATGTGTTCAAGGAAAGTACATTGTCTACTTCCATGTTTCATATCCACAGGGAAAGTTAGGTCTGTGTTGTTGGCAAAGGGTCAGGCGCTTTCAAAATTCTACAAATAACATAAAGTTCAAAATGAAAACCAAGCCATTTGTGTTGAGAAGCATGTACAAAGAATTCTCTCTAATTCAAGTGCATTATATCTGAAAAAAGTAGTCCAATAAAGAAATAACATAAGGCTTATTAGTTTTCTGTATGAGAAATATGGTGTCCATACATAGGGAAATCTAACACATGACTGCATGCAGCATCGTTAAAGCTAGGTAGTTGCACACCTTGCTGTACTTTGTCATACACAAAGTACCAAAGCATTCAACTCTGCCAATTTCCAGCCCACTCAAGTGACTCTTGGACTGTCATGGAAAAATGCAAGTATATCTTTGGACATGCCTCAACCAATTCAGCCTTGAGCTGTTCCAGACCAAATATATTTATGATAGATTGATTCCTTCCTAGAATAAGCACTCACCATAGCTAAAGAAATAACACTGATAACAATATATCTTACTGTGTAGACATGGAACAAAAGAAGTATGAAAGATAATTTTTGTTTGGAAATATGTGATTAACTGGACATGTAATTTACACATTAGAAAACATGATTCAATATATATTGAGATAAAATTATAATATGCTTTCAAAAGTTCACTTACAAAAGGAATTTCAAAATATGATCAGTTCTATTTTATCTATTGTCTTATTTGCTGCAAATTTACTAGCAAATAGTAATATCTTCTAATTATTTTAATAATTTAATTATGCAATTCTAATTCTTTTTTAATATTTTTATTGTAAAAATACTGTACAGTGGGGTTACAGTTGCATGAGCAAGGTAATGAGTACATTTCTTATCAAACATTGTTACCTCCTCCTTTGTTTTTCCTAGCCACCTCCACAATTACACTCTTTTTTGCACTAAGTACAGAAGTATACTTATTGAATTTAATACCTCCATTGACACATTAAATTTATTTAAGGTTGTGTTGGTTATGATTAGAACCGAATGGTTTAATTTTTCCAAACCTGGCTCTTAAAAGACCATTTAAAATTTACATGAAGTGTCAGACATCACTGCTTCATAGGGCATCTATGTAGGGCATCTTCATAGAGCATCTACAGAAGCTCAGACCTGAGGATTCTGGTTCAATGCCATCCTGAGCAGATGAGTCCAAGAGACTCTTACTTCTAACTAACCAGCAGAAAAACTGGAAATAATACATATTTCAGTTTTGTTGTATTCATTTTATTAAACTGGAAAATTTTCAAAAGAATTACATGAATTCAACCTTCTGTGTAAATCACACTTTACTCAGTATGTATGAATATATACATCCATATAACCTTGTCTTTGCTTGTATATATATATATATATATATATATATATATATATATATATATATATATATACACACACACACACACATATGTTGTTGTGGGTGGTCAAGTAACTTGAGGGGATAGGTCTGGTTGGAGGAGACAAGGGAGAACAATAAAATGATACTGATAAAGATGCATTACATTTATAAATTAATATTGTAAATTAATAGTCCTTTGCACAATTCCTTAAAATTTATACACACAAGTGCACACATACATGTATATCCATATATACATAGGGATATATATCCATATATACATGTGTATACACACACATGCAAATAATGATATGGCTCAAGTAGTAGAACACTAGCCTTGAGTCTTGACTGAAAGTGGAGCCAGAGTTCAGGTTCACTCCTGAAAACATAATACAAGAAAATTAACTGACTATATTTTACTTCCTTATTTCCAGAAATTTGACTCCAGGACATCCTCCATTCAGCCCAGACATCACAGATGAACTCCGCTCCATCCCCAGGGTACAGGAAAAGTGGATGTCAGAGCCAAAGATACTACTATGGTTTAAAGGTGACCATATGATGCTCTATGCAAACGATCTAACAACACAATAGTGCAAGACAAAAAAAGATGTCTGCCTACTTTTTCAGAATGAAATTGGTGAATAGAGAACTTGGAACTACAAAGAAAAGATTACACTGAGAATGAGGAATAGATATGACCTGAGTGAATATATGGCAAAGAAATCAATACTAATTCCCTCATTTCTGCTTTTAGATCCCAAAATATTCTGCAACCTCTAAACTTCACAGTTAGGTCAATCAATAAAATTCATTTTTTCAGACCCAGGGATATTAGTCAAGTGATGGAGTACTTGCCTATCATTGCAAGATGCTCCAAGTTCAATCCCAATATCTTAATGCCAAAAGAAAAGAATTCATTTTTGCTTCAACCACTTTAAGTTAAACTTTCTGATATTTGCAGGTAATTGAAGCCAAAGGTATGAGGAAGATAAAAGTTTCTCTTCATACTGTTCCATTTGGAAATACTTTCAATATTTATATTAATAATATTTATGATGTTATAGAAATACTTCTAATGATAGCATACCTTTATACATACATGAATATTCTAATAGAATCCCTGCTGGTACCACAGCTTAATACATCTCATGATTATAAGAATATATGTTATTTTAGTAAATAGTGTTGTCTCTTTTCTATTAGATAATTATCTACATATTTTCAGTAAAACCTAACCTAGAAATTATGAAATTGACATAAATATTTATAAAAATAAACTATGACTTTATCACTTTTACTTATACTGTTGTTTGCATGATAACAAAATTTTCCACATCTTTTACCTTCAAAAAGCTCTTAGGAGCCAGATAAAGGGGGATATTGTCAAAAAGAAATGCACTCTTTTTTTTTAACTGTATTTTTTGTCTTTTCTTTTTTGGTACTGGGGATCGAACCCAGGATGTTGCACTTTGCCACTGAACTACATCCCAGCCCAAGAAATGCACTCTTTACCTGACTTCTGTATATTGTACATCACCTTTATACTAACAATTTAAAAACAAAAAGTAAGACTCCTAGGAAGGGCATAATAAAGAATGTTGTACATTAAGAATGTTATTCCTTTATATATGCATAGGCTGAGTATGATCAGGCTGTGATCACAAAATACTTTAGACAGGATCATCTATGCAAAACTGAAATAGATATTCTATCCAACCATCATGGTTGGGTGTTCTGATTATAGACAGTTAGCTTCTCATTTTATCCTCATATGATGGAAAAGGGGCTTACCTGGTAGAGTGTTATGATTTCTTTTAATAGTGGTATTAATGAACTTCATAGTATAATTATGGATACAAAGCCTACCTTCGTTACCACCACTTTTGGATTATGATTTCAGCATGAAAGTCAAGGTCATAATGACATTCAGTTCAAAACATGGATAATATTTTAATAAAGATCTTACATTATGAATTCTGTAATATTTATCTACATGTCATTTAATAGCTTTAATCAACATGTCTCCATGTTGACATCTATATTCATTTATATGTGGAATTATGAAAGTTAAATATGAAAGTTAAGAACCTTCTTCTCCCAACTCTATACTTTGCTTTTTCCATTTTTGTCCTCCTTCCCTCTCTTGTTTTTCTCTTTCTTTTTTCCTCCATCTTTTAACATATACATAATGCAATATGCTTCCTATTCTACTCCAATTTATGTTAATATAGTAACATTTATTATTATACATAATCACGTGTGAACTTTGGAGCTTCAGGTTTAAGAAATTAATTGAAAATGTTCAGAAGGCGTTTAGATTATTTGTCTAAGGCATATTAACTTAAGACAATTAGGAAACAAATTTCTCAAACTGATAAAAGAAGAATAAAAAAGTACATCTAAATGTGTAAATAAATTTGAGTAAAATATTCCAAAAAGTAATGCTATTTGGAAAATTTTAACTTTAACATATAGAAAACACTTTAAACCAAGTAAAAAGGAACTTTTGCTAGATAAGAAAATGACATCTATTCATTATAATAAGAGAAACTCATCTGGTTTTGTTTGTTGAATGATCTTGGAATTTGGCTAATTGAAGAAACATTGTTCTATTTACAACTTGGATTTAAATTAAAAAAAATACCTTTCCTCACCATTGAGTATGATAGGATTTTTTCAGAAGGAACACTTTGATGGACAGGACTAGAAATGGATTCTCTATATAAAATAATTGATGCTTTCTGCCCTTCCTATAGAATTGTAAAGGAATTGAAAAACTTCAGTATTAATGCATGGATAAGGCAAAAGTTCACCAGAGCTGTTGACTTATCTGCATATAAAATGTTGAGTGCTATCCAGGAGAGAGAGGTAAGTGCTCCACAGCACTGCAAATTTGCATAATGAAGAAGAGAGTGCATTTAATTTACCATTAACTTGTTAAATCTCTCTGTAATATTTTCTCTCTGTAATTTACTTTTATATGCATTACAAGGTAATTGAAATCAAAACTGCAATAGGTTAATGGAGTAAAAGCAAAAAAGGAAACTATGAACTGGATTTGCCCTTAGAATATTATCGTAAAGAGTCAGGATACTAGAGTGTATAAGTATTGAAGGCTATTTATTGAAGCTTGATATTGGACCTCCAGATGGTATATAAAACACTTTCTAATCAATTTTATTTATACCTTCTGTAGTGTTTATACATTAACAAGCAAAAATACAATGCACTGTGAAGCATTATCTTGCATTTCGTGTAATAGCTATCACAACTGAAAACTCCAAAAAGAACAATGGAATAAACCAGAGAAAATGGAAATAGGTTGGAAAATGAGTATGATGCTGAGAATTCCAACTAGATTGATTTGAAAATATTAACAAAGATGTTTAATATTAACAAAAATACAAGAACAATTCATGGGCTGTTTTCTCACCTTAATCCTTATTATGAATATAATTGCTATTGAATCCATCACTGTAAAATGGAATGGGAATAGTACTTTTCTTTACACTCTGCACTTGATGTGAAAATTCATCTTTACAAATATGTCATCCAGAGATGGACTTTAAATAGCCATTTAGCAGGGTTTTTAAAAAATGGCCCTCTACTTCCATGGAGAAGGTAAAACTTCTCAGAGATGAACAAAAGTGATTTGGTGTTGGGGTGGGGGGGATGAGGCAACTTAAATTTTACTTTTTTCAAGCTTCTCTCTCATCTCTGAAATTCAGCAATTATAGATTACATTTTTATTTATGCATTTCTTATGGTACTTATTTTCTGTCTCAACACAACTGCCTCACTATGACTAAATGCCTGAAAGAAATCAAGTTAATGGAGGAAATGTAGGCTTACAGCATAAGTTCTGTTGTTTGTGGTCTCATCTTGATGTAGTACATCATGAGGGAAATATATTAGAGCAGAAAATGGGATGCACACTGAATTCAATTGGTTGAAACTCAGGAAATAGATAAGTATTTCTTGGAAAAAAAATGTGATTTCGCTAACTACAAATAGGTAGTCTAGAGCTTCACATTCTGAGGAATTAAATAAATTACCTGATGTAGCCAGATGAAAATATATGATTGAATCTAAACAATAATAAGCAATAATCCCCAAAAGATCAGGAAGGCACTAGATTCTTAGGAGGCCAAGATCTGAGGATTGTCATTTAAAGCCAAGATGAGAAGTAAAATTCATTTTTAATGAAACACAAAAATCTGGAAGTGGAGCTATGGTTGAAGTGTAATGTGACATCCTTAAATTGAAAATACTGAAGAACAGTACCCAGGCCCTGAATTCAAGCCCCAACACTGCAAACTTGTCTCTCCCAAAAAATAAGTTGAAGTAGATCATTATTTCAATTGTGTCCATATTGTTTCCCATGCCTTTGTTTCAGACTCAGAAAGATAAAGGACCCAAAGCTAACATATCTGTGTGTATGTGGTCTTGTGCCTTTTTTCCCTGAAGATTTTAATATGCACTAGCACATTATTAAAACTAAGTTCATATTTCAAAGTAGAGCATGATTTGAAGAAATTTTAGTGACCTAAGTACACTTGAAAATTAAAAGCAAGATATTAGAGAAGGATTGTTGAGGAAGCATCAACTAGTTATATTTTGCTCTGATTATTACTGAGAATCAAAAGAGATACAAAAATTACACTTGAGAACATACGCATTGAAGAAAGTGCCAGTTAGGAAAATTAAGAATATATTTTTAAAAAAGCATTCAGATATTCATTTATGTTTTACTATTTGTGACAATTATTCCAGGCTATAGGTAGAGTTCCATTTGAACACACCAAAAAAGATGAAAAACACATTTTTTTAATTGGTAAAGTGGAAAAACATAGAAGGTTTACAATGGGAAGATGGGATTCAGAGGGGAATTTGGGAGATAGATGAAAAGAAGATGTTTAGTTAAGTGACAATGTGAAAGGTAAATTATTAGCAAGTAGATTGAGCTCTAGTTGCAGTAATTATGTGATGTGTTGAGGTTTGAAGGGCTGTGTCTGTAATTACAAATGGTAGGTTTGGTAGGACAAAAGAATAGTATCAGAGAAATGTGTTACTAATGATAAGATCTAACATATAATTAATATACTCAGTTACACACATATTGAAAAATGTACTGCCTGTTGCTAAGTACACACACACACAAACCCTTACAACATAGGTCTCTAGGGTTTCACCCATAGTAAGATCAAAGAAGATTACTCCTAGGAAAGGACCACAAAGGTGCAATGACTGCGTGCATCTGATCACATTTTAAAAAATTATCAAAATGAGCTGCAGAATAGAAAGAAAAGGTTTTTTTGTTGCTGTTTTCCTTTGTTATTTTTGTCTTTTTTTTGTTAGTTTATCTGTCTCTGGGAGGATAAGGGGTTACACAGAAATGGTGGGTCAAAGGGTGAACAAATGAAGCAGTGGTACTCACTAGACACTATGTTGAAAATGAACTATATAACTTGTGGGTGGGGACAGGAGGGAAAAACTAGGAGAGAGTGAGGGAAGGGGTGACATTGTTCAAAAGAAATGTATTCTTTATCTGACTTATGTAACAGTAACCCCTCTGTACTTTACCTTGACAATAAAATTAAATAATAATAATAAAAATGCATGAAGCCAGGCACCAATGACTCACCTGTAATCCTAGCTACTCAGGAGGCTGAGATCTGAGGATCATAGTTCAAAGCCAGCCCGGGGAAGGAAAGTCCCTGAAACTCTTATCTCCAATAAACCACCAGAAAACCAGAAGTGGCGCTATAGCTCAAGTGGTAGAGTGCTATCCTTGAGCTGAAGAGCTGAGGGATAGTGCTCAGGCCCAGAGGTCAAGCCCTATGACAGACAAAAAAAACAAACAAAAAGCATGAAAGGGAAAAAGGAGTTTACTATTATTCTTGCTCAACAAAAGCATAAATGTTTTACAGTTAGTACTGGCAGAATCAAGATTCTGAATCCTTTTCTGGAATTCATACCCCTTACCCTTTCTGATAAAGTAAGTCAGTTTTTAACTGTTAGAAATTCTAGTTACATGGAGATGGGCTGATTTTATTGGGAAGTTGCTTTTACAACTACAATACCCTCACAGGGAATAGACATACCTCAATGTCATGAATCTTTGCAGTTCAGAGCAGACCCCCGGGATCCTGAAATTAGAATCATTTGTCCTTTTTGTGTGCACCTTCATGTTTTCCACTACTCTGCCACCTGTTCATTGCAGAACAGAACTTAACATCTTTTGTTTCCAGAAAGTAAGTTAAATAACTCTGATAACAGAGCAAGAAGTATTATTCCATCCAAGGGCTTCTGTTATTCCATTGCTTTTTGTCTGTGGAAGGAAAAATGTAATTTTTCTTTAATTTATTTGTTCTTTAATTTAAGGCAGAATGATTCTTTCATATTCCTGAAGTAAAAAGACATATTGATTACTGTGGATAAAAATTCATTGCACTTGTTTTTGCCAGGTTCATTCCATGTTCATGGGAGTAAGGTCAACAGTTTATAACAATAGGCTTCTCAAATTTATATGAATAGTGTTAATAATCCATTTCTGTTCTCAATACATAACTTATAATATATAATTGAGAAAATTCTAAATGTGCCTCATCTTTTGAAACTGATAGGTATTTAATTTTTTTGTTTACTTCACCTTTTTATGTATCTTTGGGAAACAGTTTTGTTTCCAAATCTGGATTGTGTTTGAACACTAACATATGAAGAGATTTCTCTGAAAAACTATTTTTTTATTGTGAAAATACTGTACAGAGGGGTTACAATTACATGGGCAAGATAGTGAGTATATTTCTTATCAAGCATTGTAGCCTCCTCCTTTGTTTCCCTTTCCTATCCCTTCCCATTCTCCTCTGAAAGACTTTTGAAGAGTTGAATAAGGATGTTAATTAAAGTGAGAAGACTTTGGGGAAAAATAAAACACATTGAAATCTAGAAGTAGAAATTTCTTTTCATTTGTGGGTTAACATTACTACAACCTTGAAACGTAAGCTGAATTATAAAACTAGCTATGATTTACTAATTGAAAAGAACATATTTTTATTTTGTTTGTTTATTTATTGGTACAGGAGATTGAACTCAGGGCCTCCTACTTCACAGGAACTGTTCTACTTGAGTCACATCTGCAGCCCACAAAGAAAATTCTTTTAATTGGAAAAACAAACTGATAACTGGTTAGTGATTTTGTAAATGATAGGAACAATGTAGTGACTACAATTTTGTACAACATTAGTTCATCTTGTTCCTGAGTTCATATATATTTGACATTAGGTAATTTGTTTCTATTATTTATTTGTAACAAATGTGTGCAGATTAAAAAAATGTATATAACATTGTTTTCTCCCCTTCCTACTTGATTATTGGAAATTGTAGAGAGGTAATAATTGCTTTGTAGAAATTTAATAGCTTAATACAAATTCTATTCTGAGTTACCGAAGGCAATTATTTTATAGAAAATGAAAAGCCTGCTCCACCTTTTATTTGACGAAGAGGCAACACATATCTCAATCTTTATGAAACTTTGGTGCTCAGGTAATCAAAGTTCAAGTCCTTTCAAAGTTTCTTTTCTTAAATATATTTTTCATTATATTTTTGTTTAATGTCTTGATGATGGATCCATGGGTCTTTTCCCACTGGGTTTAATGGATGTGAAGTTTTCTGAAACAGAACCATCATGTTGTCAATTTTCTGAATGCATTCAGGTTTTAGTCTTTTAATAAAGTAACTGATAAGAGATTAGGAAGGGCCTTTCCAGGGCATTCTCAGTTTCATTTATTAATCTCATAAAGGTAAAGCTTGAATAATCTTGATTTATGAATAATAATATTATAGAAAGAAGTATGAAAATCAGGCCAATAGAATCATACAAGATCTCCCTCAAATATTCCCATTTGAAAGGAGTTGTCTTGTGTTTATATTTTGTAGTCATTAGAGAATTGTTAATAAAACATTGCCAAATTGAATTGTAATGATATTATTAGAGCAACAAAATTCTGCCAAGCACTCTTCCCGGGGTGCTCGGCAGAATTTTCTTACTTATTGGCAAGTGTACTAGTTTCAGTGCATTCTTAATTCAACCCAAATTTATAATTGTCTCATGCTCTCCTTTTATGAAGTAGTCATAAAAGGTACATTTCTGAACAAAAGGTTTGGCACTTCTGAGATATTAACAAGTAAATAGTTAACTCTATTTGAACAATAACGCTTTTGTATGGAGATTTTGGGATTTATGATGATCAGAATAAAATGAAGAATGTTAGAAAAAATCAATCACCTAAACTTAAGAGCTGACTTAACTTAATCACTCACCATCCTACCAAAGAGCTTTTCATCTATTCCAAACAGCCCTTTGAAGTTTTCTCCCTAGGTCTGAATCATCTTTTTTGGAATAAGAGGTACTGAAATCTTGTAGAAAATATATATGTTTGAGATAGACAAATCAGAGCAGGAATATGGGTCTTAAAAAAGATATGTAGCCTGGCTCACACCTATAATCTTAGCTACTCAAGAGGCTGACATCTGAGGATCACAGTTCAAAGCCAGTCGGGGCAGGAAAGTCCATGAGACTCTTATCTCCAATTAACCACCAGAAAGTAGTGCTGTGGATCAAGTGGTAGAGTGCTAGCCTTGAGCTGATAGAGCTCAGGGACAGTGCCCAGTCCTAGAGTTCAAGCCTCAGGACTGACAAAATTAAAATAAAAGATGTGTATTTTTAGATATATGAGTTTAGCATTCAATGTATTTAACAAAATATTCTATAATCCTTCTTGCCTGTAAGCATATATGACTTGGATAATTTGTTTATAACACTATCTGAATAAATGATTGTTAATTTTATTTGTATTTAAACCTGGCATGATGGAGGAAAGCAGCTTTTAAAGGGTGAGTCAATGGCTTGAGTCTTTTAGAAATTTCATTTTCTTATAACTTAAGTGCAATAAAATGTGCTTTTTCATGTTAAAAATAAGTGATTATTGTTATTACAAACACTGGAATGAATGGATTCACACATTTTATCTACAACAAATTAGGAAGGGTTTCTATTTTTTGTTGTTTGTTGATTTGCTCCATAATATCTGCTTATAGACGCAACCCTTGGATTTCCATGGATAATTTGATGACTTCTTGCTGGGATATTTCTCCTGTAATTTGAGTCCTTTCAAGAAGTAGATGATGATCATCATCAGAGATTTTTAAACTTTAGTGTTTGTGAATTGCTCTGGGAATGTTATGTACATTGTTCTGCCCACCTCTATTGCTTGATTTTGTGGCAGTGTAAGAGGTTCTAAACTGTTCATGAGATAAACAATTGTGATGATAATGCTAATTATAACGATTGGGTTACATGCCTAACTTCTTTATATATTTTGCAAAAAGAAGAGGACCTCCAATATCATTCCTTAATATTATGGAGAGAAATACGAATTAGAGGCAACAATGCTTGATAAGAAATGTACTCATTACCTTGCTCTTGTAATTGTAAACCCTCTGTATGGTATTTTCATAATAAAAAACTTATTAATAAAGAAATTAACATAAGCCTTATACTGAATGGCATAACTTTGATCATTTTATCATTTATTTGATGGTTAATCTGTTGAATATCATTACAGTACATTGAATCAGGAATAGTTTCATAATTTTTAGATCAGAAATAATTTTGAGGGAATTTCATTAAGACCGAATAGTTTATTATTACTAGTAGTAGTAGTCATAGTAGTAGTAGTATTTATATCCTTTGATATTCTGTAGTCCAGTTGGCTAGCTTTAGAAAAACAGTGTAGAGTGAAGGGCTATTTGCTCCTTTAAATTGTTTACAGTTTATAGGAAATGAGAAATTAAGTGAATTTATAATAACAGCAGACACAGGAAGGCACTAAATTATTGCAATTAGTCATTTAAATGATCTTGAAAATTGAAATAATCTTCTCCACAAAATTTAATCTAATCAACCTACAAAGTATGGTACTGCTAAATTTCACATGTGTTTAAAATATCAAGAATATTGTAGCTCTCTCGGTTCCTTTCTAGCTCTCTGCTCTCTCTGCTCTCTCTCTCTCTTTTCTAGCTCTTTTCTCTCTCTTTCCTTTCTTTCCTCTTTCCTTTCCCAGCCACGTGGAGTGCCAACCTTGCCTGGTCCCAGCAGGTCTACTGAATAAACCTACCCCTTACCTGAAAAAAAAAAAAGAATATTGTAAATGGTTGATTAGCTTACCTCACTGTCTTTTGATCAATTACTCAACAGGAGCCCATTTACCACATCTTAGGAGTGATTTTTATTGAGATCATTTTTAAACTACAAAAACGAATTGAGCACAAAGTTATATTTTTCTGCTTTCTCTGAAATTACTTCATTTCTTCTTATGGTATCAAAGTAAGTATAAAAATTTGCAAGATATGGTAAATGCATATGTGAACATGAAACTATGTATACTTGCATAGCAGACTGATTTAAACTCTTTGCAATATTTTGTATATACTAACACTGAATTCATTCTAAGATATTGTTTTAAGTAATATTTTATAAATGATACAAGGTGAAATTAAGTTGTATACTCCATGTTCTTAAGTGATCATTGGGGAATAGATTTTTTTCCCTAAATAATTGCTTTGTAAATTGTGACTTCAGGACAAAATACTACTATCCTTGGCAATTAGGGGTTTTTCAAGTACAACTAGCTAATCAATTTTCCAAAGGAATTACTTAATTGCAGTTCTACTTTTCTTCCCAGTGGAATCTGTTTGTTTTTAAGGTGATTTTGTAAAATTCTCACGATTTACATGTACTACACATACTGGCAATAAATGACCCAATATTGGAACCTACAAATTAGTTTGTAAGAAAAGTATACACAAAATTCCTTATACAAATAGATTATAATATGCCAATGAGAGCTATACTAAGCTGTAAGCAACTGTAGAAAGAAGATATTCAAAAGAAACAAATATTGTTTCTGGTAGTTAATTTACCATTAAACATAAATTGTATATGAAAAGATATAAAAATAGATGAAATTAAAAAATAACTCACTTTGGAATAGTGGATTTTATGTCCATACTTAAAATAGTGTTTAAACAAATCTTTTTCCTGTAAAGATGTATGTATATAAAATTGTATCTTATGTCAAGCTCAATAGATAGTTTATGTATGTTTTAGGAAATTAAAGTTTATCAGAGAAAAAATTAGCTAGAAAAGCTGACTTTTTTTTTTTGTAAATGAAAGTCATGAGTTTCAACACCCTTGGTAAAGATGACAATATCTTAACCAATTACAAAATGTTATGCAGATGTAAAATAATAATAAGGGGTTGACACCAATTATTGATTAACTGAACTGAACAATATTTTAGTATAAATTGTGTGTATACATCATGAAATTCAATAATAAAGGAAAACTGTGAACCATTCAATATTTTGGGAACTAGACATTTATCTACTCCATAAAATAAAAACTTGTATTTTTACACAAATTGAGGAATGATCAAAATGTAAAGATAAACATATAAAAATGTTACAAAATATACAATAAACTAAGCTATTACTTAATTTATTTAAGTGCAAGGATGGAAGAGCTCAATCTAATACTTTTTTAAGTATATGCTGAGGTTGCTAAGATATTCAGCAAGTTTTTGTTAGGAATGTCTTGTCTCTCTAAGTTGAATTTTATTATAGACATGCAGAATAAAAATATGCCTAGAGTATACTAAATTCAGTTCCATTTATAGTTTTAAGTATTCACTTAGAATAAGGAAAATGAGTCCTAGAAAGAACAGAATTTGCTGATCATTTGTTCCATCACAGATAATGACTTTCTGAGTGGTTGGCAAATTTTCTTAAAGACTAGAGAGGCCCCATATTCTCACATATTTCTCATCTTGAAAATTTATTTCATGCTGTCCTGGACCAGTTCTCTTAAAAGTCTTTCCAGTCTGAGTTTCCTGCCTCATTCTTGAAAGTATAGAATGAATAAAAATGCAAAGGTTCTCCCACATCTCTCTGGACTCACATTCAGTCTTCAGCTGCTATGTAAGTATGTTTTCTTGTTTTCTTTAAAGTCTTTTTTATCTTAAACTTATGTACATTGTAAATGTATATATATACATATATATAATGAGATATTTCTTTTTCTCAAGTATCTGTGATATGATGAAAGAAATACACTTGGGACTTTTCATTTTTAGGGGGGTGTCGGTCATGGGGCTTGAACTCTGGGCCTGGGTGCTATCCCTGAGCTCTTGAGCTCAAGGCAAATGTTCTGCCACTTGAGCCACAGTGCCACTTCCGGAATTTTCTGGTACTTAACTGGATGGAGATAAGAGTCTCATGGACTTTCCTGCCCAGACTGGCTTTGAAGCACGATCCTCAGATCTCAGCCTCCTGAGTAGCCAGGATTACAGGTGTGAGTCACCTGTGCTACCTCAAGTGTGGCACCCAGGTACACTTTGACAGTTTAATCATAATTTTCCCATCTATTTTCACCTGTACATTACTATTATATTCTAAAAAGTGACACTATCAAAATTTATTGGTGGAGGAATATGCATAGGTTCTCTAAAAGCATTCTTCATCTTTTCTTTCTTTTTAACACAAAAGTGTTAGTTATCCTTTACTCATTTAGTTTTATTTTATTTTATTTTTTGTCAGTCATGGGGCTTGAACTCTGGGCTTGGGCACTATCTCTCAGCTCTTCAGCTCAAGGCAAGCAATCTACTGCTTGAGCCACAGCTCCACTTCTGGTTTTCTGGAGGTTTATTGGAGATAAGAGTCTCATGGACTTTCCCTGGGCTGGCTTTGAACCGTGATCTACAGATCTCAGGCTCCTGTGGAGTTAGGATTACAGGCCTGAGCCACAGGTGCCCAGCTCATTTAGTTAATTTGAACATACTCTGATACCAAATAGAAGTAGCTAACTTGTCTTCTCAGAATCATACACATTTATTGTTGTGATATGTAAGGCAATATCACTTTGGAAAGTTAGAAGAAATCAGGTGATTTATTCATGGATTTCTATTGCTTTCTAATTTTGCATCAGAGTTTCTAACAAGTGGCAGAAGCAATGCATAGAACAATGTCAATAACAAGTAAAAGCAATTAGAAATTTAATACCAAATTGGCTGCCTAAAATACTTTTTTAAGGTTTATGATCTAAGATTTTTTGAAAGATGAAAAGATATAGATGTCAATATAGTTGAAATGTTCTGATATGAAGACTATCTCTTGATCTGTAGCTGGTGGCACTTACTGAGCTGACAGTCTTGGACAGGAGTAGAGGTCAACAGTTTTTCATTCATTGACTGATTCTTTTTCACACTCAGGAAAAATATAGCAAGGAAAAGCAAAACAAAACAGAATACTGCAGTTCCAAAGAAATAAAAAAATACAATCTAAAGCTTAGGATTTATCCACTATGTTTTTCAAGATTTGCTCCTCCCATTTTGATCCTAACCCTGTAAAATCACAATTTCTCACCCATATACTATTTTAAAAGAAAGCAAAATGTTTTTTTATAAAAAAGTGCACACACACCTCCATGTTTATTACAGCAATGTTTACAATAGCCAGGATATGGAAACAACCCAGATGGCCCACTACAGATAAATGGATCCAAAAATATACAGTGGAATATTATGCAGCCATTAGAAAGGACAAAATAACAGCATTCACAGGGAAATGGATGGAACTAGAAGAAACAGGTTGAGTGAGGTAAGCCAAGAGCAAAGAGACAAATGACACATGGTCTCCCTGATAAGTGGGTGTTAAATCCAAAATTTAAGGAGAAATGACAAAGTAAACAAGAGAGAAACAAAGGACCTCCACTCATCTGCTCAAATCATTACTAAATGACCCCATGCTGCTGACCACATATATGGTATATATGTGCACATCGGAGGGAAACTAGGAGGAGGACACAGAAACAGAGGGAAACAGGGGAAAACATACAACAGTGGGACCCATCAGCTGCACTGGACATTGATCAAAATGAACTAAGCACCTCAATGGCAGCAGTGGGAGGGAGGGAATGAGCGGGAAAGAGGGAATTGCTGACACTAAGTAAAAGGAAAGAAATGTGCATATCACCCGATGTGGAAGAAATTACTATAGTGTGAAAGCTTATAGAATTAATAAACTTTATAGACCACAATAAAGACAATTTGCCCCATGAAGGTTAGAATGTGTTTGTGACTTTAACTAATTATTACTACCCACAATACTGTGGAATTTGTGAAATTTATGTATTCACTTAATCAATTTTAAACAATTGCAAAAAAAGTGCTGCTTAACATAAAAAAATAAAAAAGGTATGTTATAATTGATCTAACAAAAGAATCACAGCTAACACAGACACTTCCATATTTTATGTTTTCTCAGAAATACCAACAAGTGGAAAGGAGGATCTGGGCAATTGGAGATTTGCATTTTATCTTTTTCTGTCAAACTTTCTTTTCTGTTAGTCAGATAATCTGCAATATGGCTCAGCAGACAGTCAGTAACTGTATGTCTTGATATTTAGAGGGGCTTGTACTTGTTAATAATGTGAAGTTAATAAATGATTGCACTTCCAACAGATTCCTTCTAAGAAGTTTATCATTGTTTATTCTTTGATACTCCAGTGTTCACTAATGAGCACTTTAACTCTTAAAAATATCTGTTTAACTGTGTCATTATTATTTACTATATCATAAGCAAAACCAAACTTGATCAATACATATACCTTTTCCCAAAGCAATGACCAAAAAAGACTATAGCCTTAAAATGAAAAATAGACAACTTTAGAATAAATTTTTTTTTAAATATTCACACAGTAAAACCTTGTCCCAGCTCCACCATAACTCCTTTCTTTTTGATCTTTTCCTCCATTTTTTTTCTTCCAGCCACCTTTACTGAAGAATTGGCTCCAACTTTTCAGAAATCTGTTCAATTTGCTTAGCATCAGCTTATATGGACATATGTATATAGTTTTGGATCTCTTCTGCTTGTCCTAAACATATACTAGTTATTGCAGATAAAGGAAAGCATGGGACCTATGTTTCTTTGGGCCTGGCTTACTTCACTTAATATATTTTTTTCCAGTAAAGATACAGAATGAATTATTTTAACAACAATATGTACAAGACACTATGTTGAAAATGAACTTTACAATTTTGTGGGGAGGAGGAATGGGAGAGGTGGGGAGGAAAGGGATGGTAGGGGAAAAACAAAGGACAGGGTAACAATGCTCAATAGGAAATAGACTCATTACCTTGCTCATGTAAATGTAACCCCTCTGTACAGTCTTTTCAATAAAAAATATATTTAAAAAAATAAAAATGAATTGTTACTTTGTTTTTTCTTTTTCTCTCTAGCTTTATGAATTTATTTATTTTTAATATATTTTCTTGTTTTTGTAGAAGTGATATACAGAGGAGTTACAGTTACATGAGTCAGGTAATGAGTACAATTTTTTGGAACCATATCTCCCCTTCCTTTTGCTCTTTCCCAGTTCTCTCCTCCTTCCCCACCCACAGATACTCCTCAGAGGATGAAAGGATCAAAAAATTGTGTATTTGCACAATGAAATTCTATGTTTCCATCTGAAAGGATGTCATTGCCCTATTTGTAAGGAAATAGAAAAACTTGGAAAAAGTTATATTAAGTGAAGTATGCCAGATCAAATAAACATAGGTTGCATGGTTTCCCTCATTTGTGATCATTAGAATGTGCCTAATAAATCTATAAGTAAACACACTGAATGATTTTATACACCCACACACACACACACTGAGTCATGATCAGTTATATAAGTCTCCAGAAATTCACACAGTGAGACTAAAGGAGGATATACATTGGAGCAGATCACAAAGGCTCAATAGCTCTGTGTAGTTTCTTGCTTTCTGATGATCACAAAAGCTCAATAGCTATGTGCAATGTGTGTTGGTTCCTAGTGATCAATTTCACTGGAGTCCAGAAAGAGAATATAATTCTTTCTTTCTCCCAGTTTAAAATCATTGTTTTGGTTTGGTCATCAGTCACCAATCTAAAGCATACAGTTTCTTTAAAAATCTCCAGTTCTCCAACTCTGAATATTATATGCAACCTACCTAGGCAGGGTAGACATAGCACATTCTCCACATAGTTGATATTTCCTTGAGAATTATTCTGCAACCTTAATGAATGACCTCAGTAAAATGACCTAGTTCTTTTTAGCAGAAGAGGCTAGCAAACTTCATCAACTCAGAAAGGGAGAAAAGGCATATTAGTACACTTTTTAATATTAGTTTTATAGCAACACAAGTGATTATGTCATTGAAAAATAGAAAATGTAAATTTTTAATGTTAAAATAACAAAATTTTTCCTGCAACAGAAACAGGCTAGAAAATAATGTTGTAATATTAATGAGGGCTGGAGAGGATTGTTTTCAACAATTCTGTTATTTCAGTATGCTGTCTGACTTAACAGTATTCTAATTTATAAATCATATCAACTATATGATTGTCTCATTCAATAAAAAGTCTATATAGTTATGTTAGCTTCCATTTTGATGTAGATTTCTCAGAATATTTTATCAGTGAAAGTTTATGTCAAATAGAAATAATTAAGCCTGGTTGGAATTACTACTGGTAATGTATTTTTAATTATGTTTAAAGGTAAAAATAAAAAAAAACTTACATTTGGCTGGAAGTGGAGATGATCAGTTTTAGTAAAATAAACCAGACACAGAGAGAGAAATACCAGATTTTTTCCCATATGAAAAATGTCAAGATTTAAAAAGAAAATATGAAAGTATAAAGGGGACCATTTGGGAGGAAGTAAGGCACCAGTGAGAGGAAGGAAGGTGGACAAAGAGGAACATGGGGTGGGGAGGCGTGAAAACTATCAAAGGAGATACATACCTGTGTGAAAATGTCATAGTGAAAACTATTAACATCTATGGTAAAATGTTTCTTTAAACTACTTGCAAACATTCTTTAGAATATATTAATCAAAAATAAGCAGGCTGTATTTCAGAGAAGAAAAGAAGGCTCATTGAAAGTCAAGCCCTAGGCAAGGATATTATTTGAATTTAAAATAATCTTTTGGGAATAGAGAATTTAAAACACAGCTATTGTTTTCTATTTTTTTGGAAGATGCTGTTTTCCTAGCAAAAAATGTTAAATTTTTCTCTCAAAGTTTCTGAAATTATTAGTATTAAAGAAAGAGTTTCCTGTCCTTGAAAATCTTCCTGTATGATGTATAAACTGAAACAATTTCTTGGTAAATAACTGTTACTGTATTTGATCTCCGCAACAGAACATGTAAATATGTCATGCATTTTATAAAATAAGTTTAAAGGATTCCTGTGTCAAATTCACCTTATTTATTTAATTGTGTTAGTTTCATGCTGACAGAAAGCTTGTTCCTGTATTGCACCTTAGTAGACTATGAAACTATACTCCATTATTTATTTCATATTCAAAACAGGTATAAAGTGACCATTTCCACCAACCTTCAGTCATTGTAAAATTTTCTACTGGGATTTTGGTTATAGATGTACATTCATTTGGCATACTTTGCCTGGAGGAATAACTGTTCTCGATCTTCATAACAGAATCTATCAAAGTGGCTGTTTATTATGGCCTGTCCGCTGAGAGCTATTCCAGAAAAAAAAATGCTGATTGAAATACTGTACAGAACTACAACTGATGGTTGGTTGGGTAAATCTTTCTTTTTAAGAGCAAAGAGCCACTTGGTAGTAATGCAACAGTACACTGATCCAAGGACCTGCAGTTTGGAATGTAGCTTTTTCTAGATGGTTCCTTTGAGATCTTACATTTTGTTCTGAAGATATTTTCAAGATGTCTTGGGAATGTAATAGTAAGTATATTTGTGATTTTATGGATAGAAAACACACTCTTCTACAGTGTTTCACCTGGGTCTTTCAAATGTTATTTTCAAAATAAGTTTTAGTTTGACTTTGGGAAATGTAACTTGATCTTGATAACCCTCAGGGCAAATAGTTCAGTTTTAATAGCATAGCAATGGTTAATTGGCTGCAATATTTTTTAAAAGTTGTGGTCCCTTCTCTGAGGACTGATCTTAGGAGTAAAGAATATACTTTTATAGCCGGCGCTGGTGGCTCTCTCCTATAATCCTAGCTACTCAGGAGGCTGAGATCTGAGGAGCACAGTTCAAAGCCAGCCCAGGCAGGAAAGTCCGTGAGACTATTATCTCCAATGAATCACTAGAAAAGTGGTTTATTGGAAGTGGCACTGTGGCTGGAGCGGTAGAGTGCTTGCCTTGAGCTGAAGAGCTGAGGGACAGCGCCCAGGCCCAGATTTCAGACCCCATGACTGACCCTAAAAAAAAAAAAAAAAAAAAAAGAATATGCTTTCTCTTGTTTTCATTTTCTTTTAAAGTGCAGTATATTTTTGTCATTTTTATGTATAAATCACATGTAATTCAACTGCATGCTAGACTGACAAAATGTTTACTAGTAAAGATATTAAACTTTTATCTTTTAAATTTATTTTTACTTTGTCTTAAGTCAAAAGGATAGAAAAATATTTCAATACAGGCCTGTAATGTGAAAATATATTTTACAAAAAGCAGTTATTGATTTTGTTTATGGAGAAATGATCTTCCTCACGTAGAGAGAAAGTACCCAATGACCCCTATGTTTCTATGGAAGTGAAGGCTGGGAATGAAGATATCCTTGTTTAGAATATCTGTGGTGGCTAATGGTATTCTGTTAGATTTGGGTTATTGTACTAGAACTGTGCACTGTGTGTCTGTAAACAAGAGAAAGTGTTTCTCACTGATTTAAAAGATGTGGAGTTTAAGAAGGACTTGCTAGTAAATTAAAAAATTAGAAAAGACTATATTTCATCAATGTTGCCTACTTCAAATAGCAGAAATGAGAGGATGTCTTACATTTCAAGAGCCAGTCCTCCAAATACAATCAAATTAGAATTTGAACATATGAATTTGTGAGAGGTATAATATGTTCAGGTAATCTAGAAGCTATACAAGGCAGATACGCAATCAATCAAGGCAATAGAGGAAATGCATACTGATTTTTCAAGCCATGGATAAAGACATTTTGGAATAACAGTTCATGTGAAAGTTATTATTTTTGTCTTTCCTCAATATACACATTAAGCATTTATGAAACTTAATTTCATCTATAACCCAGGCTTTATTATTGTCTTAACCTCTGCTTCTGAATCAATATAAAATAAATACGTATCCTTTAAAATCTTAATGTGGTTTTAGTTCATACAAATTGAAGAGAGGCCTTGTATCTCAGATACAATGGAATACAAACTGCTCATGCAGGATAACTTTGCTTTGTTTCCTGTGCGCCCTAAGTACTCTATAAGGAGCTCTATCTAGGAGACATCAAAAGTTATCCATTATGGAAAAAAATATTAGACATAATATATCTATTCATATTGGAAAAGAGTAGTTGATTTAAAATTTTTAACCTATTCAAAAAATGTACTTATTACCTCATGTATGTACCTATAACCCCTCTGTACATCATCTCTACAAGAAAATAATTGAGGCTATCACAAAGGGCATTGCTTTCTTGATTTCTGTCTTACTTTCCTTATTTTTACCATAAAGAAAAGCTATTGATTTTTGTGGGCTAATTTTATACCCTACTACTATGCTATAGTTTTGGATCAGATCAAATAATATTGGGGAGGAATCTATGGGATCTCTTAAATACATGGTCATGTCATCTGCAAAGAGGAATAGTTTTGCTTCTTCTTTCCCTACTTTGATCCCACTTATATTTTTTCATGCCTTATTGCTATTTCTAGTATTTCCAGTACTATATTGAAGAAGAGTGTCTCATTATTGGTTTTAGAGGAAATGGTTTCAACTTTTCACCATTAAAGATAATGCTAGATGTAGGTTTGTCATATTAAATAATATTCCGTGGTTCCCTAGCTTCTCCAGAGCTTTTATCATAAAGGTGTGTTGAATCTTGTCAAATGCTTTTACTGCATCTATTCAGATAATCACATAGCTCTTGTCCTTGCTTCTGTGGATGTGCTGAATTTCTAAATTGAATTGTGTATATTGAACCAGCTTTGCAACCCTGGAATGAATCCCTTTTGATCATATTGTATGATGTTTTGGGTTAGTTATTAAATTTAGTTGGCTAGAATTTTACTCAGAAGTCTTCCATTGATGTTCATCAAAGAGATGGCTCTATAGTTTTCTTTCTTTGATGAATCCCTATCTAGTTTTTGGATGAGGGTTTTGCTCATAGATAGAGTTTGGTAGTGATTTTTACCTTACAATTTCATTGAAGATTTTGAAGAATATTGGAGTGAGTTCTCCTTTAATTCATTATAGAATTTGGCTGTGAATCCATTTGGTCCTGGAACTTTTCTTGAATGGGAGGACATTTATTGCCATTTCTACTTCATTACTTGTTATGGATCTATTTAGTTGGTTTAAATCTTTTTTGTTTAGTTTGGGAGTATTAGTATTTGCTAGAAATTATTCTATTTCTTCCAGAGTCTCCAATTTTTTAGCATAAAGGTTTGCAAAGTATTCCCTTATGACATTCAAGGGCCTCATATCTAAGCTATACTTAGAGCTCAAAAAATTAAACCCTCCAAAAACAAATCCTCAGAGAAACAACAATCCAATTAATAAATCAGCTAAAGACTTAAAGAAATACTGCTCAAAGGAAGAAGTACAAATGGTCAATAGGCACATGAAGATGTTCAAGATGACTATAAAAGAAATGCAAATCAAAACAACATTGAGATTCCACTTCATTCCAGTTAGAATGGCCATTATCAAGAAATCAAACATTATCAGATGCTGGCAGGGATGTTGCCAAAAGAGAATGCTACTACACTGTTGGTGGGAATGTAAACTGGTTCAACCACTCTGGAAAGCAGAATGGAGGTTCCTCAAAAGACTGAACATAGAGTTTCCCTCTGACCCAGCAATTCCATCCCTGGGCATTTATCCAATTAACCATAAACTTGGCCACACTAAAGCTGTCACCACAACCATGATCATTGCAGTATTGATTACCATAAACAAGGTATGGAATCAACCCAGGTGCCCCTTACATGATGAATAGATCAAGAAAATGTGGTATATATACATAGTGGTATTTTATGCTTCCATCAGTTAGAATGATTTTTGTCCCATTTGTAAGGAAATTGAAAGGCTTCAAAAAATTATATTAAGTGAAATAAGCAAGACACAAAGAAGCATTATTTGCATGGTTTTCCTCAGTTGTAATAATTAGAATGTTCTTATAAATCCACAAGTAAACACAATGGATGGTAAAGTAAAAAAATTACACTTGGACATAATAAATTATCCAGGACTCTAAATTTTCACACAATGAGACCACAGGATAGGATAGGATAGGATAGGATAGGATGCAATTCGATTCTTAGGATAGGATCACAAAAGCTCAATGGATATTTTCATTTGATCATATAAAATGGTGTTTATCTCAATGAACTCTAAGAAATAAAAAGAAGATTATTTAATTTTACTTTTTGTGATTTTTTTTTTGCTGATGTTGTATTTTTGTTTTTCCACTTTTGTTGCTGTTTTGATTTCTTGCCTTTTGTCTTGTAAGTTTATCTGTTTGGGAAAGGGTAACCGGAAGTACAGAAATAATGGGACAGAGGCTAAACTAATTTAGCAACGATACTCTCTATGGTATGTTGAAAATGAATCTATACAACTTGGGAGGAAAGGTTTTTGAGAGGAAATAATTTGGGAGAAAAGGAAGGAAGAAATGACTGTGTTCAAAAAGAAATGTACTTAGTATCTGACCTACATGCCTGTAACCGCACTGTACATAATCTTTTTGTACATAATCTTTACAATAAAAATAAGTTAAAATAAAAAGAGTCTCATGGGGATGTTTCTGCCCATGCTGGCTTTGAACCACAATACCTTCAGATCTCAGCCTTCTGGGTAGCTAGGTTATATACATGAGCCATAGGCACCTGGCTGCCTTTTCCTTCTTAACCATCTCCAGCTGAGTAGATAGTCCTAACTTATGTTTATGTGAGATTATTTTTGTCACTATTTATAAGTCACATAATGCACACGTATTTGTACATATACATGTATAACTATTACAAAAGAACTTGGAAAATGAATAAAGATGGCTTTGTTACTAGGTGTTAATACATATGATTGTTTTGCTAAATACTATCAGATATGCTCAATTTTGCTATCTTCTAATGTGTGCATAGCCTTGTGCCACTTGCCAAAGAAATAGCAGGAAAACACTGTGAAATAATTTTGAATTCTTTCTGCAACATGTTACATTTCCAAGTTATGATTTCAATGATATTTTCAAGAATGTGAAGATGTGTGTTTTATTTTACTAATTCAAACACTAATCATTTCCACATTCTTTATCAATGTAGCTAAAAATGTACCTTCACTAGCTATTTGGGGAGACCTTAACTAAATCAAGTTGACAGAAAATCTTAACAGTGAAAGTGAGATTTTCAACATACAAAGTCAGGATAACAATGGTTCTCATATTACAGGTTTGCCATGAACATGAAATGAGATAATGTGTAGAAAATATTCGGCTAATGAATGACATGTAAAGCAATTTAGCATTAAGTTGATTTCTGTTTTTAGCACAATTCTCATAACTCTCTTGTTCTCTTAAGACAAAGTATTGGAATAAAATGACAAATACAGAACATAGAAAGGATAGAAAGAAAGGATGATGAATACAAGATAGGACAAAAAGATGGCCACCATAGCTGATCGTCCTTCAGGTACCTACTCTGCATAGTGATGAGAAATGAGTTGGAATCAGCCCCATTAAATTCGTAAACATCCACTATATCTTTATTGGTGTTAACAAAGACTCTTTGGATTTCTGAACATTTTAAAATTATTAGATTTCCCTGAAAGGATTTGTGTATTTCTACTATCCCAACATTGGCACAATATTCTCTCTTTGCTTATATTACTCAGGAAATGCTATGCATTTCTTCTTAAAATAGTTTCCTATTTATTTTGAAACATGTCAACTATTTGTTTGTACAAAGAAGCAAAGCAGACATAATATTTGGCTGAACATTGAATTCAGTCAAAGCTGAACATGTTATTACATCAAGCAGGACACTATTAAAAACAGCATTCTGCTCTTTTATCATAAACATTGTTGTATCTGCATTTTTTGTATATCTTGTTGCAATTAAGAAAGTATCAATTTTCTCTATTTGACTTCTAACCACTGAGTGACAATTTGATTCATACATCAGTTACTACTATCTGTTATATGCTAAGGATTAAAACTTTAGAGTAGAAAGCAACTTGAAGGTTGGATGCCCTCAAGCCCGGTGACTTCTAATGTTCAAAAAACAAGCAAGATATATCAGGTGTAATCAAAGCCAGTCAGGAAACAAGAGATCAGCGTTATTGCTTTTTTATGAGTCTTAGCACAATAATAGTAATTGTAATTTTAGGAGGTATTATGTTCAGCTTGCTTAGTCCATGGGCTGTAATGAATAAAGCTATAAGGAAAACCTTAGAGAATCACTTAATTGCACATTGTGTTCATAGCATTTTAATCAAATTTTCTCTTTAAAGGATATGGATTGTTTACTAGTGACAATTTAAATTTGGAAAGAAATCCAGTAGAATTTGGCCAGAACTAATGATGCTGCTTTCTTCAATTAGACTAATTAGAAAAAGAAAATTTGCATATTCAAGTCATTCTTTTTTCCAATAGCAAAGCTGTATTATTGATGTAGGACGACTCATTGTTGGAAAGGAACCAGGCTTCTTGTTAATTGAAAATATGAATCAATAAATTTAAATACAAGTTAAAGTGATGGAAGGCTCAGAAAAACACCATTCATTTTTAATTTCATATTTTGAGGAGAAATTATGGCTTGCTAACCTACTCTGACACTGTGAGGTACGTACTACAAAAATGGAAAGTTCATTCATAACTTTGTATGTTTCATTTGTGCAGCTCAACTCGAGTAATTTTTTTCAATAACTTAAAAAGAAGCTACTTATTCTTCAGTGATTTACAAAATGTTATTCAAGGGAAAGTAAACAGATGAAAGGAAAATCTTTTAATGCATTTGAACATATATGTTGGATGCACAAATTTTTTGGCTAAATATCACCATACTATTTTTGTTGTTTTAATGTTTGTATGAAATTTTATCAAATGCAGAACTAAAATATGCTGGGTGTTGGTGGCTCACACTTATAATCTTAGTTACTCAGGAAATTGAGATCTGAGGATGGTGGTTAGGAGTGCAAGTTAGAAGTTAGAAATGCAAGAAAGTCCATGAGACTCTTCTCTAATAAACTACTCAGAAAAAACCTTACGTAGTTCTGTGGCTCAAGTGGTAGAGTGCTAGCCTTGAGCACAATGAGGCTCAGAAACTGTGCTTAAAACCTGAGTTCATGCCCCAGGATGTGCAAAACAAATGAAAGCAAAAACAAACAAATAGGTTGGACTTTCTATTTAAGCAAGCATGAAAGAGAAAACTCCACAGCGTTGTGTGTGTGTGTGTGTGTGTGTGTGTGTGTGTGTGTGTGCGCGCGCGCGCGTGGGCGTGTGTGTGTGTGCATGCATGTGCATGTGTGTGTACCTATCTATGACTATATCTATATCTGTGGTCATTCAAGAAAAAAATAATGCATTTTAAAAATCAACTGAAGCTTTTCTCACGTTGAAGGTAGTCTTTATTGCTGACTTAATTTCACAGAGCTCTGTAAGGTAAAGGACAATAAAATAACTTTATGGTGGCAGAATTTGACAAACATCCGCTACCTTTGGCAAGAAGTCCAAGTTAACATCATCAGTGGTAAGTCATGTCTGGAGCAAATGTCCCTGATGAAATGTCACACCTCTGGGCCTTCAGTCCCTACAGCCTACAGCCACAATCTGAGGAAGCTAGAAAAATAAGAATCTAGATTGACGAACACTGCAAAAGACCAGACCATGACTTCTTAAACCATTCAAAACAAAGTAAAGGAAGGGAAAGCTGAGAAGCAGTCACAGATCAGAAAGGATTTTGTATACATAGTGAGTATTGAAGATAGCATAGAAGAAATATGGCAAAGCTGGAGTAATATGGTGAAATCAAAACTGACAATTTTCTTTCTTAGTACCATTCATGAAGCTTTTAAGTTCTTGGCTACATAAAAGTTCCATTTTAGTTCAGGTAAGATTTCAATGACATAAGACTCCAAGTGGGATGTTTTAGCTCAAGGATAAGGCAGACAGTTGTTTGTATTATAATACAGACATAATATATAAAGAAGTGAACTTTTTATGTAAACTTGAAACAAGCCTAAATTTAAAATGTTTCATTAAAATCAATTAAATTATTTTATCTCCTTGGTCCTCCATATTGTAATTATATATGTTCTTGTATTTTCACTTTCTATCTTGGTATGTCAGCTATGAACTAAACCATACCAAATCACGGAACCCTTTTATGCATAGTAAGATAGTAAAGTAAAAGAAAGTTGCAGAGGAATGATATTTGCTTTTATGTTGAATTAATAGGTTGTACTTGACTTTTTAAAGTATTCATTTTTGTCCTTCAATTTCAATAACAAAGAAACAATCACATTATCCGTACCATAAATTAAGCCTATTTTCAGTGCAATAGGTAACACTTCCTTATGATTTTCATATTGAAGTGTTAATTCCTTCAACTCTCTGAGGACTTTATTGGGAGACATGGTCTTCATAGAAGTAATCAAATGAAATCAATTAATATGGCCCTTACACCATCACCAATGGTAGCCACAAAATTGTAGAATGTTGCTTACCAAAAGAAGCATAGAAGGAGGAGATATCGAATCAGGGGAAGAAAATGTCCATTAACAAATGAGGAGGCATTGTCTTGAATACCAGTTCTCAGAAGGAATGGACTCCTACCACCATCTTTAGAGGTTCACCTCCAAAAATGTGAGACATAAACTTTCTGTGCTTTACAATCCTAGACTGCAGTGCTTTAGTAGTGACGTAGGACTGCCAATGAGTAGTTGTTGAAAAGGATGTGTTTGGGGACCCCATGGAAAGTTTTGGGGTCTAGGCAGAGTGGTAAGGCACAAATGAAAAGATTTTGTGGGGAAGATACACCAGGAATGGAGCAGAGATCATTTTCTAAGTAAAGCAAAAGGTATATGTTAAGTACAATGGACAGAATAATAAAGCAGCATTAGAAGTTTTTAGGCTTGTAGATCTTTTTCTATAGCTTTAAAACAAAATGACATTTCTTCATTGCAACATTTTATGGGAGAAGGGAGTTGAGGAGGTGGTGTAGGGAAGGTCATGACGGTATTGGTATTTGAACTCAAAGACTGGCACCGTTGCTCAATGTTTTTGCTAACGATTGGCACACTACCACTTCAGCCATGTTTCCAATCATGCTTCTTTTTTTCTGGGGTTTATTTCACTAAATATTATTTTACATGATCTAAGCATAAAGGCATTAAACATTTGTGTTCCCCCTCCTCTAAGAATAGCCTCCTTTGATCATTCACACTGTGTGTAAATGCCTAGAGTCCTGTACAAAATATCATGTCGCTCCCACCTATGAGAAAAAATATGTGTTGTTTGTTTCTTAGGGCCAGTCTTGTTTTTGCTGTTTGCTCAGAGATAGCTTCTTACTTTCCTGATAGTAATGCCTCCCAACAATAACCCTCAGGACTAGCTAAAATTGCACACATTTGCAACCAGCACCTGAGTGACACAAAATCTAAAGAATTTATTGCTAAAATGTATTCTCTACTTTATACTTGACTTTAAATATTTTTAAAGAAACAGAATGTATTTTTAATCATTTAAAACAATGGTTTAATTTTTATAAATAGTTGTGCAAAGGGGTGTCAATGTTTTTAAAAATAGATAAAATTAGATAAAAATAAAAATATTAGCAGGTCTAAAATAACAGAATCATAAAGTCAGCCTGGGTTACACAGAGTATTACCCTATCTCAAATAGAAATATGTTAAAGAATTGTAGGATCTTTGATATGTATGTATGTAGTAATTATATCTGCGCTTTTAGCTAGCACAGGGGGATAGCCTACAAATGTTTTCATATTTTTTCATATTTACTTTGAGATCTGTTCATTCCTTATGTCTTAATGTCTTGTTGCAGAGGACAGAATGCACATTGCATTTAGAGCCACTCAAATGATCTTAATTTTAATTGCTTCCTTAAAGGTACTATGTTAAGAGTTAATGGGTGGTAAACATGGATTTCAGAGAGCTATAATTTGGCATATAACCCCTTCTATAACAATATAACCAGCTTCTTGGTTGCTTGAGATAGTTTAAAATGTTCTAGAAGCATTCTTTTTCTAATTATGAATGTTAATCCTGTGGCTGTTTTGCTCACACAAATTTTCAGCTTAGGGCATTGGGAATTAGGAATGCATATTAGTCTATGGTTACTTTCTTTGGCAATGATGTGCATCCTGTTTTTGGGGGGGGCACTTCTGGGGTTTGAACTCAAGGCCTTGGTGCTGTCCCTGAGCCTCTTTGTGCTCAAAGCTAGTGTTCTACCACTCGAGTCACATTGTCACTTTTGGTTTTTGGGTGGGGAATCAGAAATAAGAGTCTCACAGGGACTTTTCTGCCTGGGCTGACTTCGAACTGCAATCCTCAGATTCCTGCCTCCTGAGTAGCTAATACTACAGGTGGAAGTCACCAGTACTTGCCTTACATTATATTTTTTTTTTTTAATTTTTTTTATTGTAGAGATACTATACAGAGGGTTACAGTTACATGAGTGAGGTAATGAGTACACTTCCACTTCCTCTTGAACATTGTTACCCCCTCCATTGTTTTCCCCCTACCATCCCCTCCCTCCCTCCCTTCCCCAAGGTTCTTTTTTTTTTTTTTTTTTTTTTTGATCGTGATTAAGTGATTACTTAATTTCCGGAAATTCACAGTATTGTGGAATAATGATGCTCATTTAAAGTCACAAGTTCATTCTAACTTTCCTGGAGCAAATTGTCTATCACAGTCTGTAATATATAACGGTGCTCATATGTTATATACCATATATGTGATCAGCAGCATGGGGATATTTAGTAGTGGTTCAACCAGATGAGTGGGAGTTCTTTGTTTCTTAAGTCCTGTTAGTTTTGTCATATCACCTAACATTTTGGATTCATCATCCACTTATCAGGGAGACCATGTACTGTTTGTCTCTTCGTTCTTGGCTTACCTCGCTCAACATGATTCCTTCTAGCTCCATCCATTTCCCTGCAAATGCCATTATTTTGTCATTTCTAATGGCTGCATAATATTCCATTGTGTATAGATACCACAATTTTTGGATCCATTCATCTGTGGTGGGGCATCTAGGTTGTTTCCATATCCTAGCTATTGCGAACAGTGCTGCAATAAACATGGAGGTGCACGTGTCCTTGTATATTGGTTCCTGTTGTTCAGGGTAGATGCCTAGAAGTGGTATGACTGGGTCGTAAGGGAGGTCAATCTTTAGCTTTCTAAGGACCCTCCAGACTGCTTTCCAAAGTGGTTGTATGAGTGTACATTCCCACCAGCAGTGTAATAGCGTTCCTCGTTCTCCACATCCCCTCCAGCATTTGTCGTTGGCTGATTTGTGGATGTGGGACATTCTGACTGGGGTAAGGTGGTATCTCAGGGTTGTCTTTATTTGCATTTCCTTCACCACCAGGGATGATGAACATTTCCTCATGTGTTTCTTTGCCATTTTTATTTCTTCATTTGAGAAGTCCCTCTTTAGTTCCCTTGCCCATTTAGTAATTGGTGTGTTGGGTTTGGGAGGGATTAGTTTCTTGAGTTCCCTGTATATACAGGATGTTAACCCCTTGTCTGATATATTGCTGGTAAATATTTTTTCCCAATTAGTTGGTTGTCTTTCTAGCTTGGTTGCGATAGCTTTATCTGTGCAGAAGCTTTTTATTTTAAGGTAGTCCCATTTGTCGAGTCTCTCTCCAATTTGTTGTGACCCTGGGACTCTGTTCAGGAAGTTCCTTCCTGTGCCTATTAGTTCAAGTGTCTCTCCTACTCTGTCCTGCAGTAGTTTCAGAGATTCAGGTTTAATGTTAAGGTCTTTAATCCATTTTGAGTTGATGTTGGTGCATGGTGATAGGCTGGGGTCCACTTTTAGTTTTCTGCATGTGGCTGCCCAGTTTTCCCAGCACCAGCGGTTGAAGAGGCTGTGTTTCTTCCATTGTATGTCTTTGGCTCCTTTGTCGAATATCAGCTGGCTGTAGGCCTGTGGATTTATTTCTGGATCTTCTATTCTGTTCCATTGGTCTTCGGGTCTGTTTTTGTGCCAGTACCATGCTGTCTTTGTTATTATAGCTCTGTAGTAGAGTTTGAAGTTCGGCATGGATAGCCCTCCCATATTGTTTTTATCCCCTAGAATTGTTTTGGCTATTCTAGGTCTTTTGTTGTTCCATATGAATTTTTGGACTGTTTTCTGTATTTCAGTGATGTACGTCATTGGGATTTTAATAGGAATTGCGTTGAATTTGTATATTAGTTTTGGAAGTATTACCATCTTTACTATATTAAGTCGGCCTATCCAGGAGCATGGGAGGTCTTTCCATTTCCTAGTGTCTTCTGCAATTTCTTTCTTTAACTTTTTATAGTTCTCATTAAATAGTTCTTTTACATCTTTGGTTAGGTTAATTCCTAAATATTTTATTTTTCGGGAGGTTATTGTGAATGGGGTTGCTCCCTTTATTTCCCTCTCTTCCTGTACATTATCAGTGTATAGGAAGGCAACTGATTTTTGTGGGTTTATTTTGTATCCTGCTATTTTGCCAAAGTGATTTATGATTTCTAAGAGTTTGGGGATGGAGTTTTTGGGATCGTGGAGGTATAGTATCATGTCGTCTGCAAAAAGGGATAGTTTAACTTCTTCTTTTCCTATGAGGATCCCTTTAATATCTTTTTCTTGCCTTATTGCCCTGGCTAAGGGTTCTAGGACTATATTGAAGAGGAGTGGAGACAGTGGGCATCCTTGCCTTGTTCCTGATTTTAGGAGAATTGGTTGTAGCTTTTCCCCATTAAGTATAATATTGGCTATTGGTCTGTCATAAATGGCTTTTATTGTTTTTAGAAATGTTCCTTCTATTCCTATTTTCTCCAGAGCTTTTAGCATGAATGAATGTTGAATTTTGTCAAAGGCCTTTTCTGCATCTGTAGCGATAATCATGTGATTCTTGACCTTGGCTCTGTTGATATGTTGGATTACATTTATTGACTTACGTATGTTAAACCATCCCTGTGTCTCTGGGATGAAGCCTACCTGGTCATAGTGAATTATTTTTTTTATGTGTTTCTGGATTCTGTTAGCTAGAATCTTGTTAAGGATCTTTGCATCTGTGTTCATCAAGGAGATTGGCCTGTAATTCTCCTTTTTGGTTGGGTCTTTGCCTGGTTTGGGGATGAGTGTGATATTGGCTTCGTAGAATGAGTTTGGGATAGCTCCTTCCTTCTCTGTTTCTCTGAAGAGCTTGAGGAGTATGGGTATTAGTTCTTGTTTAAAGGTCTTATAGAATTCTGCTGTGAATCCATCTGGTCCTGGGCTTTTTTTTGTTGGAAGACTTTTGATAGCTTCCTGTATCTCATTATAGGATATTGGCTTATTTAATTGGTTAACTTCTTCTTTGCTCAGTTTGGGCAACTTGTATTTCTCTAAAAATGCATCCATTTCTGCCCGATTTTCTTCCTTTAGAGAGTATAGCTTTTGAAAGTAGTCTGTTAGAATTGTTTGGATATCTTGGGTACGTGTGGTGATGTTTCCCGTGGTATCCCTAATCCTATTAATATGGGTTTCCTCTCTTCTTTTTTTAATTAATCTAGCCAATGGGCCATCAATTTTGTTTATTTTTTCAAAGAACCAGCTTTTTGTTTGGTTTATTTTGGTTATGGTTTTCTGATTTTCTAATTGGTTAATCTCTGCTTTTAATTTGGTTATCTGGCTTCTTCTAGTAGCTTTAGGTTCCATTTTTTCCTGTTTTTTTAGCTGTTTTAATTGCAACATGAGGTTATTTACTTGGTCTGTCTCCATTCTCTTGATGTGGGCATTGAGGGCAATAAATTTGCCCCTCAGGACTGCTTTTGCTGTGTCCCACAAGTTTCTTTGTGAGGTGTTTTCATTTTCATTGAGTTGTAGGAAGTGCTTTATTTCTTCTCTGATCTCTTCTGTTATCCAGGCATTGTTAAGGAGTGTGCTGTTCAATTTCCATGTATTGGAGAAATTTCTGCGGTATGCTTTGTTATTGAGAGCTAGCTTGATTCCACTGTGGTCAGATAGGATACAGGGGATTATGTCGATCCCTTTGTATTTGCTTAAGTTCCTTGCATGAACTATGATATGGTCTATTTTGGAGAAAGTTCCGTGAGCTGCTGAGAAGAATGTGTACTGTGTTGTTTTAGGGTGAAATACTCGGTAGATGTCAGTTAATTCCGCTTGAAGTATGGCCTCTCTTAATTCGGTAGCTTCTTTGCCAATCCTCTGGTTGGTAGACCTGTCCTTTGGTGAGAGTGGTGTGTTAAAGTCTCCTAGTATTATCGTATTGGGATCTATTTTATTCTGTAAGTTTGAGAGCATTTGTTTGACATATCTGGGTGCACCAATATTTGGGGCATATAAGTTGATGATGGTTATATCCTCCTCTTGGATTGTTCCCTTTATTAATATGTAGTGTCCGTCCTTGTCTTTCTGTACTGATTTTAATGAAAAGTTTATTTTGTCAGATATCAGGATAGCTACACCTGCTTTCTTACTGGGGGCGTTTGATTGGTAGATCCTTTTCCACCCCTTCACTCTGAGTTTGTTTGTATGTTTGGCTGAGAGGTGGGTCTCCTGAAGGCAACAGATGGATGGGTCTTGTTTTCTTATCCAGTCCTCAGTTCGTTTTCTTTTAATTGGCGAATTCAGCCCATTTATATTAAGAGAAAGTATAGAGAGATGCATTGTTGTCCCTGCCATTCCGTTTTCCTAAGTTTTTCTTTTTTCCTTTCCTCCTGTGCTTGCTCAGTTAGACTTTGAGTAATGCCTGTTTGGGGCAGGCCCCAGTTCCTGGCTGCTTTCTTCAGGTTGTGTCCCCCCTCTTAGAATTCTTTGTAATGCTGGCTTAATGTTTATGTATTCATTTAGTTTTTCTTTGCTATTAAAAGTTTTCAGTTCTCCATCAAATGTGAATGCTAGCTTTGCCGGGTAGATCAGTCTGGGTTGGCAGTTATTGGCTCTCAGGGCTCGTATGGTGCTTTCCCAGGCTTTTCTTGCATTCATTGTTTGTGTGGAGAGATCTGCAGTAATTCTTATTTTTTTCCCATTGTAGTATAGCTCCTTCTTCATTTTTGCTGCATGCAGGATTGTTTCCTTATTATTCAGATCTATCATTTTTACTATAATGTGTCTAGAAGTGTTTCTCCTGGGGTCTTGCTTGTTGGGTGTTCGATAAGCTTTTGTGATGTAGTTAAGATGGTCGTTTTTGAGGTGGGGAAAATTTTCATTGATTATCTTGTTAAATAGGTGTTGCATTCCCTTGCTCTGGAATTCCTCACCTTCGTCCACTCCAATTATGCGAAGGTTAAATTTTTTAGCATTATCTGCTTGCTCTTGAATATCCCTTTGGTTTAATTTGAGTAATTTTTCCATATCTGTCACTTTTTGGTCCAGTTGGTGTATTCTGTCTTCTGTATCTGACACTCGACCTTCCATTTCATTCACTCTGTTGACAGTGGCTTCTATTGTGGTTTGCATGGAGGAAATGGATCCCTTTATGGATTCAATGTTGGTTCTCAGAGTACTGATCTCACCTCTCAATGAGGTATGCATTACCTCTAATTTGGCGTTTATCTCACTTCTTATTGAGGTTTGTGCAGCTTCTATTTTTGCATGCATCTCTTGTTTGATACCCTGTATCTCTTTGGATAGTTCATCCTTGTGCTCTTTCAATTTCTGATAAATTTCTCGCTTTATTTCTTGAGTCATTGCCTCCAGCAACCCTTGGAAGTAGCCTTTGTCTTCCATTCCTGCTTTGCTCCCACTGGGGCTCTCCCCTGTGTGGCTGCTGGCTTTTGAGGTGAGCTTGCTGTCCTGGGTGGTAGTAAACCTTGTGATTTTTCTCTGTGATTTTCGCATGGAGGTTCAGGAGACTGCTCTTCAATTTTGTTTTGGTGTGTCTGTCTTTGCTTGGTTGCTGATTCTGTATTGGTAGAGAGAGTCTGTGCCTGATCTGGGTTCTGTTGGGAGCCTATTTCCAGCTGCTATTCTGACTTACTTAGGATTCTCAGCTCTCTGCTGTAGATTGCTGACAGTTCCCGCCTTTGGAAGGGTTGAGCAGCCTAGACTGCTTGTGTTTGCTCCTACGGGTGCTCTTGTGAAGAACAGATGCTCTGGATGCACTCTCCCAAATGCTGGAGTCTGCTATGGGCTCCTGATGTGTTTTTGTTTATTTGTTTTGGGCTGGTTGTGGGCTTGAACTCTAGGTTTGGGTGCTGTCCCTCAGCTTTTCAGCTCAAGGCTGGCACCCTACCGTTTGAGCCACAGCACCACTTCTGACCCTTTTTGCTTTTGTGATGCTGAGGAATCAGATGCAGGGCCTCATACATCCAAGACTATCACTCTATTGCTGAGCCGCCTTAACAGTCTGAGCTCCTGCTTACTATCAGGTGCTGGCAGCCTGTGTTGCCCAATTCCCAGTCTAGGGTATATGGGTGGAGTTTTGGTGGGGTTTGGGCTTCTCTTGTCCTGGGCCTCCAGGTCTTTTGTTGTCACAGGCGTGCTTCCCGGGGGAGTGTTGTTTCCTGGTTTTCTCCCCTCTGTTGAGGCATATGCTCAGCTTTTTACTTCAATTGGGAGGAGTTGGTTGTGTTGTTCGGGCGCCGGATCCCCGGGCTTGGTTCCGGCCCCAGCCTGGAGCGCGCTTGTTAGGCCTGTGCTGATGTGTATACCCCCTAGGTTATACAGCCTGGGGGACACAGTTCAAATTTCTTCTACTGTTGGTAGTCTTGACCCAGGGGCGCTGTTCCTGGCTTGGGCATTTAAGCTCCCTTCCAGGGGTGCTCTTGCTCTAGCCTGGCCAGCTGAGTGTGCTCCACGGGCTGGTGGAGCTCTCAAACAGTTCCCAGTTTTAGTGGGTCCTGTGGTCCGGGTGCTGGGGTAGGGAGTCTAGGTCAGGGTCTGGGGATTCCCTCCAGCTCTGGTCTCCCTTGAGGGATACACTTCCCCTGTGGGGTACTCACCCTGGAGCTGGTTGTTTCTGTGTGGTGTAGGTCGTCAGTTGTTGTTGCAATCCGGGCTGGGTTGGGCGGTGGTGGCTCTGTGTGATTCTTTTCTGTCTCTGCCTCTGTCGAAGCTGTTGGGTCAAGAGTGTCCACGCTCAGGCAGCTTCTTCTCGGTACCTCTGGGGCCCAAGTGACCCCGCCGGGTTGTTGCGATCGTGATCGGGCGGGCGGGTGGTCTGCAGACAGGACCCTTTGTCGCGCCGAGCCGCTTTGGCGGGATGGAACCTCTCTGCTCGGGTGGAGAGTGCTGGATCGTTGGGATCGCGATCCGGCGGGCCGGGTGGTCTGCTGCAGGTCCTTTTGTCACTCTGCTGATGCCGAGCGACTTTGGCGGGATGGAGCCTCTCTGCTCGGGTGGAGAGTGAGGGGTGGGGGTGGGATCCTCGTGGAGACTCCCGGCTGGTAGGTTTCTCTGTTCCTGGTGATCTGCTGTTCTGCAAACCAGTACCAGATGTTCTGAAAGTGGCCCCCTGTGTCTCTGCTGTTTCTCTGGGGCTCCCACAGCCCCCGCCGGGCCGGCTGGCCGGCGGCTTGGCGCGCTGCCGCGCGGCCAGTAAAGGTTGGGGGAGGGGTCTTCGCTTTTCTCTGTTTTGAAATTCTTTTCCTCTTTCTTTTTTGTTATTCTCCGCCTCTGGTTTTTCTCTGAGTGTTCGTCTTTTTGTTGTTGTCGGTCTCTTGGGGAGATTAAGCGTTGGAACTCGAACTCTCTTTTTGGTTGGAGAGAGCTGTGGCGTTTCCCTACTGCCCCGTCGCCATCTTGGTCCCCCCTCCCTTACATTATATTTTAATCCCACATTTTTGATATGTTTCTGGAATAATAGTATACTACTTTTATAAATGCAGGTATCTATTCAGAGAGTAATACTGGGGTAAAGAGGTCAAAACTTTGGGGTAAATTTTTGTGTCTTTTTGTCTTTATTTTAGTTCAACTTCAGTTAAGGATAACAGAGATTTTTTTCATGATTCAGTCTTTTTTGTATACATTATGTATGTGTGTATGCTAAGTATTCATTGACATGGGCTATGTATTACTTTCATGTAGTCTCTAAGAAGTTAAGAGGAGTATAATATTTTTTCACTCTCTTAATATATAACAAAAATTGGTTTTAATATATTTGTATGTTCATTTAGTAAAGGAATCAAAATATAATGACTGAATACTAGCTTATCTTTCATTCCTAATTTTAGTCTATAACTAATAAGGAAACTGTAATAGTCTAGTTCTGCACAAATCTATATTCATTGAAGAAAAGATTTGATTTCAACAGAAAAATCATTTTTCCTATACTGACATATTCACAAACTTCATTATGTGTAAACACATAAAATTACCAAGATATAAGTATTTATTTCAATGATTATATATTGTTTTGTTGTACAACTAAGATTGTTATTTAATTGAAGGATAATTACATGTCAGACCTGAAAGCATTTCCTAAAGGAGAACTATTACTTCTTAGTTTCAAGAGACTGAGTAAATGAAACAAAATGTCCTAGAAGTAAATTGACAGACTCCTGGGATTTTTTTTCCTATGACTATGGTGTAATTGAATGCATTTCCACATTTATTGTTCAGTGCTGCTTATATAATTAACACATAATTTTAAATTTTCTTTAAAATTTGAATTTCCAACAATGATGAATAAAAAATACCATACCAGCAAGTTTATGGGGGCATGCATTAAAAGTACCATGCATTTGAAAAAGATGTTTGGAAAGAAATCCTAAAAACAAAACAACAAAACCTGAAGTTTCAGATTCTTTGTTAACAGTCTTGAAACGACTTAAAACCTAACCTTTGTAAGGTGAGCGTTGGTGGCTCATGTCTGTAATCCCAACTACTCAGGAGACTGAGATTGGAGGATCGCGGTTCAAAGCCAGCCTGAGCAGGAAAGGCCATGAGACTCTTATCTCCAATAAACCACTAGAAAACTGGTGGTGTGGCTCAAGTGGTAGAGCACTGGCCTTGAGCTGAAGAGCTGAGGGATAGTGCCCAGGCCCAGAGTTTAAGCCCCAGGATCAACAACAAAAATAAATAAATGAATAAAAATAAAACAAAAAAACATAACCTTTCTAAGCCCCAAACTTGTATTCTTCTTGTGATGATGAACCTAGTGAAGTCTTAAACTTACCTGCTTTAATTCATGTGGATAGGATACTTGGCTCAAGTTCAGATGTTTCTAGCTCAGTAGTGAGATGACCACTGGACAATATAAATTGACTATTGAGATGTTGCCTTCTAGTAATTGAAAGACCTGTCATCCTGGCTACTCTGATAATGCATGTTGAGACACCCATAGATCTTTTCCATAACAAACTAATATCTGATTAAGCAATAACTTAAAATTAACAAATTTTGTAAGAGAGTTAGTTTAAAAGACATTAAGTTTTCATGTGGACATTTTGGTATTTTGCAGTTTAGGAACAATATCCCATGTATCTAATTTATTTTTTTAATACTGTGTACTTTGACTTCCAACCCTGGCTTTGCTACTTGTTGCCTAAATAGATGCTTTGTTGTTCCATTCCCCTGGTAGAACACCACACATTGCCTCGGGAAGTTGAAACAGTGTTAGCCTTTGTTCTTCAGCAGTCAGTCCACAAATGCATGGCTTACTTCAGATTGTTTAACTGGAAGGCTTTTTAACATTCAGGGCACATCCATTCTCTGAACAGCTCTGCTAGCCTTCTTTCTGCACATTCTTTATTGTCCTGGTACAATGTCAAACTATTTACCTTCTGATTTTTGTTATTCTTGAGTCTTTTTTCACTCTTAATGTCTCTGTTCTGTTTTACTGACAATTGTTTCTGGCTGGTTTGAAAGAGACCACATTCTGTTCTAACAATCTATATAGTATATATATACATATGTATATATATAAGATGTACATAAATATATAGTGGAAACAGAGACTATAATATTTATCATATTATATGATAGTACTATATATTATGCACTATATATACTATATACTAATATATAAGTATTTAATATTTATACTATTATTATATACTGATGCAATATATAGTGATATATGATAGTATATATATTATATATTAATATATAAGTGTATAATAGCACATTGTATATAATAGTATATATTATATATTATTAGTTATAATATATAGTATTATATATATTTAGTATATCTAATATACAGTATCTAGATATTATATGTAGTCTCTGCTTCCATTAGGCATCTCTGAATTGTAAAACTCAGTCTCTATCTCAGAAAATTTATAATGTGTTATTTTGAAAGTGTACCATAGTTAAAATATAACAGCACAATTGTTAAAAAAAATCATGCCATTTTTGCCTTAATTTTCTTCTGAATAAATCTCATACTGTAGAATTGCAAATGAATTATCCTGTATATTGTCTTCTATGGATAGGAAAGTCACACCCTTTCCAGAATTATTTTTGGCTACATTGAAAGACTGTTTTCATATAATGTGTTCTGTGTCCATCTTGTTGATCACAGGTTGGCTCATATGCCTCAATTAATGCACAATTCCTTTGATAATTACATTTGGAAATGGAGAAGTCACTATAGTTATTTGAAATCTAGATTTAAAATATGTATTACTCTTTCTGCATGTTTTTTCATTGTACTTATACATTTAAATAGAATGTATCAGGAGAAATGAGCTTTGATGTGGTAGAAATCAAGGAATGGAAGTTAATCATAACATTTATATTAAATCTCCTTCACTTAGACATGCCTAACCTCATAAACTTTGAATCAGGATTTATCTAGAAGTCTCTATCTCATTGCTATTGCCAATAAGAAGATTGTGTGAAAAAAAATCATAAGAGGCTGTTTATTTGAACTTACCTCCTGAAGTAGACACAAAAGAAGAGACCAAACAAATACAGTGTTACTCATGCTAACTGCCACATAAAACAATTAGAAGAAAACTGATATTTGCCACAGTTCTTGCTGAAAATTTTCCAATCTGATAGGAAGGAAAAGTCTTCTGTTTTAATCTTGCAAAAACCCTGAAGTGATCTTAGGTTACACAGCACATTTTTAATTGTGCTGCTATTTAAATTGACCTTACAGATCCAACTATTAGGATAGAAGATTATCATTTTATTTTGTTTAATGGAAGCTACAATGGTTCATGGAATACAGACGGAAGGATAATTATATTTATAAGAAAGCTTGTTGTAATTTGCCTTTCGCCAACTTCAGGGAAATCAAGTGATTTGTTTTTAAGGAAGTGCTCATGGTACAGCATTAAGAAATTGACATGAGGGTTTTTCTTGGATCAAGGAATATGGAAAGCCTGGTATCTCAGGAGAAGTCTTAGATTATTTCAGTATAGAAAGCATTACCATTGAGACTTGACCACATTTTGCATATGAATTCTCTCCTTTTTCTGTCTGGCACTTTAAAAGCCTAAGTTGCATGAAAATGGCGGGTCATAAGGTTACCTCTCTATTAAACAGAAAGTATACTTTTTTCTTTGATCTTTAGGCACAGATTATTAATGTTGTATTGACACTAATGTATATTAAATACAAATTTGCAAAGCTCTAAAGATCTTTACTAAGACAAGCAACATTTTATTGAGTCAACTCAGTTGCTATTTTAATGGAAATCTGGTTGAATAAATCTCAGTGGAAGCCACCACAGATGTTGTGTTATGTATTTGGGGAAAAAGCAACTGAACTTGGCAGAGTAGAGTGAGGAGTCTGTAAGGGGAAGGAGAATGTTGGAGAGGGGCAACAGACATTGCTACAGAGATTCAGAGCCTTTCCTTCATTTCCTGTCTTGTTTTTTCCAGTGGATGATCTACAGATGCTCCACTTCTCCCACAAAGAACATAGGCAAAAGAAAGGTTTTAAAACAAGAAATGTCACAGACATAGAGAAAATACACTATTAAGGGGGAAAGGCTGCCTGGAGGTAAGGGGTCAAGAACAAGCATGTAGTTAAATTACCGTTTTCTAGGGTTTGGAGAGTGTGGGGAATACTCATAGATTCAGTGGTGGGCCTATGGTAGAAAAATCACACAGCAGCATGATAACAATGCTTACAAAAAGAAGGGCAAGAATACAGTAGACTCTTATTACAAAGAGACCTAATTCTCCTCTAAAAAACTTTATAAAGGTTTAGAATGATTTCAAAGCTGTGTAACAGTTTGGTTGAGGTATCTCAATCATTCTTTTATTCTACAAATCTTAAATGTTGCCAGCTACACTTAAAAAAATAAAAAGAACCAGATTCAATTTTGAAAGTCAGTTAATTGATAAGGGAATTTGTGCTCTTCCGTGTGAGTCAGGTAAGGGCTAGAAAAGAACTACCTTAGCCGGGCACCGGTGGGTCACGCCAGTAATCCTAGCTAACTTGAGGAGGCTGAGATCTGAGGATCACGGTTCAGAGCCAGCCCGGACAGGAAAGTCTATGAGACTCTTCTCTCCAATTAATCACTAGAAAACCAGAAGTGGCGCTGTAGCTCAAGTAGTAGAGTCCTGGTCTTGAACTGAAGAGCTGAGGAACAGCGTCCAGGCCCCATGACCAAGGAAAAAGCAAAGAACTACTTTTTTGACCTAGAATTGTAGCTCTGCCACTTAATAGTTTGGTCATTGGAATACGACTTACACCTTTAGGAATGTGTATCCTAATATTTGCAAAATGTTAGTAATAGTTCTAGAAAGTGTGTTAGGAAGGAAGGGACACAAGGTGGCCGAATGAGCTGCAGTGTTGTCTTCCTGGCAGGTCTATGCCATGTACTCTCTTGCTCTGCCATTTGTTTTTCATTATCTTTCTACATGTCAGACTTATTCTCTTAAAACTATAATAGAATTATTTTCTTAAGCCTATAATAGAAATGGTTTTAGCAATGATATGTGTCCACTGTACCATAAGTTAAACAAATATGAAATGTATGTTGAAAAAGAAACAATTCATTATGTGTAACCATTACCGTTAATAAGTGGTTTGCGTTTATAAATTGAGAGCATTAATGCACATGCAGCTTGTTTATCTCATTTAATATCATAAATATATATACACACATATACTTCTGCCTCTACCCATACATAGCTACTTTTTAATTATTAGAGACGAGGTTGCAGTAAATGTGTGTCATCTTGAAAGTAGAACTTTTGATTCCATGAGGTCAAAGGGCCTTAGGCGAGGACCATTGCAGCTGTGGCATGTGAGCTTTCTGACTTTCTCATTTTATATGTGTTTGCGTACAGTGAATACATTTCTTAAAATGTAGAGAACTGTGGAAACAGAAATTACCTCCTTTTTCTAATATGAGACATAATGGAACCCAGTTCCAGAGGTTCATGCCTGTAATCTCAGCTATTTTGCAGGCAGGGATTTAGAGGATTGCAGCTTGAGGCCAAAGTGGGTAGAAACTTTAGTAAGACTGGATGTTAATAAAACATTTATGGTGGCACACATTGTGGTGCCAGCTTGTGAAGTCTGTGGTAAACCCAAATAAAATGCTAAATAAAAAACTATTATAGTGGAAAGAACCTGGTGGCATTGTCTAAATAGCATACCACCCTAGCTAGTATGAGGCCTGAGTTCAAATCCTATACTGCAAAAAATAAAATATATAAATTAATGATAATAGTGTGAAATCTTAAGCTTTGGAATCAAAGTAGTGCCTGCTTTTGTCATTGATAGTTTTTCTCAAAGGAAAGTAGAAACAATAGTGCTTATAATATGCACTACCTGGTTTTGAAAATAGTTTTAGGCTACATAGTAAATTTTGAATTATGATTATTCACATGTTTTTCTTGATTTTACTCCCAGAAATTGTGCATGCTTTCATTAAAGTTTCTGAGGAAAGGGGTTATTATGAATAAGCTTATCGTAAGTTGCTGATTATTCATAGGTTATTGTAAATTACTGCTTTGTTTTTCAGTAAGTGTTAATATAATTGTGTGTACACTTTTCAAGCTATGCTTGAGGGAGTTGGAGCTTAGAAATTATATTTATCAGTTTACATATCTACAATGAATTTCTATATACGGTGGCTGGAAATGCAAACACTTTTTTACAGTTCTAGAGGCAGAAACATTTAAGGTGGCAGCAGACATAATGTATAGGGAAGACACTGTCCTTTTGCAAATTAAACTATTCTTATATCTTGTATTTTGGAAGCAAAGAGAGTGGGAAAAAGCTCTCAGATCTCTCTTCTCATAGACTTCTAATCTCATCCTAGAGAGATGTTCTATTCAAGACTAATTACTTCTCCAAAAACCTCTCTCATTGGGAATAGGGGTTTCAATGTATGAATTTTGAAGGGTAACAAACATTCAGTGCTGAAAAGAAAGGGAATCTTCAATAATACACAGATTGGTTGAGAAGGGGTGCTGTGTTCAGGTGATGGTTGTGTTTGTCTGTGTCAGTCTAGGCAATGGTTCCACATTAGATCATGAACCCAAAGAAATATGTGAAAAGTTGGAGGTTAAATCTAAGAGCCTATTATATTTTTTTCCATTAGTATTTGTCATGGTAGTGTCATGGTGAAAACCTGATTTTTTGTTGCTGTTAAATTTAGAGAAATCAGATTATGGCTGATGTAATTTAGATGTTTGCAGGTGGGGATTTTCTGATAGCAAAATCTAATATATGTAGCTCCCAAATGGTAGGCCTCTCTCTGGTGATGACCTGCATCAGGGAATTTATTTTTCAAGTTGGGGAAGTGACACTAACTTTAAAATGGATTATTTTTCTGGAAGTCTTTTTTTTTTCTTTTTTATTAGAAGTGACTAAAAGTTTATACTTAGCCTTTGCTAGGAGTAAAAAATTGGAGAAAAAAATTTCTATTTTTCATTGACTTTAGACCTAAATAATGTCCTCTGCATCCTCATTGTCGGCTTCTCTTTCCATTTTAGTGGTTAATAGATGAACGATCGCATTACAGATACCTAATTCTTTCTTATTACCTGTACCCTATTTCATGCGAGTACATGTAATGCTGAATCTTTTTAAAGGAAATCAAACCTGGGACCTTGTGAAAATAAGTAAGTTAGCCCAAATTGAGTAGGTGAAGCTAATTAGATCTATCTCGCATTAGAGATAGACCTAATTACAACTCATCAGTTTTTTTTTATTTCTTCCGTTTACCTCTATTTAAGGTGTTGCAATAAAACCCAAGGTCTTGCAAATGCTACTTAAGCACACTACTTCAAGACTATAACCCAGTCTTTCATATTTCAATCAGTAACTGTTAAGGTCTAATGGGAGTCATGGTTGGTATCTGTCTATACTTTTCAGAGTCCAAGACTTGATGTTTCACTTCTCTGTGAACTGTCTTCTTCAAATAGGTATCTAAATGTTTCTTAATTCTACTTACAACAGAGAATTACTGAACTCTACACGCAATAGAATGTGGGTTAAAGTTTACTTGTTGGCATCTGACAGAATAGTGACTATAGAAAAGGCATCACAGTATTTCACCTGCACCAACATGATATATATTTTCCTTTGCAATACAAGTCTTTTCATTTCCTCATTGCTACAAGCAATGGGGATGTACAAATGGAAATACAAATGAAGGATTCTTCAATGCCTCCCATCCTTGAGAGCAAATTAATGAAGCTAACAGGTAACCACTTCTGGTAAATCTAAGTAGCCTATGTAGGTCATGTAGCATTTTATTTATTTCTTTGAATACTACATCTATCTAAGAATTAATGAAAGGTTCATTCTATTCAGTTTTCAACTGAAGAGGCAGATTTTTAATTTATCCAATACCTTTAAACCATATCCTAAAAGTCAAATGGAATTCAAGAAACCTCTCCCAACTGTGGCACAGTCAGCCTGCTCCATGAGGCTGGTTCTGATGAAAGCCTTGTATGCCAAATGAATCAGACATCAGTAAAAACTCATGCTAAGTATCATCCTCACATAAAGCTGATTTTTCAATCTCTGGAAAGGTCATTCCTCATGAACATTTCTATCGCTTTCACAAGGGCTGAGGATAGAAGGAAGATAACTTTGCTGGCTCTCCAGAAACCTCATCAGCAAAGCAAAGGCAAGCATGAGAGTGGAAAGGTTATAATTCTGTTCCTATCAAGCTTTACATAAATATCTAAGTCTTTGCAAACATCATATAATTCTTTTGGCACAATCCATAAAACGTGCTATAGCTTAAGTACTGAAAACTTAGTTTTGATATTCATTTTTTTCTTCTTCTTTTTCATGTGCCATGAACACAACCTACCATAACAGGTGGAATTGGGGAAAAGTAAAAAAAGAAAACTACAGAATGATATATGGTTTCAAAATAGTTTCTCACCTCATGTACTTGATATGAAGTTACACATTGTGTCATTTTTCAGATTTATTCTGAGGAACTGGGACTGTCTTTCACTTCTATCCTACATTCTCCCATGCCTATTCCTGTGCAACTATCTCAACTTTTAAAAAGGTATCATAAGTAATTTTCATCTACTGCTACATTTGGAGCCATATGTTCTCAGTACACTTATTTTTTATCATTTAAGAGGCAGTAAAAAGCTTATAATACAATTCTAAAAATATCTACCCTATATTTTAGATAATGTCCCCACTCTAGTTTAGACTTTTTTTCTTAAAGCTGCTGTCTTTTCCAATCTCTGTACAACTATTCCCAACCTTCTGAATTTGTTTTAAATTTCAAATCTTTTTGTTTCCTAGCCTATCTTTTTAATTAGATGAGCTCATCTACTTCTTAGCAGGGAAAGAAATGGATACTAGAAATAAACAGAAAATCCCTCCTATATCCTCTTGTAACCAATATTACTAACTGACACATACCTGCACTTGATTCTTTAAATTTTCCATTAGAAAAGAACAGTTTTCTGCCCCCCCCATACTAGAGAAAGTTCATTTATTCATCTGTACTGTCATTGTTTCCTCCCCATACTTTTAGGATAAAACTAATTATTTCCTTTCTGTACATTTAATTTACTACTCTCCAAAAAACTTGACTCTATCCTCATGCGTAATATTTAATCTCGATGTGTCACAGAAACTAAATAAAAATACACTGAACTAATTAAAATAAATCTTTCCTTGGCAGAGCAGCCCCCAGCATACAGTCTCTGCTCTGCTGAGCCCTGCTAGATTTCTCATGGGCATCCATCTTCTCACTTCTTCATTTCCCAGTCCTCAGATGTTAGATTGTTCTATGTAATTCTACTCATACTTATTTCTTCAGTTAAAAACTACTTACCTGAGCTGGGTGGGCGCTGGTGGCTCACTCCTGTAATCCTAGCTACTCAGGAAGCTGAGATCTGAGTATCATGATTCAAAGCTACCCAGGCAAGAAAGTCCATGTGATTCTTTTATTTTCTTTTTTAATTTTATTTTAGTGTGAAGATGCTGTACAGATGGGTTACAGTTATTTGAGTAAGCCTCATGACCAACAAAACTGACCAAAAACAAATGTTTGCCTGCTTTTTAATTTAAGACAATGACAACTGTTATCCCTTCTAACCTAGTCACCTTTGAATAATGTTCCTTAGAGGGCAAGGATGGAATTGAGGGGGAGGAAAGGATCCTTTTTCTTTTTTTTTTTTTTCTTGTTTTTGCATTCAAAATGCCATGTCTTCCTGATTTTGTCTGGTTATTTATCTGGCTGTCTTGATTTTTTTATGATTATCTTTTTTCATTCTCTGTGCATTTTTATTTTGATGCTTTGACATCTGAGTCTCTCTGATGGGGCCATCCCAGGACCACTAATTCCTACACAGTGAAAGGTGATGGAATAGATCATATATGAACTGATACAGAGCCTATACTTCTCAAACTTCTCTGCTTTGGTTTTATACTCCAGGGCAACATTCCCCTGTATCTCTCCCTCCAAGACTAGGTACCAGACAAACCACAATAGCACCTGAAATCAGAGTCAACTGAAAGGATCCAATCTAGTTAATCCATTATTGCTTACCAACCACTCTCATCACATCAGGGAAACTATGATAGAAAGTCGTGCCTACAGTATCCTTCCAAGTCTACTATCCTTTGATCAGCCCTGATGCTTCTCTTTATGACTCTCCATACAAGGAAGGTCTTTCTCTCTAACCCTGAGTAATCAAGGTTAACTGTATTGTTAATGGTGACTATTTCCTGAACTGTTGGTCTCAATTTCTAAACAATTATATGAGCTTTTCATCTATTAAACAGTATATTCTTGTTCTCATCCTTCAATTAAGAGTGAGACCTCACCTTTACAAACCTTCTGGAAATTTTATACTTATTTATCACAATTACTAATGGACCTACAGCAAAATCAATTAGACAGAAGTACACACTCATAACGATTGAATATGGAAATTGCTAAGTTTACTAAAAGGCAAATGAATAAAATCTGTACCAAGTTTTCAGTTGTTATTGTGTCCCTTGATTTCTTTAACATTTACCTAGGAAACCATACAAAAAATTATACTAATTGAAGTAAGCCAGGCCGAAAGAAACATAGGTCCCATGGTTTCCCTTATTTGCAATAACAAGTATATGTCTAGGACAAACAGTAAAGGTCAAAAACTATGGACATATGACCATATACGATGAAGCTAAGTGAAATGAACCCCAAGATAGGGACACAAGAGGTTTTAATCTTTGCTGTTGTTGTTTTTAATGTATTTATAATGTACTTTGTGATTTATTTTGTTTCATTTGCATGTTCTTCCCACAGGGTATAACCCCTGTTTGCACTGTATTTGCTACTGGTGCCTGCATCTGGTATATACATTTTTATAATTTGGGGAGGGGAATGGAAATAACAAAATGCTGAAATGAGGATACAAGTTCACCCATTGTAACAATGAGATGTACAAGACACTATGTTGAAAATGAACTTTACAGCTTGGGGTGGGAGGGTTGGGGAGATGGAGGAGGGAAGGGATGGTAAGGGTATAACAAAGGAAGGGATAACAATGCTCGATAGGAAATGTACTCATTACCTTACTCATGTAACTGTAACCTCTCTGTACATATCTTTACAATAAAAATAGTTTCTTATGTTACAAAAGATTATTGATATTAAATATCATTTATGTAAAAGTATGGAAGTTAACTATAAGTCCACTTTACCCAAGAATTACTTGGGCATTTCTTCTGATTTGCCAAATCATTCCTTTTCATTTGCCAACTAGTAGCTGTTGTAAAGCCAACCTTTAGATGGGAATAAATCTTACAGATAGACTGTATCACTTTCAATCCTAATCCTCAGTGTGATATCATTAGTATTTCTGTGAAGTAATTAAGTCATAGGTAGAGTCCATTTACTACTGTCCTTATTAGAGGAGAGAACTAATCCTCTGTCTCTTGGGCATGTGAGAATACAGTGAAAGACAGATGCTTACAAAAAGAATGATAAAGGATCTGCCAAAGTCTTGATATAAACCATGCAGCCTCTAAGACCATAGGAAATAAAATGTTTATGTAAACCAACTAGTCTATGTTGTTTTGCTGGGATATCTTGAAATATGATAATATGAATAGCATTTTTAAAAGTTAAGATTACCTTTTGTACCATATATACAGCATATAGTATAAGGTATTGAGTAAGGAATTTCTTAGTATAACCAGAAACTGCTATTTAAAACTTAAAGCCAGGTGCTGGTGGCTCATGCCTGTAATCCTAGCTACTCAGAAGGGTGAGATCTTAGAATCACAGTTCAAAGACAACTCAGGCAGGAAAGTCCATGAGACTCTTCACCAATTAACAAGCAGAAAACTGAAAGTGGTGCTGTGGCTCAAGTGGTAGAGCACATGCCTTGAGCTGAAGAGCTCAGGGAGAGCACCCAGGCCCAGTTGAGTTCAAGCCCCATGACTGATCAAAAACAAAATAAAAAAAAAAAAACAAGACAAAACAAAACAAAAAACAAAAAAAGAAACAAATAACAAAGAAAAAATGAGGTTAAAATAGGAAAACATAATGGAAATATCTTGACAGATCTAATGTACTTATCATTTTAAATTTGAAAAGTGTGGATGACTAGATTTACTTATAAAATTGAAATTGTAAACAATAAAATATAAAGACATCTCAGTTAAGTTTCCTGTGACCTGCTAAATGACTCTTTTGTTTTCTTCCAAGGCCTGAGTGGCCTTAAAGAGAAACTTCTCTGAAAAGGAAAGAAGGATGGCCAATAGACAAAAGAACAAATGCTCAAAATCCCTAGCCATAAAAGAAATGCAAATCAAAACAACACTGAGATACCACCTCACCCCAGTTAGAATGGCTACAATCAAGAACTCTAATAACAATAGATGCTGGAGCTGGAGAGGATGTGGACAGAAGGGAATCTTATTGCATTGTTGGTGGGAGTGTAAACCTGTTCAACCACTTTGGAAAGTAGTATGGAGGTTCCTCAAAAGACTCCACATAGAGCTCCCCTAGGACCCAGCAATCCCACTTTTGGACATTTACCCAAATGATCACAAACAAGACCACACTAAAGCTACCAGCACGACTATGTTTACTGCAGCACTATTTACTATAGCTAAGATATGGAACCAACCCAGATGCCCCTCAGTAGATGAATGGATCAAGAAAACATGGTATATATACACAATGGAATTCTATGCCTCCATCAGAAAGAATGACATTGCCCCATTTATTAGGAAATGGAAAGACTTGGAAAAAATTATATTAAGTGAAGTAAGTCAGGCCCAAAGAAACATAGGTCCCATGGTTTCCCTTATTTGTAATAACTAGTATATGTCTGAGACAAGCAGAAATGGGGGGGAGGGAGAAAAAGAGTGGGGTAGGGTGATGGGAAGGGATGGGAAGGGGAAACAAAGGAGGAGGCTACAATGCTTGATAAGAAATGTACTCATTATCTTGCCCATGCAATTGTAACCTCTCTGTATGGTATTTTTACAATAAAAAATAAAATAAAAAATGACATCTCTAATGCATATTGACTCCAGGTTTGATAGATAAAACTAAAACTAAAATAAGATTAATTAGAAATTAGTACACTTATCAAATGAAATATAAATATTCAGGAATTACACCTGCTGGCATCTAGGGAACTATTACTAAATTATGAACAAAACAAAGTATAAGCTATAAAGAAGAATAGCTGCATGGTAAAATATGGTGACAATTTTCACAAGTTTGTGTATTTAAGGAGCTCTCACTTGATGACATATCAAAATAAATACTGTGCTTTGTCACATGGAAAGGTGAGAAGGACTTATAAAGAGCGGAGGGAACAGTAGTTGATTTCTACCTCATTATGCACATTTGCCTAACTTAAAGGTCTTACAAAGGGGCAAAGACCTCTAATTTATCCACAAGGTAAGTGAGATTATACATAATGTTATTCCACTTCTATGAGTTGTCCCTGAATTATATTATTGGGCTTTTTTGTTATAGAATATGAGTTTATTGATTTAACAAATGTTTATGTGATCCCTTGAATTCTTTAACAAATGCTAAACTATGTTAAGTTACAAAATTAAGAAGCATTGGATATTCCTCAATTGAAAAATAGTAAGCCCAAAGTCAGTAGAATTTCTTCTTTGAAATCTTTATAAATACCTAAGAAGAAAAATGTTTTATGAAAATTTTAATAGATAATTCCTAGGAGAATAACGATGAACAGCTGAAAAACCAAGAATCTTATAAAGTCTTAGAGCAAGAAGCAAGCATCATTAAAACAAGAGAAAAATAAAACTCAAGGAAAATCAGGATGGGGACAGAGAATAAATCATTTCTGGGTTTACAATAATCAGGCACAGATTATGTGATTAGTCATTATCCTTTCACTAACCAAATAAAAACGATCATTCAATGTACTTTCAGGCATAATTGTGTTCTGTTACAGAGAAGGTTCAACATCATTCAGGATTTGGCAGAGGAACTGAGGCGAACAGTGTGTAAATGAGACTAGATCAAGAGGTCTTTTTATTGTCGTTCTTGGTGTTGTGTTTTTTAGTATTTTTTTGTTTTTAGTTTTTAGAATCTGGGAGGCAGAGAGAAGTTGTGGAAATTGTAACAAAATAGAATAGTTCACATACACAGAACACTGTTCATTGGCTACACTGTATGGGCAACTTCATTTTTATTTAAATTGATATTTGATAATATCATAAATGATTTTTACTTTTGTTTTTTCCCCCTCTAGAATTCTTAATCACTAAATGTTTAGTAATTTTCCTAAAACGGGCTTAAGAACCTCTTCACACCTCTAATGAACTTCTAAATTTCATTTGGTTTAGTTAATATTAAAGTGAAAGTATAGATTCATGCCACCAATAATATTTAATGAGTGCTTCTGTGAATGAAATCTGGACTTAGGATACATACCTATTAGTAAAAAAGAATGAAAAGAAACTGAGGTATTTCTTTGGCAAAACTTCAAGATGAATCACAGACATAAACTAATCAAATAGTCAAGAAATATATGAAATCATGACTGCAGATATTCTAGTGATTGGATGTTTATAGTACCTTGATGTCAAGAAATAGGAACTCAGAGTTCATCTCAGGATGAACTCATGTCAGAATGATTTGCTGAGAATGTGACATTGGAAACTGGTTTCAGATAGGTCAGTATGAATTGTTTAGGCAAATGAAAGTAGAGGAAAAAACGTTTCAGGAAAAGAGAAGTATTGTCTATCATTGAAAAGATGGGAACTGCACCACAAATTGAATAGGCATTAATATAAAAATAGATAACTATATTAGAGACTAGACTCACTGATCAGAAAGAAGTAAAAGGGTCTCTAAAATATAGAATAGGAAGTTATAATTGACAGCAACTACCATAATGTCATAGGTAGAGCACCCATATAGTGGGTGCTGGGTGGGGAGTAATTTACCCACAAGATAAGTAGAATTATACACAGTGTAACTTGGGGAGTTTCTCTCCTAGAGCTGAGTATGAGCCCTTGTGAGAGAGAACAAAGCTAAAATGCTGCCCCCCAGAGAGCATCAAGCAAAGTTGTTCACTAGAAAAGATTTATTATCATTGTAAAAGTGATGCACGGGGGTTTCAGTTACATAAATCAAGTAATGAATACATTTCTTTTTCAACACTGTCACCTTTTCCCTCTTTTTCTCCCAGCTTTTTCCTCCCAACCCCTTTCCCCCACAACTTGTATGGTTCATTTTCAATATAGTGACTAGGGAGTATCAGCAGCTATTACTCTGCTGGTCCTGGACTGCTGATTTGTAGACTTGTCCTGCAAGAGACCTATGGTAAAGAAGCTGTATGAGTTGAAGTACCTGGCACTGGATAAACTAGTTATGCTGCAGAGATCTGGCTCTGTGGACACTGTGCATATAGCAGCCTTTTGTCAAAAAAGGATTATCTCAAACCATAAAGAAAATCCTTATTTTTATATGAAGTCTTTTAAGCTTCTTGTAGTGATAAAATTTAAGAGTATGCCAACTGGCAAAAAAAGAAACAAAGCAAAACAACAACAACAACAACAAAACAAAACTAGTAGCTTACATCCAATTCTAATGTCGTCAATGGAGTATAGATTTGGTTTTGAGAGACAATAAATTGACAACTGTCTAAAGAATTGATTATGTAAAACCAAGCCCAAGGCTGGGAAAATGAAACATATGAGAGGACATAGCTCAAGGGTATAATGGCTATTTTCTTCATTGATTCAAATTTGAATAGAATTCAATCTTTCTTTCCTTCCAGAAGGAGCTCATATATTAAAGCAAAAACACACAGGAAATATGGACTGGATTGCATGGTTGGATTACATTACTTTCTCTAGGTTTTCAGTGTTTTTGTTTTATGAAATGGGAAATCTGAATCTAATGATCTAAAGTTCTTTTACAGTAGTTATTGTCTCTGATACTTTTCTTGTTTGTGCTAATTGAAAATCACACTTAGCTTCTTTGTTCAAGGCTGGCACTTTATACTATGAGCCATTCCTCTACTTAAAATCTCTGATATTTCATTCAGGAAAACAACAACTTGAATGAGCATGACTAATATATTCACAGTTTCCAAAAAGATATGTCCAATATTAATATACCTCCCACTGATACTACTTTATTAAGTAATGATTTATTAAAACATCACTGCAATTGCTAGCACCTAATGAGTGTTAATATATTTTGGATAAGTACTATGACCATATGTTTGCTGTGTTTCTCTACTGTCTATAAACAAAGGAATGCCCTGTCAAAGACTTGAAAAGCTCTGTCAGTACATTTCAGAAGCAAGGAATGACACTGCAGATCAGACTTGTAGAGACTTTCACAGCCCTAGTTTGACAAATATTTTAAGTGACTGCCATCATCAGGGCAATTGATTGGGATAAGAAGGATCTTAATCTCAGAAAGTATATTAGAATACTCACTCAGTTCAACATAAAAGAGATAATTAAACTCAAAATAGCTCAAGTTAAATAGGAGACGTGTTCATTGTAGTGTTAAGTGATATTTAAGGGAAAATTCATTTTGTACTTCTGATTTCAGGTTTTTCAGACAATGGCACCCTCTGATATAAGGCAATGTGAAGAAGACTTTTAGTATTCAGAAAGATTCTCAGATGGCAAATTTATCCTTAATGATACTTTTTAATATATCTACTTAGCAAGAATATGATGAATCTTAACAGTATTTTAATAAATATTCCTGAAATATCACAGCACATGCAAAGACTTATAGGGTTAGGAAAATTTAGATAAATTCAAAGGCGAGGGCTTATGCAAATCATCAAATTTTAAAAAGCTCTGTTCAATACAGTGCTTATCTATTAGGGAATTTTCTTTCCTCAATTCTCATTATTTCCTGGTTTTCAAATGACCTAGGAGAATAGTGCCAATTTCCAAAATAAGCATGTGTTCCATGCTTTTCTGGCTTATAGAGTTTTGGAAAGCCTACAAAAAATTGTTTCCAATAGATTTTATGTCTAGATTGGTGTTGGGTCTTCGTCCGTCCCACAAAAGACGGACGGGGTCCGAGGAAAGGTAAGTGCGGCGCTCGCCCGTTCCCTAGCCTCCCTCAGCCCAGGAGACAATCAGACACAGCGGGGAGCCAAATCCAGCAGGCAGAAAAAACTCGTTTTTTAACAGAGAGCAGCCCCTTTTTTAAAGACAAAGAGGGTGGGTGGTATGGTAAGGGAGGAAGAGGAACCAATCACTGTCAAGGTCACACCCTATCATTCACCTGAGCCTTCACGGGCTGGTTAGGTACTGATCAGAAGATCAATTGGGGTCTGCCCACTCAACCCTCTCCCAGAGCCATCTTGGCTGGCCATGTGCTCCACAGATTCCCCCTTTTTTTTTTGTTTTAATGACAGACCCACCTAGCACAGTAATAAACATCAGTCCCACCACAGTTAGAAATGTCCGAAGCAGTTCAATTAATTCCTGGGCACCTGGTGTCTTAAGTAAGCCAGTTCCTTGTACGTGCCTTTAAGCTAGCACAGTAGTCAAGATGACCTTTGAGCTTTACTGTCAGCTCCCAATTGCTCCCAACATCATCTCCCCCCATCTTTGCTTAAAGAAGCGAACCCGCCTGTCTTAGGTTGGGTGGATCGCCTTGTCTGCCTTACCCGTCATCGGGAACTTCTTCAGAGCGAAGCTGAAGGCCCTGTCTTAGGTTGGTCAGACTGACACCCCCTCTTACCCGTCTCTGGCTGCGATTCCTCTCGGGGGGGGGGTGGAAATTCATTCATTTGGAGCTTGATAACTGGCTGGCTAAGCTCATAAGAGTTTTGCAGTGCATGTATAACCCAAGGAAGGCATAGAAAAACCATCAGCAAAAGCATTCCCAGGCCAGGAAATGTCACTACTAGTCCTTTAACCTTAGTGAAGGATGGGATAGCAGTCTTTGCCACTTCAGAGTCCAGAGGTGGGGATTGTTCTAATGCAGCTATTTGCCTGTGGGGTTGGACAAAATCTAAGCTGGAAGCATAACAAAAGGTGGTTGTTTAACAATAAGTATGGATTCAATGCCACTATACAAGCAATTAGTAAAAGAACAATTAAAGCAGGTAACATTAAAATAATTAACTCCTAAAAAAATATTAAATAGTCCATAGGGTGGTGATCAAAATGAAGGTCAGGCAACCAGGTCGAAGGGACAGCTTCTCTTGTGGTGCTCCTGACGATTTCTGCATTGCCAGCGTTGATCACTGCCCAGGTCACTCGCTGAGGTTGATGCAGATTCCATAGGGCCGTTCACAGGATCGGGAGAGTCAGGACAGCCAACAGCTGGAGTGTCAGGACAGCTGGAGTATCACCATCTGCAATTGTTAGAGAACACAATAGAGCTTCTCAAGGGCTGGTTGCCCTTGGGGATGGTTAATAATTGTCTTTCTGGCTTTTGTCTTTAGCTTATTCTTGGGCATCCTCCTGTATAGAGGAAATGGGTAAAAACTTAAGGTTCCTGGCAGGGATCCAAATGGGAGCGGACTCCCCTATGGGGAAAACGCATCCAAATCCCCTGCCCATAGTAACTAGGGGGTCAGGTCCTCTCCATTGTTGTGTCAGGGGGTCCTTCCACCTGACTTTCACTTGGGGCTTAGGGTTTAGTTGTCCCCAGTGCTTCTGAAATCTGGATTCAATTGCCCCTTTTGAAAAATTTAAAATCAAAGCTATCTGTAACTGTATATGGGGGCTAACTCCCCCTTTTTTGTTTTATAGGCTATCAGAATACAAATTAAAGGGTTTTTGAATGTCCTGAAGGGCCATAATTATGGCCAGTATTTCCTTATATTGTAATTGTAGGGACAGAAACCCATGGCAACAGCCAGTTGATTTCCCCTAAAAGACTCTGAAGTTGGGTTAAGGTCAGAGAGGCTGGAATATCCAGCAAAGGCTTAAGGGGGCTGGCCTGAGTCAAGGTAAGGTGGGTCCCGAGCACCTTAAAAGGAGCCACCTTTTGAATTTTATTAAGGGCTATGGTAAAACCCCCCTTTTTTAATATGTCCAGAACCTGGGCCAGAAGGCCCTCCAGGCAGCTTGGGTCTCGGTGCCCCAGAATTATATCATCCATGTAGGCATAGGCAAGGGAGGTATCTGAACCCAGCACAGGCTCTAAAAGTGTGGCCAAGTATTGTTGGCAGAAGGCTGGGCTATTGGCCATACCCTGTGGCAGCACTGTCCATTCAAACCTCCGATCAGGCTGGGAAAAATTAAGAGAAGGTATAGAGAAAGCAAACTTCTCGCAGTCATCTGGATGCAGAGGGATAGAAAAAAAACAATCTTTAATATCAATCACAACCAAGGTATATTCTGAAGGTATAGCAGGAGTCCAGGGCATGCCTCTTAGGGGCGTTCCTACTAGCTCCATCCTTTCATTTACCTTCTGTAGATCTTGGAGCATCCGCCAAGCCCCGGAGGCTTTTTGAATAACAAATACGGGTGTGTTCCAAGGACTTATAGAAGGGCGGATATGCCCGAGGCTTATCTGCTCCTCCACCAGAAGGTGGAGGGCTTCAAGTTTAGGTTTAGTCAATGGCCACTGCTCCACCCAGATTGGGCTTCCCGGCTTCCACCTAATGGGAGGTACCCGGGGGGCAGTGGCCTTTAGGATTGGGGGTGCATCCGAGCGGGCCCCCTATGTTCTTCTCTGTAATTATGAAAGTTAAAAAAATCCCCTTCCTTAACTCCCTCTCCATCCTGTTTAAGCCTTTGTGCTTCTTCCCCATCCAGGATATCATCATATGATGCTCGATGGTCTGTAGTGACCACGGCATCCATTTGTCTTAGCATATCTTGCCCTAGTAAATTGGCAGTGAGGTTCTTTGCCACTAAAGGGCGTATCTTTCCCTGTTCTCCATCTGGGCTAGTCCATGTCATAAGGGCAACCGTTTCTTTGGTCTGGGAGTTGCCCCCTACCCCCAATATCGGGGGCCCAGGTGCAAGCTTCCAGTCCAAGGGCACTTCCTCCTCCCTGAGTATGGTTCGGTCTGCCCCAGTGTCAATTAAGCAGTGAAACCTCTTTCCGCCTATGAGAATACTCATTTTAGGGCGGAGTCCGTTCACCAGGGGGATGGTCCAATGGACCTGGGCTGCCCTGCCATGAGGCTGCCTGGGCCTCACAGCAGAGGAGGTTCCTCCTTGGGTTAACGGGGCTGGAGGATGCCCCTCCCCTAGTTTAAAGGCTTCCCATCTAAATCAAACTTGGATCGACAATCCTTTTTCCAATGGTATCCCTTCCTGCACCTGGGGCAGGGCGTAGGTGGCAGTTTGGCCCCCCCGGGCCGGTTGGCAGAGGATTGCTGTGTACAGTCCCTCCTAAAGTGCCCCTCTTGCCCGCATTTAAAACAAGTCCCTCTCCCCCCTGGGGTTCCTTGGCCCCGGGCTGCTGGCGTCTGAGCCTGTAAAGCTAAAGCTAGTGATTGGGACCGGTGCTGTTGCGTTCCCACATCCTGTGAGGCCACCACCCATCTGCTCAGGGAACTCTCTTTCAATCCTGCGCAGGCCATGCGGTGGTCTGCATTCATCCCTTCCCAGACCAGCAGCTTTACAAACTGATCTCGGAGGTTCCCTGCTGGCAGCTTGCGGTGAACACTCTGTTGGACTCGGTCTATGAAATCAGGTAGAGACTCATCTGGTTTTTGTCTCACTCCTGCTATGGGGGACTCAGTAGGCCCATCATCTAGTTTGTACCACGCAGCAAGTCCTGCCTGCCTCACCTGGTCACGGTACGGGCCAGGTATTGCGGCCTGTTCGACGCCAGTAGAGTAGGCTTCCCCCGTCCCTGCTAACATGGTATAAGTAATGGGTATTGCAGGTTGAGCCTGTCGGTTACTCTCTGCTCTCACTCTGCATTCTTCCTTAAAGAAAGCATGCCATTTAATAAACTGAGAACTAGTAAGAACAGCTTTGGCCACATCCATCCAGTCCTTAGGGACACAAGGGTGATAGGCAATGTCTTGTAATAGGGTCTGGGCCCAGGGAGAGTTTGGGCCATCCTCCGCCACCGCCTTGCGGAGCTCTTTAAGATCCTTAGCTTCCCATGGATACCATTCCAAGGGCCTGTTAGCCCCTGGTGCCAGATTGACTGGATAGGCTTGGGGAAGCGAATCCTGTGGCCGAGAGTCTGGGCTCTTGGGTGGCCCTTCCTTTCCAGGGCTCTTTGGTGGCCCTTCCTTTCCAGAGGAGGTCTCCGAGGAGGTTACTTCCCTGGCCCTCGGCCCCTCCATAGAAGGCTGGTAGGGGTCTGGGTCTTGCAAGTCCCTCTCGCAGGTCTCGTAGGGCGCCGTACCTCCCCTCCAATCAGGAGAATAGGGAGGGGGCCTCGGACCGTCAGTATCAGCTGGGTCAGAGGGGGTAATATCAGCTGGGTCAGAGGGGGTAATTTTTACCCTCGTTTTGACTTCTACTGTGCACGTCTCAGTGCGTTCTCGACTGGATTTGACCCTTTCCTTTTCCTTCTCACTTCCCACATCCTCCTGTACCCCTTCTAGGCCTGATGTTGCCTCTTCCTCCTCCTTCTGTGATATAGCATTACCCATATTTAGGGTTTCACTTACCCCGAGAGACCGCTTAGCCTCGGCCGGTATCTTTTCCTTTCGTGCCCCACGTTGGGCGCCAGATGTTGGGTCTTCGTCCGTCCCACAAAAGACGGACGGGGTCCGAGGAAAGGTAAGTGCGGCGCTCGCCCGTTCCCTAGCCTCCCTCAGCCCAGGAGACAATCAGACACAGCGGGGAGCCAAATCCAGCAGGCAGAAAAAACTCGTTTTTTAACAGAGAGCAGCCCCTTTTTTAAAGACAAAGAGGGTGGGTGGTATGGTAAGGGAGGAAGAGGAACCAATCACTGTCAAGGTCACACCCTATCATTCACCTGAGCCTTCACGGGCTGGTTAGGTACTGATCAGAAGATCAATTGGGGTCTGCCCACTCAACCCTCTCCCAGAGCCATCTTGGCTGGCCATGTGCTCCACAGATTGGCCTCCTACAAAGATATGAATCGCCATTCTTTTAGACATACAAAAATGAAGGGGGAATTTCTGCATACTAGTCACTGATTTGTAATGCAAACTAGATCTCCAGGAAAGCTGTTTATGTTGGAAATTTAATTGACTTAAAGTTGTCCTTTATGTTGGCTTTTTATAAAAGGTACCATTGTAATCATAGAAACCTAGAATTGTGTTGAGACGATCCAAAAAAAATCTTGAAGGCCAACTGTGTATAGGTTAAGTGCCAACATTCATGCATTGCTGCTGTTATTCCTCTACCAAATATAGATTTTTTTGAAGTAGCTTATTTAAAAAACATTAGGTGAATTCTAAGTTGTTTGTTTGTTGTCAATTCATCACGTCATTCATTTCTTTACAAATGAAGGAATTCTTCTGATATATCATAAAGCTATATCTGTAACTCTCCACTTCATTTTCTGTATCCCGTACAGCAAAATGGACAAGTAACATCACCAGATGAATTGTTCGATGTGTATTTAGTATATGCTCTATGTATATTTAGTATATACTCACTGTGCAGATACTAAACATACACTAGACACTACAACACATATCATTATGATACTTCTAGTCTATAGAACATATTTCCTTTACTTGTTTGCAATATAAATGAAAATATAAATATAGGGTAACTTTGATAAACAAGTGATTAAGATGATTTAGAAAATAGAATCGCTAGTTAGATTAAAATTCTTGATTTAATTTAGGCTCAGAAAAGAGGTTGACACCTGAGATCAGGGTAATATATTTTAAACTCTAATACTTCAGGATATTAAATGTCTATGAACTACAAGACAAGTGTCAGGACATAAAAATACCTTGCCAAACCAGAAAAAGCAACTAAGGTTTGATAATGCAAGGCAAATGAAATTACTGTACAGTCCTTAAGTGAGGAGCAAGAAAATAAGCAAGCATTTAACTGCACAAATGCAGAGGAGGGCAAACAGAATTGGTATATAAAGTATCTTGACAGGTTTTTTTTGACAGCAAACTCAATACCAAGCAACAGTGAATCACAAGGATAACATGAATCATAGTATGTCTTGCTGCTAAGGAAGTTATTTTCATCTCAGTTACATTGATGGACATAGAGAATGATAAAAATGATGAGTACAAAACAAGGAAAGAGATAGCACTCTAGCACTCTTCCTGTCCTTAGTAGCATCTCAGTTGGTTCAGTGGGAGGCTGCAGACTTTAAGACAGATATTGACAAAGTGGAAGATATTCAAAGCTGGGGACACTGGAACTGAGAAGGGAATTGGCAGTATGACAGATGAAGCCTCCTTAAAGAAATCGTGGTTATTGAGTCTGTACTGTTTTAGACTCAAGGGGAATGTGAGGGCTTCTCTTAGATAGACTGTGAGCTTTTATTTGTTCCTTATGGCCCTGCTGTTTAAAGCTGGAATGAAAAAGTTAGAAGCTCCAGGGAGCATAATTTTAGCTAAATGTAAAGAAGACTGTTCTACTACCTACAACTCACAGCTGTCCAAACATACTTCAGATTTCCTCTGGAGAGAAAGAACCGCAGGCCATAATATTTTCTGCATAGCTGAAAGTGTACAGCTTCAACCTGGATGACAGCATATCTAGCAGGGTATTAGCTGGATGGCTGAAAACTGGGAAAGATGCCCCTAAAGATCCCTCATCCCTTACCTCTTTGTATATCTATACAAAATATAGTGTTATTCTTCCAGACAGTTAGCATGGCTATTCAGCCTTTTAACTATGATTCATCAATGGCAAAAACTTCATTTTCTACTGTGTTTAGAGGTGAAATTTTTTAACCAGTTCCCAGAAGGAAAATGTTCAGCTTTTTTATGTGCAAATGGTCCTATGGATATTCATAGATAACACAACCATAAAATGTTGTATGAAAACATCTAATGGCCTTTAAACATTAAAATGTATCTAGATTGATATTAATAATTTGTCTTTAGCAACTTTGTGGACAGGAGGCATTGAAATAATTTCAATAGTAAAATAAACAAATCTTGTATCCATAATTACTGAATGACGTAAGTCAGCAGCAAAGGAGAATAAGTGATTGACTTTAGCTTTCAAAACTGGAGGACTTGCAGAGGCAAAAAGACCCACCAATAGGTCTGGATGATATCATCATTGCTAGTACTCTCTGAAAGTGTATGTGGGTTCATACACCTTCAAGAAGGTCCTGAGACTCCCCAACCAGCTTTCCATGATCCTTTGTCTTGATCTCCCTTATAAAAGAACTATTGTAATATCCTCTGTTCCTAGAAAACAAACTTCTTCTATGGCCCTTTGTCATAAAACAATACAGAAAAAAAAAACAGAAAACAAGACCATAACAACCACAACAAAAGTTAAAACCTCCAACTTTTGAAATACAATCCAAGTGACTCATCAATGAACCCACATTCCTTCTACCATTAGAACCCACCACATTAATAAATACCTTTGTTCCTAATTGGATTAATCTTTATCAATCCTTTTAAGGTAGAAATGAAGTAAGGTGCAAATGTATTAGTTTTAAAAATAATACTGAAGCTGGACACTGTTTACTTATGCCTATAATCCTAGCTATTTAGGAATCTTAGATCTGAGAATTAGGGTTAGTAGCCAGCCAGGATAGGAAAATCCTTGAGACTCTTATCTCCAATTAACCACCAAAAAACTGGAAGTGGCACTGTGGCTCAAAGCTATAGTACTAGCCTTGAGTAAAAGAGCTCAAGGACATTGCCCAGGCTGTTCAAGATTAAGACCAAAAAATAATAAATAAATAAAAATCAAAAACTGAAATGCAGTCCTCCGTTTTTCTTGGGGCATTGCAAGTGGATACAGTGATGACATTCACTCACTTTAATTATTAAATATTTAATAATACCAATTCCATTCTGGAATTGGTAACCTTATTAAGTAAGGTTTCTCTATTCCATGTGTTTCCTCCTGGGAGGGCCTAGGTCATCACCATATAGCAAAACCTTCTGTAGGAAGTTAAAAGTAAAAGGAGAGTTCTTGACAGACACACCAAAACAAAATTTCAGATTAGTCTCCAATAATCCCCGAACCCCCATGCGAAAATCACAGAGAAACATTACAAGGTTTATTAACACCCAGGGTAGAAGCTATCCCCAATAGCCACGCAGGGGAGAGCCTCAGTGGGAGCAAAGAAGGAATGGAAGACAAAAGCTACATCCAAGGGATGATGGAGGCAATGACTCAAGAAATAAAGCGAGAAATAGACCAGAAATTGAAAGAACACAAGGATGAACCATCAAAAGAGATACAGAATATCAAACAGGAGATGCATGCAAAACTAGAGGCAGCACAAACCTCAGTAAGAAGTGAGATAAATGCCAAAATAGAGGCAGTACATACCTCATTAAGAGGTGAGATCAGTACTTTGAGAAATAACATCGAATCCATGAAGGAGTCCATTTCTTCCATGCAAACCACAATGGAAGCCACAGTTAACAGAGTGAACGAAATGGAATGTAGAGTGTAAGATACAGAAGACAGAATACACCAACTGGACCAAAAAATGACAGATATGGAAGAATCACTCAAATTATGCCAAAAGGAAATTCAAGAGCAAGCAGATAGTGCCAAGAAATTTAACCTTCATATAATTGGAGTGGATGAAGGTGAGGAATATCAAAACAAGGGAATGAAACACCTATTCAACAAGATAATCGGTGAAAATTTTCCCCACCTCAAAAAAGAACATCTTACCTACATAACAGAAGCATATAGAACACCTAGCAAGCAAGATCCCAAGAGAAACACTTCTAGACACATTATAGTAAAAATGATTGATCTGAATAATAAGGAAACAATCTTGCATGCAGCAAAAATGAAGAAGGAGCTATACTACAATGGGAAAAAAAATTAGAATCACTGCAGATCTCTCCACACAAACACTGAATGCAAGAAAGGCCTGGGAAAGTACCATATGAGCCCTGGGAGCCAATAACTGCCAACCCTGACTGATATACCCGGCAAAGCTAGCATTCATATTTGATGGAGAATTGATTTTTTTTTTTTTGTCGGTCGTGGGGCTTGAACTCTGGGCCTGGGCACTGTCCCTCAGCTCTACAGCTCAAGACGAGTGCTCTACCACTTGAGCTACAGCGCCACTTCCGGTTTTCTGGTGGTTTCTTGGAGATAGGAGTCTCAAGGTCTCTCCTGCCCAGGCTGGCTTTGAACCGCGATCCTCAGATCTCAGCCTGCTGAGTAGCTAGGATTACACGCGTGAGCCACCAGTGCCCGACAGAACTGAAATTTTTTAATAGCAAAGAAATACTAAATGAATATATAAACATTAAGCAAGCATTACAAAGAATACTAAGAGGGGGGACACAACCTGAAGTAAGGAACCAGGAACTGGGACTTGCACCCAGGAAGGCATTAATCAAAGTCTAACTGAGCAAGCACAGGAGGAAAGGAAAGAAGAAAAACTGAGGAAAACAGGGAATGACAGGAACCACAATGCATCTCTCTATACTATCTCTTAATATTAATGGGCTTAATTCGCCAATCAAAAGAAAAAGAAATGCAGATTGGATCAGAAAACATGACCCATCCATCTGTTGCCTTCAGGAGACCCACCTCTCAGCCAAACATACAAACAAACTCAGAGTAAAGAGTTGGAAAAGGATCTACCCCCAGTAAGAAAGCAGGTGTAGCTATCCTGATATCTGACAAAATAAACTTTTCATTAAAATCAGTACAGAAAGACAAGGATGGACAATACATATTAATACAGGGAACAATCCAAGAGGAGGATATTACCATCATCACTTATATGCCCCAAATATTGGTGCACCTAGATTACTCTCAAACTTACAAAATAAAATAAATCCCAATAAGATAACACTAGGACACTTTAACACACCACTCTCACCAAAGGACAGGTCTACCAACCAGAGGATTGGCAAAGAAGTTACCGAATTAAGTGAGGCCATACTTCAAGCAGACTTAACTGACATCTACCGAGTATTTCACCCTAAAACAACACAGTACACATTCTTCTCAGCAGTTCATGGAACATTCTCCAAAATAGACCATATCATAGTTTATGCAAGGAACTTAAACAAATACAAAGGGATCGACATAATCCCCTGTATCCTATCTGACCACAGTGGAATCAAGCTAGTTCTCAATAACAAAGCATACCGCAGAAATTTCTCTAACACATGGTAATTGAACAGCACACTTCTTAGCAATGCCTGGGTAATGGAAGAGATCGAAGAAGAAATAAGAAATTTTTTACAACTCAATGAAAATGAAAACACCTTGCAAACAAACTTGTGAGACACAGCAAAAGCAGTCCTGAGGGGCAAATTTATTGCCCTCAGTGCCCACATCAAGAAAATAGAAACAGGAGTTCCGGGAAGATGGCGGAGGAGAAGCTGGAATCTGAACAAGCTGTCGCATAGAAAGTAGTTTTAGAGTTCCAGTCAACAGTCCTAAGCCAGAGAATCACACCAAGTGTGCCATCACAGGACAAAGAGTTAGACAAGAGAGGGGAAGCCAAGGAAACGCATCAGCTGCCGCTCCGGCGGCGGGGTCGCGGTGGCGACCACCGCCGCGGAGTCATACCTGAGACACAGAGAGTCGGGGACAAAGGAGCCAGACGCAGCGGATGAGCGGATTCTACTCAACACCAACAAGAACCGACAAGGAGCGAACAACTTCATCCTGCTGTTTGCAGACCAGAGACGACCCAGGATCCAAGACTCGGCGTGAGTACAAGCCCGACGTCCTCACTCCTCAGGGAGCAGAGGAAGGAAGGCCACCCCTCCCCCCCAGCACCGGTGATCTCCATCTTGGATACCGACAAAGCTCGGAGGAGCTGCCAGCTCCAGCTCAGGCCTTGGAATAAAATGAGTCATTTAGCAGGTCACAAGAACTTAACGGCGAAGTGACCTGCCAGACTCAGCTCCATCCAGGGAAAAGTCACCCAGCTCAGGCGCCAGCCATTGGAGTGCCTTGCCTCACTGGGTAACCAGAGCCAGAGGCTGCCCCTCCCTCTAGCAGCCACCACAATCAATTGAAAAACAGAAACCCTGAGAATGGCTCCAGGCTGGGCGCTGTGAGCTTTATCACAAAATAGCCCCAGGGAAAAGCTACTGTTTGTTGAAAGGCCTAAACTCTACCCAGAACCTAGCCTCATCACCACATCCCCCTCTTTTGTGACTCTCAAAGCAGACCACCCTCCCAGAAAACTAACCTGGGAGGGGGATCTCAAAATCTTGGGTAAAGCAGAGCATTTTTCTGCCTCTTCCAACCAACCGACTTAAGAAACCAATCAAGCCACAGGACCTCAAGCTGACCAGAGACTCCAACAAGAGACTGGTTGCAGACAAAAGGGAGATACAGGATTCTTCCCACTCCTCACCCCCCCAAAAAAAAAATCCAAAGACTTTTTTTTTCTTTTTTTTTTCTTCTTCTTCTTTTCTTTTTTTTTTTGCATGTTTTTTGTTTTTTGTTACCTTATATATATATATATACATATATATATAAATTTTTTTCCCTTCTAAAACTTTTATTAATCTTTAATCTTTGCCTCTTCTGAAAAAATAATTGTTTTCCAGTAACTTTTTTTTTCTCATCTTATAATTTTTATTTTAGGAATACGTGAATGAGAGTTTTCCTTTCTTTTCTTGTCTTCTTTCTCTTTTTCTTTCTTTCTTAATTATCTTTTTGTTTTTTATCTAGCTCTACTGAACTTCTGATCTTTTCTTCCCCCTTTCCCATCCTTAAAGCTTTTCACATCTCCTCTATGTCCCTCCCCTTCTCTGAACATATTCACATTCCTCTCTAAATAGACGGTCTTTTAACCTCTATAATAACATTAATTTTTATGTTTCTATTGTTTTTCTGGTCTCTCTTTATTCCCCTTTCCGTCTCTTCTTTTTCTCTCTCTCTCTACTTGCATCCTACCCAACCCATTTCCTGCACTGTGATTAGGACATAGTTAACTCTCCCTGTGCCTCCCCACACCAATCTATTCCTATTTTTTACCCACATCTCTCCCTAATCCTAATAATTTCTGGTTTTCCAAATTCTTTTCTGCGGTTCGAAGTCCTTTAACATATAGTCGTTTGATGTTGAATAGATGTATCTGTTGAACTAGATTGTATCTGTAGACTATTGACTGTACAAATGCAAACTTTGGTTGATGGTTGCCTTAAGATAGTGTTCTAGCACAAAACTGGTGCAATCTTTATCTCAAATGGGCCAAGTAAGCCGGAAAAACACAAGAAAAATGGCAAATTCGGGTATCTCAATTCCCAACCTTGATAATCAGGGATTAGAACAGATAAAGAATAATCCAGAGGAGAGTTCCCAAATAGCTCTACAAACACTAATAGCAAACATGATAAATGAGAAGTTTGACAATGTACAAAGGACTCTGTATGAGCGTGATAGGGAGAGAGAGGAAGCATCCCAGAAGGTTATACAGGAATATCATAAGCGTGAGGAAGCTTCTCAAAAACTGATACAGGATTTGCGTGAACAACTTGAGAACACTCAAAGAGAAAGGGAGGAATGGCGTGAGCAGGCAGAGAACACTCAAAGAGAACTGCAGGAAGTCCACAGAAGGGAGGAAACTAATCAAAGAGTAATTCACGAATTAAGAGACCAGGTAGAGAATACACAAAGATCACTAAAGGCATTCATGGAATCCATTAACAAAGAGCTGAAGGAAGTCAGGGAGACCACAAAGGGAATGCTGAATGGAACCCAACAGAAGGAATGGCAGTCCAAAGAAACCATAACCAATCAACTAAGTGATTTGAGAACAAACACTGAACACCAAATTAAGGAAGTAAAGAAATTCATACAAGACCTAAAACAGAGCTTCAACAAAGAACTTGAAGCCATCAAAGCTGACCAATTAGAAGGAAAAGAGATAAAAAACAAAGTAGAGAGTCTTGACAGCAGGTTAGACCATGCAGAAGATCGAATCTCAGGGATTGAAGACAGCCTAGATATTATAGAGAAAGAACATACAACCATCCAAGACAAGTCCAAGAAATATGATAGGTCTATCCAACACCTGGAAGACACCATCAGAAGGCCCAATCTAAGGATAATGGGTGTAGAGGAGCACCTAGAAACAGAAGTTAATGGTCTAGGAAATTTGTTTAACAGGATCCTAGCAGAGAACTTCCCAAACATACAAAAAGATAGGCCTATTCAGATACAAGAAGCTTTTAGAACCCCAAATAGACCAGACCAGAATAGGACATCCCCTGTCACATTATAATCCACACAGGATCAACCCAGACCAAGGAAAAGATCCTTAAAGCTGTCAAGGAGAAAAGGTTAATCACCTATAAAGGGAAACCAATTAGAATTACCTCAGATTTCTCAGCAGAGACAATCAAAGCAAGAAGAGCCTGGAATGACGTATGCCATGCCCTAAAAACAAACAACTATCAACCAAGAATACTGTACCCAGCTAAATCTCCTTCATTACTGAAAGCCAAATAAAAACCTTCCATAGCAAAGAAAAATTGAAACAATACATCTCCACCAAACCAGCCCTACAAAAGATTCTTAAAGATGTCCTACACATAGAAAACCAACAAGAACGCAACAAAGGCCAAGAAACTGCACCCAAACTGAGAATCCAAGAACCTTAGGAAGAACCCAGTTTTCACAGCCCCCAAGAAGGTGGATAACATGGCAGGAACTCCCAAATACCTCTCAGTCCTATCTCTTAACGTTAACGGACTGAACTCTCCAATTAAGCGACATAGACTGTCTAGTTGGATTAAAAAACAAGACCCTTCTATCTGCTGCCTGCAGGAGTCACATCTTGCCCGTAAAAACAAACATATTTTCAAGGTTAAAGGCTGGAACAAAATCTACCAAGCAAACAGCCCTCATAAACAGGCGGGAGTTGCAATCCTAATATCAGATAAAATAGACTTCAAATTAAAATTCGTGAGAAGAGATAAAGAAGGTCGCTACATACTAATTAAAGGATCTCTCCTTCAGGAGGATATTACAATTCTAAATATCTATTCGCCAAACAATGGAGCACCCAAATTTATCAAAGAAACACTACTTTCCCTCAAATCCCATATAGATCCAAAGACATTAATTGTTGGGGATTTTAACACACCACTCTCCCCACTAGATAGATCAACTCGGCAAAAACTCAACAGAGAAACCGCAGATCTAAACAGCTGCATAGATCAACTAGACTTAACATTTACCGAACATTTCACCCAGCAGCATTAGAATACACGTTCTTCTCAGCAGCACATGGAACGTTTTCTAAAATAGACCACATTTTAGGCCACAAAGCAAACTTGTCTAAATTCAGAAACATTGAAGTTATACCTTGCATTCTCTCTGACCACAAGGGAATAAAATTAGAACTCAACACCAAAAGCCACCAAAGAAAGTCCAGTATCACATGGAGGCTGAACAACACACTGCTGAATCATGAGTGGGTCATGGAAGAGATTAGAAAGGAAATTCAAATGTTCATGCTATTCAACAAAAATGAACACACAAATTACCAGCTCCTCTGGGACACAGCAAAGGCAGTACTCAGAGGCAAGTTTATAGCTCTGAGCTCCTACATCAACAAATTGGAGAGATCGGAAACTAACAATTTAATGACACATCTAAACCTTCTTGAAAAAGAGCAGCAAGATAAACCCCAATCCAGTAGACGGAAAGAAATAATCAAAATTAAATCAGAATTAAATGAATTAGAATCCAAAAAAACTGTAGAAAGAATCAACAAAACAAAGAGTTGGTTCTTCGAAAAACTTAACAAAATTGACAGACCCTTAGCAAACCTTATCAGAAAAATGAGAGAACACACCCAAATTAATAAACTCAGAGATGAGAATGGAAACATCACCACGGAAACAACCAAGATTCAGAACATTATAAGGGAATACTTCTCAAAACTTTATGCTAATAAGTTTGAGAACTTGACAGAAATGGACCTTTTCCTAGCAAATATTGACATGCCAAAACTAAACCAAGATGAGTTAAACCAGCTTAACAGGCCCATATCAAGCATTGAAATAGAAACAGAAATAAGAGACCTCCCAGCTAAGAAAAGTCCAGGACCAGATGGTTTTACAGCGGAATTTTACAAGGCCTTCAAAGCAGAGCTCACACCAATCCAGGCAGGGACTCATCAAAGAAAGAGAACTATAGACCCATTTCTTTGATGAACATTGATGCAAAACTTCTCAACAAAATTTTGGCCAATCGACTTCAACAATTCATCCAAAAAATCATACACCATGATCAAACAGGATTCATTTCAGGGATGCAAAGCTGGTTCAATATACGCAAATCAATTAATATTATTCACCACATCAACAGGAGCAAGAATAAGAACCACATGGTCATCTCAATAGATGCAGAAAAAGCATTTGACAAGATCCAACACCCCTTTATGATGAAGGTTCTGGAAAAATTAGGAATCCATGGAACATTCCTCAATACAATAAAGGCTGTATATGACAAACCTACAGCCAGCATTATACTCAATGGTGAAAAACTAAAGCCATTTCCTCTTAACTCAGGAACAAGAAAAGGATGCCCACTCTCTCCACTTCTCTTCAATCTGGTATTAGAATGCCTAGCTACAGCAATAAGACAAGATGCAGACATATAGGGGATCCAAATAGGGAAAGAAGAAATAAAACTCTCCCTCTTTGCAGATGACATGATCTTGTATTTAAAGAATCCCATAGACTCCACTCCCAAATTACTCAAGCTGATTCAAAACTTTGGCAAAGTAGCAGGTTATAAAATTAACCCCCAAAAATCAATGGCTTTTCTATATGCCAACAATGAGAAAAGTGTGGCTGAAATTAGGAAAGCAACTCCATTTGTAATAGCCCAACAAAAAATAAAATACCTAGGAATTAACTTAACCAAAGAAGTGAAGGACCTCTATGATGAAAACTTTAAAATCTTGAAAAAGGAAATCAACACAGAACTTAAAAAATGGCAAAACCTCCCATGCTCCTGGATTGGCAAGATTAACATCGTGAAAATGGCAATACTTCCCAAGGCTATCTACAAATTCAACGCGATACCTATCAAAATTCCACCCTCATTCTTCAAGGAAATAGAGGAGGCAATCCAAAAATTCATATGGAACAATAAAAGACCCCAAATAGCAAAAACGCTCCTCAATGGAAAGAACTCTGCTGGAGGAATATCAATACCAAATTTCAAACTCTACTATAAAGCCATAGTAATCAAAACAGCTTGGTATTGGCATAAGAACAGACCTCAGGACCAATGGAATAGAATTGAAAACCCAGAAATGAACCTACAGACCTATAGCCATCTAATCTTCGATAAGGAAGCTAAAAAAATAGAATGGAAGAAAGACAGCCTCTTCAGTAAATGGTGCTGGCAAAATTGGTTAACTACATGTAGAAAACTAAAGCTAGATCCTTATATATCACCCTGCACCAGAATCAACTCCAAATGGATCAAAGACCTTGAACTCAAAGCAGACACTCTGAAAACATTACAGGATGGAATAGGAGAAACCCTAGGTCTCCTTGGCTCAGGTCGAAATTTTCTGAATAGAGACCCGGAAGCACAACAAATCAAAGAAAGGTTGGACAAATGGGATTGCATAAGATTGTAGAGCTTCTGCAGGGCAAATGACATAGCTGGCAAGATCAATAGAAAGCCCACCGATTGGGAGAAGATCTTTACTAGCCATACAACGGACAAGGGTCTCATATCTAAAATATACTTGGAACTCAAAAAATTAAACCACCAAACAACAAATCCTCAAAGAAACAACTGCCCAATAAATAAGTGGGCGAAAGACTTAAAAGAAGCTTCTCTGAAGAAGAAAGAGGGATGGCCAATAGACACATGAAGAAATGTTCAACATCCCTAGCCATAAAAGAAATGCAAATCAAAACAACATTGAGATATCACCTCACTCCAGTTAGAACAGCAAAAATCAAGAACTCTAACAACAACAGATGCTGGAGGGGATGTGGACAGAAAGGAACCTTACTTCATTGTTGGTGGGAATGTAAACTTGTTCAACCACTTTGGAAAGCAGTATGGAGGTTCCTCAAAAGACTTCACATAGATCTCCCCTATGATCCAGCAATCCCACTTTTGGGCATTTACCCAAATGTTTACAAACAAGACCACACTAAAGCTACCAGCACAACTATGTTTGTTGCAGCATTATTTACCATAGCTAAGATATGGAACCAACCCAGATGCCCCTCAGTAGATGAATGGATCAAGAAAATGTGGTATATATACACAATGGAATTCTATGCCTCCATCAGAAAGAATGACATTTCCCCATTTGTTAGGAAATGGAAAGGTTTGGAAAAAATTATATTAAGTGAAGTAAGCCAGGCCCAAAGAAGCATAGGTCCCATGGTTTCCCTTATTTGCAAGATTTAGTATAGGTATGAGTCAAGCGGAAAAGGTCAGATAATGTGATGTTAGGAAAATGAACCCTTAAATATGTATTTTAATGTTTTCGTTTCTTTCATGCATGTGTTTCTAACGCATTTATAAGATTATTTCTTTGTTGCTTTGTATGTCCCTCCCCCACAGTGTAACCCCCGCTTTCACTATATTTGATGTCAGTATAACATGTGGAGGAGATGGGGACAACCAAGTCGTTTAAGGATTCAGGTGGACCTGTTGCAACAATGAGAAGTACAAAATGTCATGTCAAAACCAGCTTTACAATGTCGGTGTGGGGGGGGGAGGGGGTTATAATTGGGAGGGGGAGGGGGGTAAAATTGGGTGGGGGGAGGGGGGAGGCGGGGAAGGGAAGTGAAGGTTAAACAAAGGAGGAGGCTGCAATGCTTGGTAAGAAATGTATGCATTATCCTGCCCATGTAATTTTAGCCCCTCTGTACAGTATGTTCTCAAATAAAATAAAATACAATTAAAAAAAAAAAGAAAATAGAAACAGACCAAGTAAATAATCTCATGTTGCTATTAAAACAGCTAGAAAAACCAGAAAAAATAGAACCTAAAGTTAATAGATAATCAAATTAAGAACGGAGATTAACCAATTAGAAAATCAGAAAATTATAGCCAAAATTAACCAAACAAAAAGCTGGTTCTTTGAAAAAATAATTAAAATTGATGGACCATTGACAAGATTAATTAAAAAAAGAAGAGAGGAAACCCATATTAACAGGGTTAGGGATGCCACAGGAAAAATCACAACACATACCCAAGATATCAAATCTTAATGGACTACTTTCAAAAGTTATACTCTCTAAAGGAAGAAAACCTGGCAGAAATGGATGCATTTTTAGATAAATACAAGTTGCCCAAACTGAGCAAAGAAGAAGTAAACCAGTTAAATAAGCCAATATCCTACATCGAGATACAGGAAGCTATCAAAAGTCTTCCAACAAAAAAAAAAAGCCCAGGACCAGATGGATTCACAGCAGAATTCTATAAGACCTTTAAAAGAAGAACTAATACCCATACTCCTCAAGCTCTTCAGAGAAACAAAGAAGGAGGGAGCTATCCCAAACTCATTCTATGAAGCCAATATCACCCTCATCCCCAAACCAGGCAAAGACCCAACCAAAAAAAAGAGAATTACAGGCCAATTTCCTTGATGAACACAGATGCAAAGATCCTTAACAAGATTCTAGCTAACAGAATCCAGAAACACATAAAAAAAATCATACACTATGACCAGGTAGGCTTCATCCCAGAGATGCAGGGATGGTTTAACATACGTAAGTCAATAAATGTAATCCAACACATCAACAAAACCAAGGTCAAGAATCACATGATTATTGCCACAGATGCAGAAAAGGCCTTTGATAAAATTCAACATTCATTCATGCTAAAAGCTCTGGATAAAATAGGAATAGAAGGAACATTTCTTAAAACAATAAAAGCCATTTATGACAGACCAATAGCCAATATTATACTTAATGGGGAAAAGCTACAACCAATTCTCCTAAAATGAGGAACAAGGCAAGGATGCCCACTGTCTCCACTCCTCTTCAATATAGTCCTGGAACCCTTAGCCAGGGCAATAAGGCAAGAAAAAGACATTAAAGGGATCCGCATAGGGAAAGAAGAAGTTAAACTATCCCTTTTTGCAGACAACATGATACTATACCTTCACGATCCCAAAAACTCCATCCCCAAACTCTTAGAAATCATAAATCACTTCAGCAAAGTAGCAGGATACAAAATAAACCCACAAAAATCAGTTGCCTTCCTGTACACTGACAATGTACAAGAAGAGAGGGAAATAAAGGGAGCAACCCCATTCACAATATCCTCCCAAAAAATAAAATATTTAGGAATTAACCTAACCAAATATTTAAAAGAACTATTTAATGAAAACTATAAAAAGTTAAAGAAAGAAATTGCAGAAGACACTAGGAAATGGAAAGACCTCCCATGCTCTTGGATAGGCTGACTTAATATAGTGAAAATGGTAATACTGCCAAAATTAATATACAAATTCAATGCAATTCTTATTAAAATCCCAATGACGTACATTACTGAAATACAGAAAACAGTCCAAAAATTCATATGGAACAACAAAAGACCTAGAATAGCCAAAATAGTTCTAGGGAATAAAGACAACATGGGAGGGATATCCATGCCGAACTTCAAACTCTACTACAGAGCTATAATAACAAAGACAGCATGGAACTGACACAAAAACAGACCCGAAGACCAATGGAATAGAATAGAAGATCCAGAAATAAATCCACAGGCCTACAGCCAGCTGATATTCGACAAAGGAGCCAAAGACATACAATGGAAGAAACACAGCCTCTTCAACCACTGGTGCTGGGAAAACTGGGCAGCCACATGCAGAAAACTAAAAGTGGACCCCAGCCTATCACCATGCACCAACATCAACTCAAAATGGATTAAAGACCTTAACATTAAACCTGAATCTCTGAAACAACTTCAGGACAGAGTAGGAGAGACACTTGAACTAATAGGCACAGGAAGGAACTTCCTGAACAGAGTCCCAGGGTCACAACAAATTGGAGAGAGACTCAACAAATGGTACTACCTTAAAATAAAAAGCTTCTGCACAGCTAAATCTATTGCAACCAAGCTAGAAAGACAACCAACTAATTGGGAAAATATATTTACCAGCAATATATCAGACAAGGGGTTAACATCCTGTATATACAGGGAACTCAAGAAACTATCCCTCCCAAACCTAACAAACCAATTACTAAATGGGCAAGGGAATTAAAGAGGGACTTATCAGATGAAGAAATAAAAATGGCAAAGAAACACATGAGGAAATGTTCATCATCCCTGGTGGTGAAGGAAATGCAAATAAAGACAACCCTGAGATACCATCTTACCCCAGTCAGAATGTCCCACATCCCCACAAATCAGCCAATGACAAATGCTGGAGGGGATGTGGAGAAAGAGGAACCCTATTACACTGCTGGTGGGAATGTACACTTATACTACCACTTTGGAAAGCAGTCTGGAGGGTCCTTAGAAAGCTAAAGATTGACCTTCCTTATGACCCAGTCATACCACTTCTAGGCATCTACCCTGAACAACAGGAACCAATATACAAGGACACATGCACCTCCATGTTTATTGCAGCACTGTTCACAATAGCTAGGATATGGAAACAACCCAGATGCCCCACCACAAATGAATGGATCCAAAAATTGTGGTATCTATGCACAATGGAATATTATGCAGCCATTAGAAATGACAAAATAATGGCATTTGCAGGGAAATGGATGGAGCTAGAAGAAATCATGTTGAGTGAGGTAAGCCAAGAGCAAAGAGACAAATGGTACATGGTCTCCCTGATAAGTGGATGCTAAATCCAAAATGTTAGGTGATACGACAAAAGTAACAGGACTTAAGAAACAAAGAACTTCCACTCATCTGGTCGAACCACTACTAAATACCCCATGCTGCTGATCACATGTATGGTTTATATGTGTACACCGTTATATGTTATAGACTGTGATAGACTATTTGCTCCAGGAAAGTTAGAATGAGCTTGTGACTTTAAATGAGCATCATTATTCCACAATACTGTGAAATTTGGGAAATTATGTAATCACTTAATCACAATAAAAAAAAACACCAGAATAACTAGAGGTTCACCGTTCAGCCTTTAGCTGAAGAGCAAAGGGACAGCGCCTGGGCTGTTCAAGCCCCTCACGAGAGACCAAAAAAAAAAAAAAAAAAAAAAAAAAAAGGAAAGAAAGAGAAAGAGAGAAAGCAAGCAAGAAAGAAAGCAAGCAAGAAAGAAAATATATACTATATATTATATATAATGATATAGACAGACAGACAGACAGACAGACAGATAGATAGATAGATAGATAGATAGATAGATAGATAGATAGATAGATAGATAGATAGATAGATAGATAGATAGATAGATAGATAGAGACAGATAGATAATGGGAGAGGTGTACTGTGTCCTCGGTTAGGGTGATCTCTGATTTTAAGGGAAGGATTCTGCATGATGAATGCTAAGAAGTGAACTAGGATATTTGTTAACGGAAGGCAATGATTTTTATAATGTATGTAAAAAAAAGATACTTATCTGACTATACCCTCCTTTACTATTTTCTTTTTCTTTTTCTTTCTTATATCCTCATCTTTATCTGCCTTCCACTTCAATTAGTATTTAGGTAAACATACAATTAATATAATTTTTGTGAACTATCTTGCCTACATTTTCATGTCTTCTAATCTCATTGAAATGTTTAAAATAATAGTTTTGGAAGATTTCATTTAATAAGTTATTTCAGCAGAGATAACTCATGAATGGATATCAAGTTGGACCACAGATGGTTTGTGAGTTCTTCTGACCTCACTGACATTTATAAATCACAGTCTGTGTATGTGTTTGCCTTTATGAATACAAAACTTGTAAAACTAAACTAAGTTTGGCTTAAACATGTCCTCATGCATAATTTAAGCTTAACCTAAAAGGTTCTCTATATGGAGTGAACTACAACCTAGCTTTTCATTTAAACAGACTGTTATCTAATTGGAAAGTGTCTCCTGAAACAAGAATCTGAGTTTCAGTTAACTGAGTAGCTGAGCCGCCAACCTATTGCAAGTTAAAACTTGACCAAAAGATTAGTATGCAGGGCAACTAGTGAAATATAGCCAATCAGGTTGTTTTTAACAAATGGTGTTTTCTCATTCTATTGTTCTTTCTTATAATACTGGTTTTATTTTTAACTTTTTCTTTATTCTTTTCTTCTTGTTTTCCTTTTCTCTCCTTTCTTCTTTTTTATACTTACTTGAATGCTCTTTTACTTTATTCCCTACAGTATAAGTTCTGTCTACTCTTCATTATTGTAATCCATGATTTTGTACATTATAATGATATTATATATATTTGATAAATAAATAAATTTGTTGTTTACAATGTAAAAACACACAAACAGAAAAGCAAACACTCAGAGGTTTCAAATTCAGTTTGCATTCTAATCACTGGTATATTGAATATCTATCATGTCCTAGAGTGTGTAGATGTTAAGATTAAAAAATACGTAAAGCATGACCCTTATTAATACAGAACCCATTTAGGCCACAAAGAAGTTTGAAAAGGCAATAAATTATAGTAAAATATTAATATGTTAAGAAGAGAACTTAAAAATTAAGTACTATTCATTAAGTTCTATTTCAAAACATGGGGTCTTCAATTTTTTCAACATTTTCAGGAAAAGATGCATAATATAATTTCATCTTGTACTTCTTGGTTTTATGATTCAGAATCAAGATTTTGATTAAATACTTTGATTAAAGACCTTTAAAGATTAAGTTTTACTGGAAGATTTTGACAGCAATTTGTTGCCAGGGAATTCTACTCAAAGCCTTAAATGAGTAATGATATAGTTATCAATGCAGTACCAGGATTCCATTCCTGATAGAAGAAATTGCATCTGCTTACATCATGAAAAACTGCTTTATAAAGTTGGCACAATTAAATTATGTTGAATGTTAGCAAAATCATTTCATTTTTTCTACACATACATATATACTTATCTCCAGAATTAAATCTGTGCACTATTATGAGAAATGTGTGTGTGTTCAGTAGAAGATGAGCATTAATATTATAGTCAGTAAATTCTTAGAAAACATTAAGAATGTTTCAAAACTCTACATCAGATGGTACATGAGTGTTTTGTTCATACCATTCTCTATCTGTAGGTTACATTATCATTGGTATTAAATGGCATTTGTAAGCACAATTTAAGTCAGTTCAAATTTTTGCAGAAAAGCACAAAACAGTACTTACTGACTCATATGTGATATATAGTTAACTTATTAGCTAATGTGATTATAGTTTACTCTTACCTATGGGTTGAGCCTGTATGTTAATAAGTCTTTACTGATGTGTGATATGCAATCTTATAATCTTCCTGAGTAAAAGGAAGCCAATGTGATTAAGCGGACTCCAGCTGTCTTTTGTTAAAAAAAAGACAGGCTTTTAGTCATGGACTTATGAACTCAGGCTCCTAAGTATCTAGGATTCCAGGTGTAAGCTACCTGTGCCTGGGTAAAACTCAATGCTGAGTTTAACATTCATTCCAGATTTTTATATTGGAGAATGTAATTCTTCGATTTGAAAACACAATTATGTGTAATAAGTCTTCTTTAATTAATAGTCTAATCACTCAACAATTGCAGTACTTTGTCTAAAATTTTGCTGTTTTACAAAAATTTCTCATTCCACCTAGAACAATTTGAAGAAAAGTCCATCTGTACCTGTATGATTACTTGTTCATAACCTCTATTTCAGAAGATAGTTGTAGGACCAAAAAGACTTTATCAGAAAACCTTTTATGAAATACAGGTACATGCATGTATATGTATATGTTTGTGTATACATATATACACGTGTGTCTATGTGTCTGTGCATGTGTGTTATTTTTAATGAAGTATGTGTATGTGCATATACGTGTAATGTTCATTATCAATGCAACATAGTCACAATGATGTTTGTCTAGAAATTTATTATAAATGTTTAAAGAAACAGCAGTCTTTTACCAGTAGAATAGAAATTATTTTATATTGTTTAAACATAATCTAACATACCACACTTTTTTAATTCCCACAATGTGCCTATTAACAAAAAAGCATAGCACATAAGCAAACTACTTTGTCAATGTTTATAAGATCATTTTTTTAAATCATTGATGAACAGATAACTATGAAATTGTGTGAAAACACAGAACATGAATGTGAGCAGTCTATAGATATCATAGTATTAGTGAAAAATAATTTCAGCAGTACAAATCTGTAAATATTATAATTAGTGAGGTAGCATTGCAGGGACATATTGTGTTTAATTTTACAGCTAAGTTATGGATCTTTTTTTACTTAAAAACATTTTTTGTAATTCTATGGGGACAGAATGCAAACAATTATCTCCCTGAAGATAACTAAACTGAAACAGAACACCAGAGTGATGAAGTCCTGTCATTCTAAGAGGTATATGAAAAGTCACTGTTCTTATAATGCCCCCAAATCTTAGTTTCTACTACATTAAGTTGGAAAGTTTTACAAGTTCTAAATACATAAGTCCATTTATTTAGTTAATTTTAACAAGAGTCATTTTTTTATTATATGCTGTGGCCATGGTGATTGGATTTTTTTCATTTTTATAACAACTTGCCTCCTGTCAGGAGTTTTATTCCCATAGACCTTGTTCAGACTTTTCTGTTAAGAAAGAGACAGGAACATAAGTCAGTGATCAAGTGTGGAGCTTAGAGGATATGATCCATAAAATCATCTTGAGATTTGGCCATATTGGCTAGATTAAGTGAAAGAATCATTGTTTCAAGGATAGCCTTCCCATTAATTTACATTTTTTCTGTTCTAACTAAAAGATAATAATAAAGGTAAAGATACAAATAATAAAGATAAAGATATAATGAAATCTATTTTATTATAAGTAAAATGTTTACAAATAATATCAATTATATTAAAGTTTTCTTAGAAAAAGCAGTACTATCATGAATAAATACTTTTAAAAATAATGTTTTTCTTAATTCTAGACAAATGGATTGAATGTAAAAGGAGAAGTATAGTTGTAATATTACCTGAAAAACATATAGAAAGTCACTTTTAGGAAATTCTTCCCCCCATACCAATGTTTATTTTTGCATTCTTGTGAATATTCATAATTAGTTGCAAGGGGTCCTTATTATCATTGGGCCATGTTAAATGTTCACTGCAGTGTTATAAAACATGAAACTCCTCAAACAGTGTGGTCATTTGAAAGGAAATCAATACATACAGAACTTCATTTTACTTAGTAGAAAAAAGCTTTTTAATACATAATTATGCTCAAGGCATAAATCTAGCAAAGAACAACAACGAAAAAGAGCTAGAATTACTTAAGCTAATTTTTCCAACAGAACAAAAAAAAAGGACAGATACACACACACACACACACACACACACACACACACACACAAACACACACACACACACACACACACAAACACACACACACACATGCATGAAAATAACTCCACTTGCAGGACCTCCATCTGTCGGAATGGTAAACATTCACCACCTGGCTTCTGTATAAGATCATTGCTCTCTCAGTAAATGTCACAATTTCCATTTCAAAACCATTTTCAGCTGTCTCTTTCTGTAGCCTCAAAATAATAAATCATCTGCTCTCCTGGTCGAAAATAAATCCCCTAGGCTTTGTGATGATTGGAGGAATACATCCCCCCAAAATATTTCTGGGTGAGTTGTCGCCTACATTGTTCCTCTGGGGCACAAAAGGGATGGAAGGATTTACTAAACTGGAGAATTTGTAACATTCACTTTATATCTAAGGTATGTGGATACCAAGTCTGCTGCTGCTAACAACTTCTCTATGCGCCAGTGCACTATTGCTGCTTCCACAATTGCCAGATTTCCAAATGTAATCTAAGATTCATGTATAACCAGTGTGTGTGGAGAAACAATCCTTTAAAAAGGAACAATGTTTTTCTTTCCAAATATAATGTCTATTCAGAAATAGTTTTTGCGTTGGGAGTATGGCTTTGCTTGAGCAAGAAAAGGGACAGTGGCCAGGCCCTGGCAAAAAAAAAAAATATTTCTCATTTTCATGTCATAAATTAGTTTTGGAAACTCCATACAATTATATGTGGTAAGATTTAGAAATAATTTAGGCTTTGAATTGTGTGTGTGTGTGTTTGTGTGTGTTTGTGTGTGTGTGTGTGTGTGTGTGTGTGTGTGTGTGTGGTGTGTATGTGTGCATGTTGGCCTACAAAATTCTTTAAAAATAGCCAACACCCTATTTGCAGAGGCCAAAATGCACAGAAAATTAGGCCTTCATTTAGCATCTTCTCTTCAGTGTATACACCATGTTCATCTTGTTTATCACTATGGAATGATAGGCATTTGGACTTGGTTGACCCTCCAATAGATAATTTATTTAAAATACTACCAGTTTCTCTAGCATAAGGGCATCCATGTTACCAATATAGAAAGATTAAATTACTCTTAATTATGAATTGTACTTGTCTTTACCCTTTCATCAACTTTTTTCTGTACTTTTCTCAAGATCATATGAAACACATTCTTTCCAAATTCCATTCTATCAGTGGCTAATGCTTAGCTTATAGACATTTTAAAACACTTATAGAATTACAGATTTTCTTTTCATGTCAGTACAGATTAATCTACTCTCTCTGTCCAAACTTTTCTCTATCATTTTATCTTGTATTTGCCATCAGGTAATTATTAAAATAAATTGTGTCCTTTTGAGTAATATCTATAGTGCATTCCCAGACACTGTATCAGACCTTCTTTTTTTTAAATAATGCCATTTTCTGTCCTTATGGAAACAACACCACATAGAACATAATTGTCATGTTTTCTTATTCAAGTCTTAGCTATAACTGTTTCTCAGTCCTTGAATAACAAGGGTAAATATCCAGTGGATATTTAGAATTTATTTGGCTTTACTTTTTGATACACTAAAAATTTCTAAAGATACTAGGTTAAATATCATTTTTCCCTGCCTGTTACATATTTGTGACAGAGTTATAGATACATTTGCCTCAATCTGTATACTTTCTGAAAACTCCCTATGGCTAAGATCATTTTATTAAAAATTTGCAAACATTAAAGGATACATGAAAAGTGGCTGTTAGCCCATACCTAGGAGGCTGAAATCTGAGGATTGCCATTTGAACCAGCCCAGCCAGGCAAGTCCATGAAACTCTTACCTCTAATTAACCACCAAAGAGTTAGGCGTGAAACTGTGGCCTATGTGGAAGAGCACCAGCCTTGACTGAACAAGTGAATGGCCAGCTCCTAGATTCTGAGTAAACACTTTAGTAGTAACACGTGTGCGTGTGTGTGTACACACATACACACACACACACACACACACACACACACACACACACAAATGCACACAATAGAATTCCTGAGAAGTAAAATTCTAATGATTTTGACAACTTAAATTGTGGTATATTTCTAGGAATAAAAAAAACCCCACTTTTTGTAGTACCAGTTAAATTATGTATACACAATGCCCTTTTAGTCTGACAGGATTCTTTAACAATGCACATTGAATATTCTATACTATTGATTTCATGATAGGGTGTACATGTATAAAATAGTTTGATGATGAGCTCAAATATTCAAGGACATCTTTATTGTCTCATCTTTTAACAATTATATATAAAAAAATCATCGTAGCCATTTATTTGCATCTATATGCAAATGTGCATTTTCAAGTCAAAGAGATAGTTAGGAACACTAATGTTATATAAATGATATGATACAGCCATGCTTAGGCTTTCTGAAACATTTCCGAAATGTCTAATAAATTGCTTTCATTATATTTTATTTTAATCAAACACAAATGTTCGAGTTGTCAATATTTTCCTCAACCTGTGTTACTTTCAGTAATTTCTTTGTGTGCTTTGCATTTCACATGTTATAATAGGTGTGCAATGGCATCTCATATTTCTATTTCCTATTTCTTATCGACAAGCAATGGATATTTGTCAAATCTTCATTTTTAGCATGTTTATTTGGCACCTATGTATCTTATTTTGTGAAGTATCTTTTCATACATTTGGCCTACTTTTCACTCAGGTTTTTCTTGCCTTCTTAACAAGTGTTGAGATTTTTTTCTAAGTTTTAGATGAATACTTTATTACATATATATTTTTCCAAGCTTCTTTAGGTCTGTTTCTTCCAAATAAGGACATTTACCTTGCCAATCAATATTTTCCAGCTTTCAGTTCATGAAATTTATTTCTCTGATTTTTTTTTTTTTGGTAGGTCGTGGGGCTTGAACTCTGGGCCTGGGTGCTGTCCCTCAGCTCTTCAGCTCAAGGCGAGCGCTCTACCACTTGAGCTACAGCGCCACTTCCTTCTCTGATTTTTTTAATTTTCAATTTTATTGTAAAAGTGATGTAAAGAAGGTTTAGTTTCATGATTCAGGTAATAAGTGTATTTCCTTTTGAACAGTTTTAACCCCTCCCTCCTTCTCTCCCAGATTTTCCCCTCCCGACTTCTCTCCCTCCAAAGTTGTATAGTTCATTTCCATTTCCATCTCCTATGTCTTAGGAGAGGACTGCAAAGACTCATTATCTATGTGCATAAAATTATGCTAATCGAAATGAACTCCAAGATAGGGAAGTAAGAGGTTTTTTCATTTTATTGTTTGCAGTTCTTTTTTTTTTTCCTTTTCTTTTCTTCATTCCTTAATTCTTTGGGTTATTCCTTTCTGTTGCTGTTTTTGATGTCTGTACCCTTTGTCCTGTATATAAGTTTATCTGATTAGGAGAGGGGAGGGGGAAGCTCAGAAGCAGTGTGACAAAGGGTGGACAATTCACCAGTGAAAGCCACTAGACAGTATGTCTGAAATGAATTTTATTTTTGACTTTATATCTAAAAGCTTAATATTCAATACAAGGCCTGGTACATTTTATCCCATAGTGCATTTTAGAAGATAGATACATTAGTGCCAAACTTACTTCAAAAACATAATTGAACATCAGAATACTCCATAGATTGGTCATTCCCAGTCAACAAGGGCTTCTTTCTGTGGAGTTGTCATAAAAAAAATCAGATGTGTCTAGTAGATCAATGTATCTCACCTTTTCCATCTATAAACTCATTGGCCCACATAGAGGCTGCTCCTGGTTTTGGAAGCACCAGGGATGCGTATTAGAATATGCCCTTCCCAGGAACCTTAACTCTACTGGTATTTACTGTACCTGAAATTCAGAATGAAGAGAGATGAGCAATCATAGAGCCAAACTCTAACCTTAAGTCCTTTCTTCTCTGGTATTCCTTAAGATTTGACCTAGGAAGAAGTTGGATGTTCTCAATAAGTTTTTACTGTTTGGTCTCTTGGTGGTCTTGCTTTTTCTGCTTTGTAGCCTCCGAGGTAAATCTGGCAGAAATATTTTTTTCCAGTTCTCTTTTTACCTCTTGTGGGTGTTTCATGGGCCGAAGTCCTTCATACTGAAGGACTGCTGTAAGTAGGCATAATTCTTCTCATATGCTTTTGTAGTCTCTAACTTGGAAACTATTGAACCTGGCCCACACAGCTGTGTTACCTCTGCTGCTCCTAATATCATTGTTGCTGCGTGCACAAGACTTCCATCTCTATGACACCTACTTTCCTGCCTTTCCAGGAACTGACATGAGTCCAGCCAATAGACTGGCCATGCTCTCTCTTCTGCAGGAGAGAAGCTGCCTCTGCGCTGTGCAGCATCATCTGGAGGTCTCTGAAGTCTTACTTCTAGTGTTTTAAGGCTCTCTTCAGAATGTACCTCTCAGTGATGATACAGAACAGTTTTTTAAATTAATGGTCTAAAGTTTTATTACATATGCTTTCTCCAAAGCCTTCTACCAAGAGACTACATCTGAGCCATCATGTTCCACAGATGTTGGAAAGAACACCTCTAAGTCTTTTCACAGGGTAAATCCATCTTCTTATATCTTCCCCAAGCTCACCTCCTCTATTACCTCAGCTCTTGTACAGTAAATACTTAATTTACTTTAACTAAGACTCATAATGGCATCAGCCAATGAGCGCTACCATTGGTGGCTTTGTAAGTTTCATTTCCTCTTCATTCTTCAACCAAAATGAGAAATTTTAGTTCTCAGAATAATAGAACAGTTATACTGCGAGGTATAAAAAGAATGCTGCAAAACAGTCCAAGAGATATATTGAAGTGAAGCAAAATATTTTCCCTAATAAAAGGAAGATTCAGAGAAGGCAAAGTCAGCAGCTATTGGCAATCCTGTCATTTCAACTGTTACTGCCTATTAGCAGATTGACTCTACAACATGGTTTGCTAACATGACATTCTCTGGGAAGGCAAATTCTATAACGGCAAATGGAATAAGAAGTAAGCAAAGGCAAGTAGTAATCATGAATTTATAAAAATAGAAATTAAGAGGAAACAATAAAATTATTGAATAAATATGGCTTGTGAAACAAATCTGTTATTCTAGTGACTTTCTTTAATATTTCATCATGAAATTATTCATATGTATTAGAAGTTAATACATGAAAGTTCTCCTGGCTATGTATATTTAATAGGATTTTTGTCAAAAAGGAAAATAATAGCATATTTTGTAACAATGGAAACAGCCATTTACTTTAGTTATATATGAAATCGTTTTTTTACTTTTTATTGTATGTGTTACTAGATTTCATTATCAAAAATATGACATGCCCACTGCTCACAGCAGCTGCATTCCATTAACCTAATAGACTGAAATTATAGGGTGCTTTAGGGCATGTCTGTTGTATGGCAAAATCAAATGAAAACCTTATAGTGAAAAGTCTTGACATTATTAAATGGAGGAAGTATAGTGTGTTCAAGATGATGTTTATAAAAATGATATAGGACATTTGATTTGTATGCCAGAAAGCAATATGATGTTAGGGAAAAATACAGACTACTTGTGTTTTCTTGTTGTGGAGAATACAGTTTAGTACTACCATTTGCTACTCAACTGTGCTAAGTGTAAAATGGGTCCTCAGTTGGTTAAAATTCCTCTTTCCTATCAAACTCTACAAATATTCTTTATGCATATATATGTTACTGGTTCTTTAAATGCATCATGACTGCTTTGTTTTATTCATCCATTCCAAAATAATTGTAACACCATAAACATACTATTGACTTCATACTGTTTACCTGGAACTTTGGAAAGATATATGTCTTATAGACATGTATTTCTCACAAATAACTTCCAAAGAAATTCTCTCTTGTTCAATTCTCCTGATAGATATAGAAATACTCCATTTTCTTTCTCAAACATAAAGATTATGTCCAGATGTCTTCCTCTCATCTTCGTTATTTCATTATGAGAATTTTGGATCTCAGAATTCCTGCTCAGGTAAGTTTATCATGGCAGCTTCAGAAGTCTGGACTTGGACACCCTGGAATGGAAGTTTGATGTAAATTGGAAAATGATGAAGGGAAGTCTCTCTTATCCTTTTTGGGGAGGTATCCCCATATTGACATAGGAAACATCTCTTATTGACGTGAATGCCCTGTTGGTAGGCAAAACCATTACAGATCAACATTCAATAGGCAAGGAATAGTCCTCATTGCCATGCCTGCAGGGAAAGTAAAGGAATGTCATATCACCTTCTCAAGCCCACCTAGACTTAGAAGCTCATTTGCAACTCAGTTAATAGTGACATTTTCTATTGGATCTTTAACTTACTTGACCTTTAACTTTCCTTGATGCATTTTAGTTATGGCTTTATGAATATCTTCCTTACTTATTAAAAACACTGAATCGGAAGTGGCTCTGTGGCTCAAGTGGTAGAGCACTTGCCTTGAGCTGAAGAGCGGAGGGACAGTGCCCAAGCCCTGAGTTCAAGCCCCACAACTGACTGAAAAAAAATCCAAAAATGTAAAAACACTGAATAATTGCTATTGATTGCTCTTCACCCCAAATTTACCTGCTAAAGCTCTTATGATTTTGGAATTGGATATGTTGTGTGATATTTTTGAAGTAGTAAATTGTGAAAAATTATCCTATCAGTCTAGTTTTCTGATTGAATTAGTTCCATATATAAAGAAGGAGAGATCAGAGTGTTTAGTTTTATCTGGTGTGTGAAGATACAGTGAAAAAACAGTTTACAGAAAGCCAGGAAGTGAGCCTTCACCAACATGGAACCAGCTAGCTAGGGTTTCCAGCTTTCAGAACTGAGAGAAAGAAATGTCTGTTATTTATTTATTTATTTATTTATTGTAAGTCACTCTGGTTCTTGTATTGCCAGCCTTAATTGATGACAATCATTTGTATTAAAATTAAACCAAATTTTGAAAACTGCTTAGCTTCTTAGAAGTGATTTTTGATGTTTAGTATTTTCAGGATCAAACCTCAGAAAAAAGTACAAGATTACATTTAGAAATATAAATCTTCATAAAGGAAAAATGAATAAAAGAAAACTTTTAATGGATTAGACATAAAATTTGCCAGAAAATTATGCCCAACAATTAGGCAAGGATCAACATCTATAATGGTAATAATAGAAGAGGAAAAACACAATAGCTTTCACATATGAAAAAAATAGTTAAAACATTTTGTGAAAGTTGTCGTTTTGAAATTTGGATTATCTTGCCAAGTTTTAATGAGTCCTCTCTTTCTTTTTCTCTTTTTTATACACATAACCAGAGTATTACTTTTATTTTAACAATGTTTAACATTGTGTATCCATAGACATAATTTAGTTTACCACACAGAATATCTACCAGTTCATTAACTGAACTAGTCTTTCTTTGAGACATGGTTGTTCCAAATAACGTACACTGCCTTCAAACTTTCAATTTTTTTTGTGTTAGAATCACAGCCACAAAAAAACACACCTGGCTATTTTTTTTTCATTTAGCTAAAGTCATAATTGTGCCAATTTTATGCACACATAATAGTTAAGCAACAAAATAACAAAAGTCCTAAATTAGAATAAGCCTCTGAGAAGAATAGGCAATTAAAAATACAATAAGCTAAAAATCAATATTGTTCATAATTAAATAAATAAGCTCCACAATATCATCTAAAGCATTTAAATGATTGAAAGAAATAGGAACAAAAAGGCAGAGTCCAGATAAAGATGATTGATGGCATATGTTGAATTGTAGGGCTAGGCTTTGTCCTGAAAGAATTACTATGGAAATGCAAAATAGTTTGGCCCAGTGCAAACAAGGGACATCACATGAGGCTGAAGCTTCAAAAGAGGAGCTCATAAGAAAGGTTAGATTTGGATAGAGATAGATAAAAGGAAAGGTAATTCAGTCTTTTTTTAAAAATTATTAAGGTAGAAATTGGTACAAGCATAGGATAAAATACTTGGCAATTCATAAGGAACATGTCAAGGATGGGGTGGGAGAGATGGAGGAGATTGATGTAAGGGATGACATTGTACAAATAAACAACTGTTGATTGGCAACTCCTTGAATAAAATGTATTCAGAAAAGAAAAGAAAAACAACTTGCAACTAATAGAATTTTAGTATAAGATGAGAGATGTAGTATCAAGTAAGTCCATTTAAGTTTTGTGAAAAATCCAAAATATTCACTGCTTTCCTAAAATAAATTGATCCGAAATAGGATTTGTTCCCTTAGTATTGTAACAAGGTGAAAATATCAGAAACATACAAATGTCAAACAAATACTTCCTATTATGCCATCACTTAAAGAGATAATCAAACAAATTACTCAAGAAAGGCTTGGTCAAGTATGATTGTATGAGATTAACATATCATGGATTTGTTGTCTCTTTATAATTAATGAACTGATATTTAGCAATTATTCTATTGAATTAAACACAGGAAATATCAAAATAAATAATATATGATAATTGAAGATTTTAAAAATTCTTTATAAATTTAGAGTATAAATTGTTCTTGATCTAAAAAGCTTGGGAACTGCTCCTATATGTATCTAAAATACATTTTAGTTTCCAAGTGCCCAAAGTTAATATTTAGATTGCTTCCTGCTTATGTCATTGTAAACAATTGGAGGAATCCATGAATCTATGTAAGTGGGGATTTGTTTTATCATTTCTATACATAGTCAGGATTATAATGGCACACTGTTTCCTAGTTTCCCAGTTTGCTTACACTAATTTATATTTCCATCACCAATACCTAAAATATGTTCTCTAAATATCTCTCGACAATAGTATTGCTAAGGTGTTCTAAATGATAAATTTAATAATGAAAGGTACTAGAATCTCACTTTATTTTACCCTGCTGTCCTAAGAGATTATAATTTGGAATGTTAGTAAAATTTTCAGAACTATTATAGCATATCTTATGCTGTTTTTTAGCCATTTTAATTGGATTATTTTACTTAAAATATTTAGTTATTAGGCTCTTTTTCTATAATTTAGATATAATTTACTTTATGTTATAAATATTAGAAATGACTTTATGTTGAGAAATATTTTATTAAAAAAGATGGTCCTCCAATAATATTTTGTCACTTTTTAAGTTTTAGTGATTTCTGTGGATTTATGAAAGACAGTTCATTTTATCATTTAAATATATATACATATATATATATACATATACTGCCATATATAATACATATGTGCATTTTTCTCCAAATAATCTTAAAATTTTTGTATGCTGGGCATAATTCTAGAGCTGTGGATCCTTCAATAATCCTATTCCAGTTTTTCAAGCAAACATTAAATGAGACAGTCTTGGAGAAATTAACCTATGCCTTTTAAATTCCAAGTAATGGATGTTGAGATTTAGAACTTACCTTGATGTGTTTTTTGCGCACGCACGTGCAGACACACACACACACACACACACACACACACACACACACACACACACACACACTGTGTTAGAAGAGGAAAGTTCTCCTTAGTAACAAACAGAAGTCATAGACTTACATGGCTGCCTGTCTTGGCTGGTGCATATACTTATATAGCAACTCAGGGGCTTGTAGTTTTAGGCCAGCTGCGAAAATAGAAAGAAAAAAAAAACCTTAGTAAGATGGTATCTGTATGCCCCCCAAAACATAAATATATAAAATAAACTTAACCTGAAGTAGATGATACTGTGGTCCCAGTTACATGAGAGATATAGGAAGTCCATAGTCAATCCCTAAGAAAACATGAAAACTTATGAAAAAATTCAGTTCCAACGCACTAGAGGAAACGGGTATATGGTTGCTGACTTGACTATGAAGGGACCCTATGGTAAAGAACACAGGCAATCTCCAAGAATTTGAAATTGGGCCCTGAATGATAGCCTGTACAAAAATATGAACCCTCATCCTATAACTAAAACTAAATAAATTCAGCCAAACTAAACGAAAAAATTTTTTCCTTGAGCCTTGAAACTAAAGCAGGCCTGGCCAAAATACTCATAAAAATCTAAGCATAAAATTTACCAAAGCTCATTAACTTTTGTCTGTAGAACTTCAATATCATACATGGATTTCATTATGTCTCATTAAGGAGACTAGCATATTGTCTCCAGAATCCCTGCTTAGTTTGCCCAATACCTTCTCCATTCTTCAGTAGATCACATTTCCTGTCACTGTGAACCATCTCAGATATTTCATTCTTTTTCAATTCTTCATCATGTTATGGCATATAGTCTGATTCTTAGAATTGTATGAGCAGCTGGATTACAATATAGGACACTGAAAATATTCCTGTGCAAGTCTGAGAAGTAATAGGATGTCTGTGGATCTGTTTCCGAAATATACTATCCCCTTATTGCAGTGTATTAAAGTAGACATGAGGTTCATACTATTCATGCTCTGATATATTTTGATTTTTCTTTGTAGTTCATTCTTTTATTTGATTGTCATATTGGGGATTGAATCTGGAGCTTGTTCTTTCTAGACAAGTATTCTACATCATTCACTTTCACTTGATCTACACTCCCTTCAGCTTGCTGGTGTCTTGGTATTAGCACTTATCAAATACATTTCCTTCCACTATTTATTTATAAAATACATCTTGAGATTGTTGATTTCTAGTTATTCATATTGAGCATCAGGAACATTCCATGTGACATAGATAGTTGAAAATATCATCATATGGCTATTATGTAGCATAATTTCAATTCTAGTTGAATCTATTATATTTAGTGTATATTACTAAAGAGACCATATATTTTCCATCTATTCATTGGGCAAAAATGATACCATGCAAGAGGTTTAAACTTTAGGAGTTCTTAAATGGACATTAATACTAGAATACGGTCTATTACTTTGTTTGCCATTAACTGCCAATTCATTGTTCAACAACAACAAAAATTAGTTTATTTTGGGAACTTCTCAATATATGTACTATTTTTTATTCTGTGCTCTGTATAATCAAAGAATTTTATAAACTGTGAGTGAATCACATAAACCTAATTGATTAAATGTTCAGTGAAATTTATGAGTCTGATTAGGCAATGAGCATTTTGCATACAAATTATTTTGTGTGCTGCTTGAATTCATTGAAAGCATCCTGGTGAATTTAATAAATGAATATTGACATTTCAATATTGCAGCACTTTGGTGCCACATTATCTGATAGCAACAGAAATAAACAAAGGAGTTTAAAAGATGAAGATTTAATTTCACAAATAAAACATCTTAGTCTCTGTCCAAAGAGATTAACCTCTGATAAATGCTTCACAATGAGTATCACAAAATGAGTGGAGTTGTGGAGAGGATGCAGAAACAATTGATGTATATAGAATGTACAAACATAATTAGTTATTTTTCTTTTGATTCTATACCAACCATAACTAAATCTTGAAATTAGTTTTTTCCTTCATAAGTAAATAATGAAATGCAGTTCTTCAGCACCAAATACACAAACAATTGGTAAGAAATAAATAGCCATCTCAACATTAAAGTAGTATTTTCTTTACACAAGTATCACATCCTAAAGGGCTAGTTTGCAAGTAGATCAGGGAGTATTCACTTTTGTGAGTCCTTTAGGCATGAAGTTCTCTTTTGTGTTCTCAGCTCTGCATTGAAGAATTCTTCATTTTAAAGATCCTCATCTGTAACTCTTGGTTCAAACCCTTCCATGGGTCTTTTTCTTTCTTTCTTTCTTTTATCCAAGAGAGGAAAAAAGTGATGAGGATGTCCAAAGTGTTACTTACAATCTACTTGGTAAATTCCACAGGATTCTAGTAACAATAGGATTAAAATGCCAAAGGGAATATGTGCAATTTGAAAGCCAGTGATAATTACACAGTTTCCATAGTTTGATTTAAAAATGCAAATATACCAAAACATACAAATCCTGATTGAGTTGTACTTTTCCTGTCATTCATAATTTCTCCCCAATTTCTGAAAGATTAATTTAATGCAATCAAAATGAGTACAGATACAATTTAGTTCAATCTAGATACAATCTAGATACAATCTATGGATTAATGGAGTAAGAACAACTATGGATTAATGGACTAAGAACATCAAAGAAGGAGTCAGCAGACCAGAAATTAATAGATTTGGGGAGAATTGTGGAGAAAAATAAGAGGAATGTGGGGAAGGAAAAGGAGAGATGGAACTTAACCAAGACCTAAATTCAGAAAACAAAGGATAGAAGGAAAGAAGGAGAGAGATAAAAAAAACAAGGAAAAAAAACAAAAATTAAAAATTAAAAAATGAAACACAAAATTATATAAATATAAAGAAACAATATTACTATTAAAGGAGTTAAGGTTGAGAGTTTGTGAATTGAGTAATCAATTTCTGAATTAAGTATTCACACAATGAATGTCTAATAATAGAAGGCGGGTATGTTTATATCTGGGGATGAGCAGAAGAGCAATTAAGTCACACACACATACATTCACACACAAATACCAAAAGGGAAAAGCATAAAAAGAGTTAAAACACACACACACACACACACACACACACACACACACACACACACACACACACACACACAAAATAGAAATGATTAAAAAAAGAAAACAAAAAAATTAGGTAGAAAAAAAGTTTTTTGATTTTTTTTTTTTTGCTGGTGGGGGGAGGGATGTTGGTGGATCTTGTGTCTCCCCTATGTCCTTAACCAGTCTCTTGGTGCAGTCTCTGGATTGCTTGTGGAGTTTGGTTTGCCTGTGGCTTGATTGTTTTTTTTCTTAAGTCAGTTTGTTTTAGCAGGCAGAAAGAAGCGCTGTCTTACCAGAACTTTATGACCCTCCTCCCAGGCTAGTTTAGTGGGAGGGAGATCTGCTTTGAGTATCACAAAAAAGGGAGATGACTGTTTTCTCCAGCTTGGAGTTGCTGTGATGGGCTAGGTTGTGGGTAGGGTTGAGCCTATCAGCCATTCAGTCAATGGCTTTTCCCTGGTAGACTAGCTCCTGAGACTCACAGAGCCCAGCCTGGAGCCATTCTCAGGTTTTATGTTAACTGAGTTTCAATCGTTTTTCTTTTATCCATCCTGCTGCTGGGTCTGCTGCCTAGGCTGCAGTGGGGAGGGGCAGTCTCTGGCTCTCTTTACCCAGTAAAGAAAGTCACTCCTCCACAGGCAGGGCTGTTTCTGCCTGGGAAGGGCAACTTTTCCCCTGGGTGGAGCTGAGTGGAGCAGGTCAGGTTCCTGTGACCTGTTGAATGGCTCCTATTGTCTTCTTCCAAGGCCTGAGTTATGTGGTAGCTTTTCAGGCTGGGTCTGTGTCAGTATCACAAATGGAGTTCTTCTCTGGTGGTGAAGGAGCTGCCTTCCCACTGCTGCTCCATGAGAAGGAGTGAGATTGTTTTGGGGTACTCACACCAATCCCTTGATTTCTGGCCAGCCACTACAACTATCTGTTATTAGCAGGATGAAGGTTTCTACTCCTGGTCAATTCTTGCTGGCCATGAGTAGAATCAGCTCACATACTGCCGTGGATACAAGCAAATGATGGAATTGTTCTCCTTAACCAAGCTGCCTGGATTTTTCCTCTCTGGCCAAATTCTCTGTACTATAATAACACACTTGGTATGACTCTCTAGCCTAGGACTTCTCACTGGAACACTAAGACTGCTTTCTACATGAGAGCTTGTTTAGCCCCCAGACCTAATTTTATAATTGTCTCCATTTTTGAGGTTTGTTTGTTTGTTTCTTAAGTGGTTCTTTTATTGTGACTTAAAATCAAACCCTATACTGGGAATTTAACTTGATATCTTGATCAAGTGGCTTTTTGCTCACAGATGGCACTCTACAATTTGAGCTACACCTTCAGTTCTGGTTTTCTGCTCTTTAATTGAATTGTCTGCTTTGGATGTTTATGAATTGTGATTCTAGATCTTAGTCTCCTGAGTAGCTACAATTATAGGCTTGAGCAACTAGTGCTTGGCTCAACAAATTTTAATGTCAAATTTCTGCTCAGAGCTTATTCAGTACTAGAAGGTTATTTCCAATTATGATTTATTTTTCCTACCATCAAAGCAGTTAAGACACAGAGGAAGGGATAACAATGTTTGATAGGAAATGTACTCATTATCTTACTCATGTAATTGTAACCCCTTGGTACAGTATGTTTACAATAAAATATATATTATAAATGCAGTTAAAACATCAAAATACAAAACAAAAACTTTAATTAGAAAATTTTGGTGGTAAGACTATTCAGTATACAACACAGGAATTCTGCTGGATGTTTGAGCTAAGATTTTTGCTATAGAGGTCTATTCAACTTTTCTATTTTATGTGAGGTAATTTTAGATCAATATATTTGCATGTATATCCACAGTGAAAAAGAAAGATTTTAAGGAGAAAAGTATTTATATTAGGCAACATGGTAAAACTGATGTAATTTCATACTAAGAAAAATGTTTCTATCAAATGTATGACATTTCTTGAAAGTTTTTGGTCCCACAGTAGTATTACTTCTCATTCATTTTCTTCTCTGTTATAAGATTCCATATTCATAAGGAGTAATCACAAGCTACTTACTTTGTCTCTCCACATACTGTATGTAATTTTACAAAGATTTGAAGAAACATTGAAATTAAGCATTTCTTTTTAATTTACAGAAGCTAATATTTCCTTGGAAGATAGTGTTTCCTCACTGGTATTTAAGTGAAAAAACAAAAGAAAAGAAAAGAAAAGAAATAGCAAGTTTATTTAACCCAGTTTCAGAGAAAAACTCATTTGTAGAAAATAATGCTTCTGTTAGAAAAAAATTGGTGACATTTTTCAGATACTGATCTTGCTGAGGACAGAGAATTAGCACAAGTTGTGTTTCTCACTGGCAACACAGGTGAGCTATGAAGATGTATCTAGAAGAAGGCATGCATTAAAGGATCGTAATCATCTTTTCACAACCTGAATTATTTACTAGGTATGCAACTGAATAGCTTCTGTCACTAGGAAAATGAGTGTCATGTAAGAATTTAGGATTATTATTTTTAGTGAGAAGCCACAGCTTGATAACCCACTAAACATTTCACATTATTACTTTGGCTCCCAGGATGCATGTTTGGGAATTAAATTTTTAATCTGCCATTGTTTGAGCAGAGCCAGTTAAAAGTCATGGCTGAATACTTAGGTCATGGTGAGTGACTTTTCAGTTGAAAGGGTTACAGCATGCATGGAGTAAATGTTGTCTCTCCTCACCAAAAATAAATAAATAAATGTATATATATATATATATATATAAATAATACATGACTTATACATGATAATTCTTATTTCTTTTCTCAGGAGCTGATGTGCTCATTCAAAATTTAAATTTCTGCCAGGCACCAGCAACTCTCTCCTGTAATCCTAGCTACTCAGGAAGCTGAGATCTTAGTATTGCAGTTCAAAGCTATCCAGGGCAAGAAATTCCATGAGACACTTAACTCCAATAAACCACTAGAAAATTGTAAGTGGTGCTATGGCTCAAGTGGTGGAGTGCTAACCTTGAGCTGAAGGTCTGAGGGACAGAGCCCAGTCCCAGAGTTCAAGCCCCATAACTGACAAAAAAATAAAACTTTCTGTATTTTGTTTTGTTTTGTTTTGTTTTCCCTTACATAATGCATGAAGAGATTTTGTTTTTAGACAATAAAAAGTCCATACAGTCTGTATCTCCAGACACTTTTTCTTAATTAAGTATTCAGCTTTGATGTAAGAATGGAAAAAAAATACAATAGGTGAAGTGATTTGTTGACCTAGAAAATGTCGCCATTAGTTTAAAAAGAAAAATCTGGTTGCCTCTTTTTTTTTTCTTTTTTTACAATGAGTAAGAAATAGCAAATCGATGGTCTAATTTACTTAATTAGGATAGACAGGACTGAAGATTTTACTACCTCAAGAATTTCCTTGTTTTTTCTTTTTGGCACTGAGGTTTAGATTCAGAGCCTTGTACATCAGCACTTGAGCTTCCTCCCCACCCCCCACCATTGTGCTGCAGTTTGTTTTTTGGATAGGGTCTTCCAGGCCAGTGTTGGACCTTGATGTACCTGTGGCTATCTCCCACTTATCTCAGCTTACCATCATGGGGTACCACACCTATTTGAGGACTTACTTTTTTTTTGTTTTGGTCGGTCATATGGCTTAAACTCTGGGCCTGAGTGCTGTCCCTCAGCTCTTCAGCTCAAGGCTAGTGCTCTACCACTTGAATTACACTGCCACTTCCAGTTTTTTGGTGGTTTATTGGAGATAAGTTTCACGGACTTTCCTGCCTGGGCTGGCTTTGAACTGAGATCCTCAGATCTCAGAGTAGCTAGGAATACAGGCGTGAGCCACCAGCGCCTGGCTTGAGGACTTACTTTTGATGACCATCTTGATCAAAGATACTTGGTTAGTATCTTGTCTCTTAGCATCATTGCAATCTTGTCTTTTAGCATCATTGCATGAATGGACAAATTCAGAAGAAAGCCCTGAGTAGTTGTTACTCCTGAGCAATCTCTCAAGACACTGCTATGTTTATTTTCCTCCTGAAACAAACTGACAACAGAAACTTTTAAACAAAGACTGAATTGGACCTATTTATTAACTGCATTTTTTACAGTTCTTCTTTTAAACTGTTATATAAAAAATAAAACTAATTGAAATTTTTATAGCATTTTATGGATATGTATGTATATATATGCATATACATATATGTATATGACAAGTAGAAAAAGTCAAAATCTATATACATATGACCAGATAAGATGAAGTTAGGTGAAATAAACCCCAAGTTATGGACACGTTTTTTTTTTCCTTCTTGCTATAGTTTCTAATGTATTTATAAGGTCCCATGTGATTTTTTTGTTGCTTTGTATGTCCCTCCCCCACAGTATATCCCCTGTTTTCACTGTATTTGATGATGATACAATTTTGAGAGGGGAAGGGAAAAAACAAAATGTTTAAATAGGGACACAGGTTGACCCATTGCAACAATGAGATGTACAAGACACTATGTTGAAAAACGAACTTTATAATTTAGTCAGAAAGGGGGAATTGTTGGGGGAGTGTAGTTGTGGAGGTGGGAGGGAAGGGATGGTAGGAGAAAAACATAGGAGGAGGCAACAATGCTTGATAAGCAATGTACTTTACCTTGGTCATGTAACTGTAACGCCTCTATACAGTATTTTCACAATAAAAATCTTATTTAAAAATATATATAATTTTCATTGTAGATATATTGTCTAGTTGTTCATGGAACTTAACAGTTAATTCATAGCCCATTATGGTTTATAGCATCTGTGGTGTTTGCCAAAAGAAAAAAGAACTGCTCCATCTAATCAATAAAAAAGTAATAAGTCTTTACATTCTAGGACAACTAAAAAGATGGTTAATTATAATATTTTCATAAATATATCTAAAAAGTAGTATAATAGTGAAGTTTCTAAGTTTTCTCAGAGAATAATATATGGTAATGTATTTGTTACTCTTTCTCAAAACCAGAGTTTTAGTATACAGGGTTGAAAAAAATAAGAACGCAAGTGAATGATAACAAAATTTAAATAAAGTTGAACAAGATCCATTATAAATTTTAGGTTTTGATTTGATACTGTATATTATAGTTTCATAAAAATAATATAATATTTTCATAGATAATCAAGTTGTTTTAAAGCTTTCATTCTGGATGATACCTTTTATAACATTTTTTAGTCTAGTTATATAATTTACAGTAGTAAATTTCTCCATAAGAATGTAGTATTGCCTTGGGGTAGGGGTATGTTATTTCATTGAGTTGAGAACACATTTTTTACCGCCATAAAATCCATTTCTCTCAAAGTTAGAGTTTCTGGTATTTTCTAACAAACAAAGTATATGGACTAAATGGTAGTATTCTATTAACATTGAATATAAGGTAAAGAGGGCATTACCCAAAGTGGTTGTAAAGTTTAACTCAGTATTTTCAATAGTTCTCTGCTGCTTTCATTGGGTCTACTGTAATTCAAAGTCTGCTCAGAACATGAAGGCATATTTCCTATTTGTGTTCTTTCTCTATTATGTGAGCCTATAACTCTCCAAATATTTTATAGACTTTCCTTAGGGGCAAGTCCAAAATAGATATTCTCCTCTGTTATCAAAAACCTTGTGCTAGAAATTGATTCCATTTCAATTATAGAATTATTTCCACTTAAAAAGGAGCAGATCAAAAATGTTTCTTTCATCTTTTAATCCTTGATATAAGTATTCATCATTGTCTACTAAATGCCAGGTGTTTATACTGGCTATTTCTTTTTCACATGATATTTCAGGATGTGTATAATAGCTATTTTATTTATTTTACTTTTTTATTGTGAAAATACTGTACAGAGGGGTTACAATTACATGGGTAAGATAATGAGTACATTTCTTATCAAGCATTGTAGCCTCCTCCTTTGTTTCCCCTTCCCATCCTTTCCTATCCTCCCCCCACCCCCACCCAATAATTTCTCTCCTCTCCTCTCCCCCCCCCACCAAAGTTGTGAAGTTTGTTTTCGACATAACGACTTGTACATCTCATTGTTGCAATGAGTCCACCTGTATCCCTATTTAAACGATTTGTTTTTCCCCTTCCCCTCTACAAATTATACCGACATCAAATACAGTGAAAGCAGGGGTTATATTGTGGGGGAGGGACATACAAAGCAACAAAGAAATAATCTTATAAATGTGTTAGAAACAATAGCATGAAAGAAAAAAAACATTTGAATATATATCTTAGGGTTCATTTCCCTAACATCAACTTATCTGACCTTTTCTGCTTGACTCAGACTATACTAGATATTGCAAAAAAGGGAAACCATGGGACCTATGTTTCTTTGGGCCTGGCTTACTTCACTTAATATAATTTTTCCCCAAGCCTTTCCATTTCCTAACAAATGGGGCAATGTCATTCTTTCTGATGGAGGCATAGAATTCCATTGTGTATATATACCACATTTTCTTGATCCATTCATCTACTGAGGGGCATCTGGGTTGGTTCCAGATCTTAGCTATAGTAAATAATGCTGCAATAAACATAAGTGGGCTAAAGACTTAAAGAGAGACTTCTCTGAAGAGGAAAGAAGGATAGCCAATAGACACATGAAGAAATGCTCAACCTCCCTAGCCATAAAAGAAATGCAAATCAAAACAACATTGAGATACCACCTCACCCCAGTTAGAATGGCTAAAATCAAGAACTCTAATAACAACAGATGCTGGAGGGGATGTGGACATAAGGGAACCTTACTGCATTGTTGGTGGGAGTGTAAACTTGTTCAACCACTATGGAAAGCAGTATTGGAGGTTCCTCAAAAGACTCCACATAGAGCTCCCCTATGACCCAGCAATCCTACTTTTGGGCATTTACCCAAATGTTCACAAAGAAGTCCACACTATAATTGCTATTTTATATATAACTATGAGACTGGGTAAGGTTAAAGAAGGTATTCATTTTTTAACTAAGTTGTGAAGAAGAATTAAAACTTATCAGACTCAAAACACATATTTCAAAAATCTTTTAGTTGCCCTGAGATACTTCACTAGAGCATTCATGATCTGATTCGTGCTGGTTATTTCTCTTTTCTGATGCTTGTGATGTAAAATCAAGAAATGTGCAAGTGTGTATGCATTTCTTTATGTGTATATGTGGAAAGAGAGACAGATTTTTATTTTGACTTTGGTATATTTAAGACATTCTTTATATTATTAAAGTTTAATATTTATTAAAGTATATATAAAGTTTATATACTATTGGAATGAAATGACTGTTCTCAAACCATACAAAAAGTGGTCTCCACTTTATGGTCTTCAATTCATTTTTTAATGCTTCAATTCCTATTTTTATAAAATTAGTACATCGATAGACTGTGATACTAAGTGGAAATACATATGGCCATACACATGCATATGCACATTCACATAGACACTTGAATGTATACACACACACACACACACACACACACACACACACACACACACACACACACACACAGAGAGTTAAAAAAGAATCTGAAACTGGCTAAAGCAAGGTTGATTTAGGAAAATTTCCTACAACTGGGCAACTTTTGAGAAGGAAGATAATTCAGAATTCCCCAACCCACCACAGGTACTACTTATATTTATAATCAGAGGAAAAGAAGTTACTTACAAAACAACACTAATTGTTTTCTGGAGGCAAAGGTTAAATGACTTGAGTCTGAACAGCTGGGACCTTCCCAACCCCCCTTGGCTGAGCTTAACTAGCATTATTTGAGTTAATTCAGGTCCTTTCTGAAAAGAGATTACTCTTTGTTTGGAACACATTTTTCTTTCCTCATGAAGGTAGAGTAATGATTACATACTGAGAAGATTTGGATAAACTAAATGGTTAAGAAACAGGAACATATAAAAATTAAAAATCTAACCTCACTAAACTGACATAATACTTGATCTGCTTATTATATTTTAGTTATTATCTGCCTAAATTCTTAAATATTGTCTATGGTAGTGATGTTCCAGACCACTTTCTGACAATTACTTCTTTCTAGTCATATTTATGTATATATATTTTTTCCTTTTAAAACTATGACTGGTTCAAAGAATTTTTAAATCTTGTATGCATAGTTGTTCATAAAATCATTAAGTAACCAAAAATTGAATCTGATTTTTCATTCTCTAATCTTTCAACAATTTGCCTTATTTTAGTATATAATTACTCCCATTTACTCCCATATTCTGAAACCCATTTTTGTTTGTTTGATCATGTTTTACTCTGTATTATGTTTATTCAAACAAGAGGCTAGGAGCCAATCATTATCTTGTGAAGGTATATTTATATTATTTGGATTACACCAAAACCAATAATACTGGCTAAAATTATTCCTCAAAAAATATTATATCCCCAGTTAGGTTAAAAATCTCCTAAAAAAAGCAGTTTGCTAAACATTTGAACTGATAGACATAAAGAGCAATTTTATGCTTTCTTTAAAAAATGTATTTTCAAGGTGATTTACAGAGGGGTTACAGTTACATAAGTAAGATAATGATTTCATTTCTTGTCTTACTTGTTAGCCCTTGCCTCATTTTCTCCCTCTTTCCCTCCCCTCACTCCCCCCGCCATGCCGTACAGATCATTTCCAACACACTGTCTTGTGAGTATCATTGCTGCATAGGCTCCCTTTTTGTCCTTGGACTCACCATTTTGTTGTTCCCCTTCCCTTCCCTAGTTCAGATAAACATATATACAATATCCAGGGTACCAAAATCAAATGCAGTGACAGCATGGAATAAACCACAGGGAAAAACAACAAAAAAGAAAAAAAATCATGTAGTACACTGAGAACAACAACAAAGCAAAACCTCTTGTGACCATGTCTTGGAGTTCATTTCACTTAGCATTATCTTGGATGATGCTACTTTGTTTTCTTAATAGTCCTTTTTAATTTTAATTTTAATTTTAATTATATATAAGTGGTTGTACAAAGAGGTGACATCTAAGAAAGCAGTTTATGAATGCAGTACATCTTGTTCAGTGTCACCCCTGGTGACACTGCATTTTGCCCCCTCTATTTGTTTCCCCCTCTCCTCTGATTCATATCCCCTCTTGCAAATAACCATTTTGTTGGGCTTTACCTATTTGAAAAAGTTTATACTATTGACCCGTTGCAACAATGAGAAATACAAGTCGTTATGTCGAAAACGAACTTTACAACTTTGGTGGGGGGGCAGGGCGGGGATGTTGGGGGGGGGTGAGGATGGGAAGGGATGGGAAGGGGAAACAAAGGAGGAGGCTACAATGCTTGATAAGAAATGTACTCATTATCTTGTCCCTGTAATTGTAACCCCTCTGTATAGTATTTTCACAATAAAAAATAAATAAAATTTTTTAAAACAGTTTATACTATTGAATTCTCCATAAAGTCTATTATACTTTAGTTAATTTATTTGTAACCATTTGCATATCACTTAATGTTTTTGATTATAGACTTAGAGGCTCATTCTATCTACCACAAATGAGAAAACCTGTGCTCCCTCCCCTGCTCCAGATTTGTCTTACTTCACTTACTATAATTTTTCCAAGTCTTTACATTTCCTTATGAATGGTACAGTATTTTTTCTGAAGGATGTGTAAAATTCTATTATGTACATATACCACATTTTTATGATTCATTTATTTCTTGTGGGGCATCTATGAGCCCTATTTTAATAATCTTTTATCTCTTTTACAAATTCTTATGTCTTTCAGAAGCATGTCACTGCTTTGATCATGGATTTTATTTTGCAAACAGACTCAGCAGAGCAAAATCCATGATGCCTGATGATTCTGAACGAGGCACAGTTCTTCAATCAAAGCTCTTTATATTAAAAAAAATAATATGAGGATAGAATCTCAGTTATATGCTTCATAAAGCTAAAATAATTTTAACCTGGTATTTAGTATTTATTCCTCAATAACTACAGGACAACTTTTGAGCTTTAGGAAATTGGTCTGGTGGATTTGTCACAAGGAATTTACTTTGACTACCAGAAGACTCATAATGTTCTTGGCAACATTAAACTCTGAAAAACTTCTGTATAGGCAATGTTCATCTTGATTCTAAGAAAAAATTGAACGTTGGGACATCTCATTCCTAAGCCTTTGAGAAATCAATTTTGTTAAAAGGTACTTTTACTAGGAATATGATTTCTATTATTATACTCATTTCCTTCTTTAAATTGGAGAGCACCAAGATTAAATTTGGCTACTATACCTTTATCTCTTATACAATTGCCCATTTAAAAAATCTCTATTATGCAATATGTTCTACATTTTAAAAAATGACTAAATGGGTTAGCCTTTTTCTTCCTTGCCTCTTTCTTGATGAAAATTGTATTTTAATCCTAACATTATTTATTATTATTAAGATAATTTTCACAAGTTTAGTAATATTAGTTAAAATCATATTCCAATGAGTAATAAGACTGGGCAATTTCTTCAAGAATGAAACCCATTGTCTCCATGGTAACATAGCTAGTAGAAGAAAGAACTATGTATAGGTTTATAACTATATGCTTGTATGATTCCACAAATAATCAATGAATAAATTTTAATGCTTTGTCAAGAAATCTTTAGGGTTAGACATACCCCTCATTGTACAAAATCTCAACCATACACATCTACAACCACCCGCACTCATAACACACACACACACACACACACACACACACACACACACACACACACACACACACACACACACCACACAAATTTCTATCATGGAAAAAACATAGAACTTGAAAAAATAAAACTATGGTAAAGCTGATTGAATGTAAGTGATCTACAGAAACCTCCATACTGTATAAGCCTCAAAACACCTTTGAATTAAAATTAGCAAAGCAATCCTATCTTATATTATTTCCCAAGCCATTTCTTTCCTTGAAAAGAGTAACTATCAATTCTGAAAGAATATTTTACTTACAGATTATTTGAAAAGGGGAAGATATGGTAGGAAAATTTATGGGAATGAATAAATCTAATTAAAAATAATAAAAATGCTCATTTACAATTCAGTGAAGCTATGTGTCATCTTAATGGAGATTTTTATTAGGTTTGTATATTAATCTTTGGTATAAATTCTATATTTTATTTTCAGGGGATTGAAAAATTAATATAGCTCATGGAACTTTGAACAAACCAATATTTTCAGGCTTGCTCTGAATTGTTGTCATTGGAACTCACAGCAATAATTCATGTGAGATACAAATATTTCTTTGAAAAAATGTGATTTGCTGTTATACTTTCTCTTCTCTATTGTGCCTTGATTACAATATGTAGAATGCTGAATAAAGATAAATATTAGAATTTGTTTTATTAGTTAAGAAAATGTCAAGTGCTAGAAGCAAAATTGATAAGAGATTAGTTTCTGAGTAAATAAAACCTGCTTTATGAATTTCAGAAAGATTCTGTGTTTCTAGAAGGGGTTTTCAATGATTGTTATACACTTAGAGTGAAATCCACAAGGAGAAAAAAATATCTAGCTTCTCCAGCTTACTCTAAGATTATTGACACTACTATATTTCTAGCTTTCAAAGTCAAATAGAAAAATAATAGGAAATTATTGGGCTCCAGTGTCTTGTTCTTTTAACCATAGGTATTCAGGTAGCTGAGATCAGAGGACCATGATTCAAAACCAGTGTGGGAAAGAAATTCCATGAAACATTTATTCCCAATAACCACCAAAAAGCTGGAAGTGGAGATATGGTAAATGATAGAGAGCTAGCTTTGAGTATAAAGCTGGAGGACAGTGCCCAAGCTTGAGGTAGAGCCCATGACAGCATAAATAAATAAATAAATAAATAAATAAAATAAATAAACTAAAGCAAGTATGAATGCAAAATTCAGAACTGAAAAAATATTCTGGTCTATAAGACTAAAGTGAATCATTCAATTTTCTTATACAGGTAATATTTTTAAGATGATAAAATCATATCATTGTCTTAAATATACTATAAAAATTAAATTCATAATAATTTCTACTAATAAACCTGTTGTCTTTAATTAACAAGAGATTGACTAGTAATAATCAAATTTTCTCACATTCATTTAGTAGCCAAGTAGTTGTTTTTACTACCTTCGTACTCACATGTTTTAGCACAGTGTCTCAATATAATGAGTTCAATAAATATACACAACTGCTAACCATTATTATTTTCATTAGGTAGAATTTTGTTCAGATATTCAAAGTTATGGCACATCTCTTAGATTCACCTCATTTATAGATAGCCACAATGTTGCACCAGTCATATTCACAAATTAAAACTTAGTGCTGCATTATTTCTACATAAAATTTATGAAGATTAGAGGAAATGAGAAAAAATGTGAAAAAATTCAGGGAACATAATTTTTCAAAGTTTCTTGTCATATAAAGTTCCTTGTCAAAATGTACTTTGCATAATTGCACACACAACCCAATAAATTATAGTATCTTTTTTTTATTTTTTTCCTTTTATATTGTCAAGGTGATGTACAGAGAGGTGACAGTTACATAAGTAAGGTAATGAGCACATTTCTTATCAACCTTGTTATCCCTTTGGGACAGCGATTGTTCGGTAAATCAAAAGATATAAAGGATCACCAGCACATTGAGTAATGTTATATTTTCTTATCTACTGTTCATTCTATTAACATGTTTAATTGAACCAAAGTCATCCAAAGTCATCTTATGTCTATACTTTCTAATTTATTTTGAATGATAAAATCATGATTGAGCTTAACATTGTAATTTGTGTAATTTTTCCCTGCTCTAGTAAAACAAATCAAGAAAATATTTCCACATATAAGTGCTTACAATTTTTTAACTGGCCTAAGAAGCATTAGTGCCACAAGGAAGATAATTAAGTCAACAAATGTCTCTATCTCTTAGATACAGACATCAATTGGGGTTTGTTTATGTTAATCCTTTTTATCTGTAGAACACTACCTATCTTTTAAACATTTAGTTAATGATCATGGTTTCTGTGAATTATAAAGATATAATTTGAAGCATACATGCAATGTGTAAGGATATGATCATAGTTGTTTGTATTTATCTTACTTTTTGAAATATGACAGCAGAAAAATTGTCCATTTGGTGGGTAGGTTGGTGTACATGTATATACATAACTCTTGAGATGAAGGAAGGATGATCATGATTTGGGACCACTTTGGAGAATGTAGTCAGAATTGCTACAATAGATATTTAAAAAGTCCCCTTGATATTTTGTTACTACTTCAGAGAACTTTTCAGAAATAAATTCAGCCATACACAAAGAAAAAGTCATCATTAACTTAGAAAAGAGAAGTGTTCAGTAGCCCCCCAGACAAATAGAGACCCCTCCAAAAAAAAAAGAGTATTATAGAACCATTTCTTTAATGAACATCGATGCAAAACTTCTCAATAAAATTCTGGCCAACCAGCTTCAAAATATAAAAAAAAATAAACATTCACTATGACCAAACAGAATTCCTTACAGGGATGCAACACTTATTTTTTTCTTTTCACTATTATGTTGTCTTAAGTACTTGATTTTCGTGCAATATATTCATTCTGTAAGTACTTACATATGCATCAGATTTTATTATCTAGTAATAAAACAGACAATTCAGCAACATTTAGAGGCAGTCTTTGAACCATGAGGAACTCATGGTTCAGTTGGTAGGTCATCAGTTAAAATCGTGAGTTAGTATATTCTAACTACAGTGAGGGTTCCAGAACCAACTATTTTATAGTGAAGGAAATAAGACAGCATGAAGAATTAGTACTAAACATCATTTTTACTGGGTTAATTTTTTCCTAACATGAAAGAGTTCTCACTTCATCTTCATTGTCCTCCTGGTTATAGGAATTAACACATTCACACCTGGTCACTGAAAGATCATAGATATTTTGTAAAGGAAAACCATGAACTTTTTGAGAGTGGGAATTGAAAATATTCTTTCAAAAGAAATAAAGGGTCCAGGAAATGAGGTTCTATGTCACTCTGCATTATCAGTTGAATTGTGTCTTCTTGGATAGTTACATCTTTAATAAAGTATCCAATTTGTTTACATAAGAAAGTAAAGAATACCAGAACTGTTGACATAAGGATAATGTCAGATGAATACAAAAATATTCATGGTTTATCATTTTTTTTCCTTTCCTGCAAATTTTAGTCAAGAAATAGTACCCTACAATATAGATGTAAAGGCTCTATTTTCAATTTTTGTGATATATTGAGTTTTCTTTTTGTATGAGTGACATGATTTAATTATAGTAAACCCACATCATTTGCAGATTTCTAATATACAATTTTACCAAACATGGTCAGAAATACCTTGCAAATGCCCAAAGAAGTTTAAAAGGTGCAGTTTTCAATTTCCCACAGCGCACCTATTATTACACAGCTCAGTGTGCAAGTCGCACATTATCCTCATTTGATATGAAGTCATTGTAATGCTGAGTACTACCCTGTTTTTAATTTCATGAAAAAATATGCCTCAACTAATGCCCCAAAATACAAGAAAAATGATAATATCCTACTAAACAGCAATTTAACTCTAAATGATTATAAATACACAGATTTCCATTGTCCTTCAGTTTTGTTTCCATTGCTATTTAGTGGGTATGGGGGTAGGATTTCTTGTTGTTTTGTTTTTGAGGCAAAGTCTTGTTTTGTAGAAAAGGTTAGTTCAAATTCCTGTTCTTCCAGTCTGGGATAAGAGGCATAAAGCATCATAAGTAGCTTACATTTTCATGATAAAGTGTCATTGCTTGAATAGCAATCAGATAATCATAATAACCAGAGAAGATAGTGGTTTGAAGGACGGTAAGTTTTCTGGAGACAGAGAAACTTAGACATAAGATGTCTTAAATAAAATGTGGAGGATATGATTACAGATAGGTATAGATTCCTAGATTTCTTTTGAAATAACTGGATGTGTGGTGGTAGCTGTCATACAATATGAAATAATTAGAGTAAGTCAGATTGTAAGAAAAAATATATTGTTTGCTCCCTTTTAAAATTCTTGGCCTCTTTAGCTTACTTCAACTTAAAAAATCTGATAAATAATATCAGGTTCCTATTTGATATGGCTTACAGAGAAAAACAGCACTATGGTCAAATGGAAAGAGATAACTAGCTACACTAAATGGCAATGCTTGGCCTTGTGGGCGTCTCATATGTACACTCAAGAATCTGATAGAGAAGACCTCCCGCAGTCCCACAGATCATCAGCTCTCATTTAAATTCATCCTGCCACAGGTAGTGACTTTGTTGCTATGTGCTGTAATGACTATGTATAGCACTTAGCAGAACTCAGTGACACACCAGGGGAAAAGTAGACATTTTCAGTGTAATTGCTTTTCCTGCTTTTTTCTTATTAAAAGTAAATCTGTCAAATCTCAAGAAGCATAGATATTTCCTATTAAGTAAAAAGAAAAAAATCAAAGGGAAGGACAAAAGTAAATGTTGTTAATTCTTTTTTATTATAGACATTCCAAAACTTGGAATTAGGCAAAAGAGATTTTCTGGTATCTTGTCACTGGCATATGGATCTGTGTACAGGAAGCTCAGACATTTCAAGTTGTGTAGTGTTGTGCAACTTTTCTTTGTATTGTCTAGAATGTAATTCAGACTCCACTAGAGTCTGAATTTTGGCATAATAACCCAATTATGATTAATTATCACTGTCATAAATGTTGCAATTTACTTTTGTACAGAGAAGATCAGTTGTCTTGCTTCCTATTGCAAATATGGGTTCAAATACATATGTCTGACATAACAACATAACTAAATTTAAAATTATATGATATATAGTAATCATGTTTAAATTTAGGCTTTGTTAAGCTATGGAAATCAGATATGTACAAAATAAAAAAGAATAAAAAATGACCATTGAGAGGAGTTCCGGGAAGATGGCGGAGGAGAAGATGGAATCTGAACAAGCTCTCGCATAGAACGCAGTTTTAGAGTGCCAGTGAACAGTCCTAAGCCAGAGAATCACACCAAGTGTGCCATCACAGTACAGAGAGTTAGACAAGAGAGGGGAAGCCAAGGAAACACATCAGCTGCTGCTGCAGCGGCAGGGTCGCAGAGACTACCACCGCCGTGGGGTCATACCTGAGACACAGAGAGTCCGGGACGAAGGAGCCAGACGCAGCGGACCAGCGGATTCTACTCAACACCAACAAGAACTGACAAGGAGCGGACATCTTCATCCTGCTTTCACTATATTTGATGTCAGTATAACATGTGGAGGAGATGGGGACAAACAAGTCGTTTAAGATTCAGGTGGACCTGTGGCAACAATGAGAAGTACAAAATGTCATGTCAAAACCAACGTTACAATGTCGGTGTGTGGGGGGGAGGGGGGTATAATTGGGTGGGGGAAGGGGGGAGGCTGGGAAGGGAGGTGAAGGGTAAACAAAGGAGGAGGCTGCAATGCTTGGTAAGAAATGTATGCATTATCCTGCCCATGTAATTGTAGCCCCTCTGTACAGTATGTTCTCAAACAAAATAAAATAAAATTTAAAAAAAATGACCATTGATCAAATGTTGTTGAAAATAGGGACTTCAGTTTCATTACCCTTAAGATTTATGTATTTTGTACTATTTGAAAATGATATAAAGTATTTCTCCATATGCTTTCAATTGCAAAATGTGATGGGTGGACAGCTCATCAATTCATTCAGGATATTGACAACTCCATCCATCTCAGACTTTCTGTGGTTTGCACGTCAATGCAGTCATTCCATGTAGTTCTTATTAACTCCATTTTCCAGATAGCATGATAAGAGGAAATTTCAAAGAAGAAAAATATATATAGGTAGATACATCAATAGATAGATATATGGATATATAGATATAATTTCTAAAGCTTATTTAACTACAGATAATAAATTTTGTGATGCAAATGTGGTCTCCCCAAAATGATTTAATTTTTCCCGCAGCCCATACTGAGCTAGTAAATTAAAACTTACCTTTCATTTACTGTGTTAAGTTTCCAATTTAACTGAAGGTTACTCAATTACAAGGACATGTAAGTTTGTACATTTATTTGATCTTTTCCCTTCTAAGGAAACGAGGAATCTAATTTTAGTCTTTTGAGATATGTCTTTAGAGCTTTGATTCTAAGATAAAATATGTTTTTGCCCTGAACAGAATTACTCCATTATTTAACCTGAAGCTCAGAAGCAAATTTGACATTTCTGATTTTTATTAACTCATTCATTCCATCATCTATTGGTGTCCTCTGAAAAATATAACTCCAAATGTTGGATTCTAATTTTTTCATTTTCCAGCAGAGGAATAATTGAACACTATCAATAGCATATATATACATACATATATATATACATATATATGTCACATTGTAATTCACAAGCAATAGGAAAACACCACTTCACATTAGTTAATCATTTTTCACAATTAATCTAAATTGAATTATTTCCTTTCAGTTATCTCTTCTTTCTGGTGATAGTACAGACATTTCTTCTGATACTATTCTTAACAGGAACTCTTAATAATATCTTGACTAACAATATGATGAATGCTTAAACACATAAAATTTATGGAAATAGGACAAGGTAAACAATAAACTCTTGGAATCCCATGATCATAAAATTATTGTGGTTTGTGGTGTGTTATTATATTGAAGATGGAACTTGCAGCATACAGGATCACACCTACACACATCTATAATGTCACACAAACATAAAGCCCTTGATGTTGAGAGAATCTGTGGTATTATTGTTATAGATTGATTCATAAGTCCAGGATCCACATGAGTTTTGTGTAAGATGTCAGAAAACATCATCCACATAGATACATCTTTTTTTTATCATTGTTTACAAAGCTTCAATATATTTTTCTAAGGTATGGATTTTAATATACAACTAAATTATAAAGAGTCAGGTGAATAATACAAACTACTCATTCATAGTTTATATGTGCAAAATAACAATCTTTTCTTGAGAATGTTCTGAGAAGTTATAAACTTAATCATTTTATTTTTTAAAATAAGTTAGACATGTTTACATGCAACTTTTCAAGTAATTCTCTATTACCTTCCTTTATAATTAGAAGTTGGAATTTTGTGACAATAAGTTACTGGTCCAATACTCTATCTGAGAAGAATGCAATCCATACCTCATTTAGTTCCTAGTGGCATGTCTGCAGCTTACATAAGCCTAGAGAGAAGGTATTGAAAATCTGGTGAATAATATTAGATGACCTTGGCATAGAATAATTACTGAAATCAAGCTTAAAGATATTGTTATGCAGAATTTTACAGTACTTTATTCATGAATCCTCTCAGTCTCTAAGTCAGTAATAAAACATCATCAGAAAAGGAAGTAACATACACAGTGGGAACTCAAATTAACACTATCTGTTGAATCTAATACCTGCTTTAATAGTAGCTACTGCTACATGTATAAAATAAATTGTGTATATTTACCAAGGATGCAAAATATATATTTCCCTATATACATTGATTGCTTATTAAAATAATATGTGTATTCTGATGTCAGATAGAATATAAAAAATAATGTTTTCCATCATCTCCATCCCGGTGGCTCCTGCCTCTAATCCTGCCTATTCAGGAGGTTGCAGTCTAAGAATCATGTTTCAAAGCCAGCCCAAGCAGGAAAGCCCATGAGATACTTATCTCCAATTATCCACCAAAAATCAAAAGTGTAACAATTAGTAGCACACTAACCTTGAGGAACATCACCAAGGGACATCACCAAGGCCCAAAGTTTAAGTTTCAGTACTGGCATAAAATAATAATAATATTAATAATGATAATTTATTCCTCATAATTTTGATATAACAACTATAAAATTGAAAGCTACACATGGTAGTTATATTTCCATTGAAATGAATTACCGTATAATGAAAATCCAACACGCTGGGCGCCCGTGGTTCACATTTGTAATCTTAGCTACTCAGAGGGCTGAGATCTGAGGATCCTGGTTCAAAGCCAGCCTGGGCAAGAAACTCTGTGAGATTCTTATCTCCAATAAACCACCAGAAAGCTGGAAGTGGCACTGTGGCTCAAGTGGTAGAGCGCTTGCCTTGAGCTGAAGAGCTGAGGGACAGCGCCCAGGCCCAGGGTTCAAGTCGCAAGACTGACAAAAAAAAAAAAGAAATATAAAATATAAAATGTTATGTGGTCATATTTGGTTTGTGAAAACACAATGGGACAGTGATATCACAATGGCCACATAGCAAACTCAATTTCATTTGACTGACTATTACTGTACTAATTTATCCACCAAAATTTTATAATGAAGTAAAATGATAATTCCTTAGGAATGGAAGTTGATGTCAGTATGCAAATTTTCTTAAATAGTTACATCATGTATACCAAGTAAAAATATTGTATAAAGCTTCACAGTCCTCTTAAATAAACAGACCAACCTAATAAAATGTTGGCACAATAAAATAGTCTACAGCTTTTTTAATGTGTTTTGCTAAATTGCTCTGACAAATTTGCAATTGCAGTGCTTTGATGTTTTCCAAGAATTAATGATTTGAATCATTACAAGGGATATTTAAATTTAAATGTACTTATTAAATAATGACTCCACAAATGTAGTTTTTGTGGAAACAGTTTTGTTTTAAGGTAAAAGTTTACTTAATTGCATTAAGAGACAGCATTTGGAGACCACTATTTGACCGGTTATAATACTTTACTCTGAAATTTTCATTTTCATAGCTGTGTAAAAGCATTACTTTTATTGAACACAATGGTTAGATCTTGAAGATTTCATAGCATTGGTTCCTCTTGTTATAGTATGCTTGTAAATGTTTTTCACTATCTATGTTTATAATATGGCATTTTTAATCATTCTAATTCTGAAGTAATACATCTTGGTAAAGGCTTTTTATATGACAATGCCAAGAATCTCAGATGGAAAAGCGAAACAGTTTGTTGAATCTGTTTTGCTTTTCTCTTTCCTCACTCTCTCACTCTCTACTTTCATTCGCTTCCTCTCTACCTCATTTCATTCCTTCCCTCAGTCCCCACCTCCTTTCCTCTCTCCATTTTCCTCCATGCATTTTTCATTTTTGATATGGAAGATTAAACCCAAAGCATTGTACTTTGCCACTGAGCAACATCCTAACCTTGCTCTTCCTGTTTTGAAAACTATGCCTAGACCTATTTTTTTAAATCAAATGATAATGTTAAGATTTCTTTAATTTTGCTATCCAAGTTGTTGGCTAGAACAGTGTGGGTCACTTAGCAACTTAGTCATTTATAGGGTGACAATTATACTATACTATATTCATGCTTTTATTCTATACTATACTAATTCATGCTTTTATTCACATGGAGTATGTATGATATAAACAGGATTCTCTTTTCCTAACTAAATTGTGAACTATTCAATTTATGTGTGCGTGTGCATGTGTGCACGCTCACACAAGTGCATCATACACAAACTCAATATAGACAGTATGAAATGAAACTGCCAAAATGCTATATGAGAAAGGGAGGTGCAATGAAATCTTTCTGCCGTGTTTAGAACAATTGAATAACCTTTTTCTTGCTATGTGTGTGCATACAGCACTAGTTCCCAGTTCCCAGTATTAACTTTAATGACAAATGCCTTGCTTGGTTCAGACTTTGAGGCACAGTGTGAAATGCTTACTATTGAACAGTGACAACATTTGGGAAATAAGTCCACTGTTTCAAGATTATATAATTCTCTTATATAGAAATAAAAGATGCACAACAATGGATTTTTATAGAAACACCCACATGTCCTTTGAAATGAGTGTAAAGTTATTACATTAAAACTTTTCTAGAAAGGGCCATTTCAAATACGTATCTAGAAAATATTTTTCATATGAATTTGCTTATTCTAAGAACACAAGATTCTTACTATGTGTTTAAGCAGAAATTCTTTACTTCTGTCACAGCACATTTATCAGTTTTTGGCCAGGTAGACATATGAAGTCTTTAGATTGTCCTTGAACTCAATAAATAAATTGAACTCTTACTCTAGCAATTACAAAAATAATCTCAACACATCACTGAAGCTACAACTGCACACATCAACCTTATAACTAGTGAAGTTATTTGAATGGAGACTATGGTATATTTTTTAGCAATGTACTTGAATATTTACACTTTCTGATGGTAGTAAATATTATTCCTGTCAACAACACAAGTAATTGCTTTGAACACTGTTTAAGGAGGTTTTCTCTCCTTAGTTTTGCAACCTCTGCATTCCTTGGCATATACATAAATAGAATAAGGCAGAAACAATCCTTGTAGCTTAACAATGAGATATTGTGGTACTCACAACTTCAGTCCCTACCTGGTTTGTAATCCCACCCAATGTTTTTCAGTGTAGCACTCTCTACCTGCCTTGCCTGTGTAGCACCACCCATATTTTGGCATTTAAAATTAATCTTGATTTGATTGACATAAATTTTATGAGCTCAGAGGGATAGTGATTAATCTCAGACACAGTATTCTATCATCTTATCTTCATCTTTTTGTGTTATCTTTTTTCTTTTCTCTCTCTCTCTCTCTCTCTCTCTCTCTCTCTGTGTGTGTGTGTGTGTGTGTGTGTGTGTGTGTGTGTGTGTGTGTGTCTGTGTCTGTGTATGTTTGAAGTACAAACAGAAGCTTTCAAAACCATTTTGTATTCATACATTTCAGTATTCAGGTTTTTGAGATCCTACAGCACACACATCCTGCATTATTATCGTTTAGGTGGAATTGGGTACCTTTCTAAAACCTGGTTTCTTTTTTTTCCTCTTCAATAGGTTTGTACTGTGGAGTTAAATTCAGGGTTAATTGTCTACATGTCTGACTAATAGTAATCTGTGAAATATTCAAAGGTAATAACATTTCCTGGGGTTTTTTTTTTTACTGTTCATCAAATCCTTTGGAAAGGGTTTAGCAGGTATAGAAACAGGAATAACAAAGGGATGAAATTTCTGACAGATCAACTGAAGGAATGTAGAAGATAGAAGATGCCTTCTAGTTTTTAAGGTCCGCTGAAGCATATATTTCTCTAGACAAATTCTGTTCTAAAGGAAGTCACAGAACTATTTGAGTGGGGCTGATCAGAAATCCATCTTTAGAGCTTTTTGAATTGAAGAATCATCCAGGTAAATTTCTAGTCTATAGTGCCAGGTGTTTTAGTGCCAGGTGAGTTTTCCTTTCCTTACTTTCCATAGTGGATAGCTGATAATACCACTAGAGGTATGGTTCGAATAAACAACATCAAAATAAAATATTTATTAATTAAATTGGTTATGTTGTGTCAATGAGTTAAAAATAGTAGCCTCTACATTTTAGTTGTATAAATCTGCTAATAGCAATGGTTATTCTTTCCCTTTCTTTGGACTTTTATTTATGGCTTCACTAAGCTAGACTTTTAACTGGGAAGGTGTACAATCTACCAAAATCTATTATTTTAATACATGACTCAAATACATACTTAGTGATTCTGGGAAGTTGTAAAGGTAAATATTAGAATGAAATAAGTATAGTGTCTCATTATTAAGTATCAAGACTTTTTTTATTTCAATTTTTTCCAATAAGTACTAATAGGATTTGCCTCTATGTTCATTAATTTTGTTTCAAATAAACTAGGCCAGCAGTTAGCCATGAACTAGACAAAATATTATCATGGCTTGTGAGGGTGTTTATTGATGAGATTAACCTTTTAAAATCAACCTCAATGAAGTGACACTCCCAAAATGAACTGAGGATATATGACATACATACTTAAATAACATATATAAGACCAGAGACTAGATGGGTCATGGTATGAATAGAAGGTTCACAAATAGGTGGAAAGTGAACTATACCAGTGAAATATACACTGCTTGAGTAAAAGGAAATATTTTGATTAAAGATTCATTAGTTCCATTAATGATATCCTAATTATAAAATTAGAACTCTCATATTATTAACTTAGATGTTAATTTCAGTACATATTTTCCTCGTAATATTCTTATTTTCCAGAATAGACTCTTCTTTTTTTTTTGTTTTTGTTTTTGGTGTGGTTTTAAGGGTGACTGGTCTCAAACTCAGCCTCACAGACTAATCTCTCCTTTGCTGTCCTCTCACCCGTACCAGATCTCTCCAGCATTCATCCATTATTGAGAATAACACAACATCTTCTTTAGAGAAACTAGTATAAATCATTCCTTAAAACACTTTATCCTGACTTTTCAGGTGAAATAGAACAAGATTCTTGAAGTATCATTATCCTGAGTGGTTGTTACATTTGACCTTGTGGTCATGACTTTAAAATCCTTTCATCACGAAACACCCCAGCAGCTAAAGAAAGTGTCCTTTACATTATTCTAATGTTGTAGAGTTCAAATGAAATACTTAGAACATGTGTGGATGATAATATAAATTATTTTATTTCTTTACATTGCTAGAGCTGTATTGAATCAATGGTGAATTTAAAAATTAATAACAAGCTAACCATATTAAAGTACTGTATTACATTGATCCTTGTTGATGTAAAATAATGTTAAAGCCCCATTTGATTAGAATGTAAAATGTATGCTTCAGATCTTGGATTATAAATCTTCTTTAGACAGGTTCTTGGCATCTTTTTAAGTGTTTTCTTTTGCCTTTTCAACTTTATCTTTGTAGTTCTCAACCTCTGTGATGTTTTGCCAAATCTTTCAAACAGAAAGAAAAATCTTCCTTATACTATGTTAATGCTCTCTGTATAACTCTCATGTTTAACATATTTTCAACGTTACATGATAATTTTCACTAGTCTCAGGTAAAGGTCCCCTGGCACTAGAATCTGATTATTCATGGCTAAGAATTGTAAACATAATTTTTTCTTTCTTGCTTGCTTGCATGCCTAGTGGCCCACAGAGTTAACTGGCATTTAATTTTATTCAGTGCATATTTATTGAAATAGGATTAGAAGAGCAACAACATAAAGCCACAATATATCTTAGACACTAAAGAAAACAACAGAGTACATTTAACGCGTTAAAGGTTTACTTTGGCATGGGATACTCTGAACATTTTACTTAGGTTTTAAAGATGTTTCAGAAGGTTTTCTTAGCTTATTGATGTTTTATAGAAGAGCCCTGAGTCTTTTAAATTTGTTGGATTTTATCCTTTACATAATCCACAAATTGCCTTCATTAATAGATTCTTCCTTCTTTCATCACTTATGCGTTGAATAAATGCTGAGTCTTTGGAAATTGAAGACAAATTTAAAAAAATGTTGCTTTTATATTCCTATGATGATGAGGACTTCACAATATCAAAAATATGATTGTATTACAAAGAAATTCAGACATGAAGGAAAAGAAACTATGCGACTATAAAAAGGGATTTTTTTTGTCAAGCAACACCATTATAGTTATGCCTTAGTTTATGCCTATGTTTTCTCATTTCTCTCATTTTCTTAATTTCATTTGTAAGAACCTACCTTATTTCTAAATGGCTGCTCTACCTTATCTTAGCTCTGGCATTTCATAGACATCTGTCCTATGCTAAATGCTTTTTCCTTTGTTGGTGAAACCTAACTTTACCTGAATATAGCTCAATAAAGGGTATTAACTTCTTCTCTTAAAGATCATAAGATGTTTGTTTTACCACAAACTGATGGCCCAGTGATTTTTGTTTCTATGAAATGTATATTAAGAGAAATATATAAATATCTAAGCATTTATTATCATCATGATTCAGTATATGTGAGTTTAAAAATCATTTGAGAAGGCACACAAAAGAGTTCTTTCTTTATTTCTTATAAACATTGTGTTTATTAATGATGCCTGAAATATTTCTTAAATTAACTTGACCTGAATAACCTTGTTGCCTTTTATTGTATCTACTATTGAGTAATCTCCATTTATACTTTCATTCTTATTGTTAAAACATTGTTCTAGCTAAGATTTATCTCAGGATCCTTATGTTTGTAAAGTTAGGTGGTTTGAGGTCAAAGTTCAGGAACTAGGTTTGGCTGCTAAAGGGCTTGAGGCTATTAAATTTCTGGATTTTCTCAAATGAATGTTTCCATGAATTGAGTATCATGACCTTTCTGTCTTCATTGTATTTATTGATGAACATTTTGAACTAGGCAGATCCAAGGAGATAACCCTGTGTCCCTGTGTTCAAGATCTCCAGCTGGCTGACAATCTCCTCCATGACAGAATAATAAATTAGACAATAATAAATTAGCTCAATCTCAATGTTTCCACAGCATTTTTGTGGCCAGTCTCTGATTCAGTGAGAAAAATTGGATATTATAAAGATGGAACAGAAGACAGCCATACTTGAGAGCCTAGTCTGACAGATTTTCGGTAGTCTCTTCTTGTCATATCCTAAGCAAAATATTTGGTTAGAGGACTACTTTATATATTCCTATAGAGATCCTCCTAATGAAGGAGGTCTGTACTGTCTACAATTCCCTATGTATTCTGAGATGCACAGAGACAAAGATTAATTTATATTTTCCACTAATTATATCTATCATATGTTTATCCATATTTATTAAAAATAAAATGATATGAAAGGTCTATCCTTACCTTCAAATAAATAATAGAATGATAGCTCTTATATTCCACAGAATGCCAAAAAGATATCGGCACTCCTATGTTTATTGCATTTCTCTTGGTAAGAAGAACCAAGATATGAAACAATCTACCTTCCAATGATCAATGAATGAATAAAGCCTCTCTTTCTCTCTCTCTCTCTCTCTCTCTCTCTCTCTCTCTCTCACACACACACACACACACACACACACACACACACACACACACACACGAACACACACAGGCTCACAGACACAATAGACTACTATTGGAAACATAAAATGAATAAGATCCTGTCATTTTCAACAACCTGAATGGGACTAAAGATCATCATGTTAGGAAAAATTAGTGAGGCATAATTTCATTTATGTGTAGGATCCACTAAACTTGAATCCATAGGAATTGAGAATAGTATGGTGTCTACCCAAACTGAGGAAAGTACAAAGAAACAAGAGATAGAGAAAGGTTGATCACCCATTATTAAGTTCCAAGCAGACAGAAGGAAGACATTCTAGTGTACTACCACATGGTAGGAAGACTAGATAACAATGATATGCTTTTCAAAATGGTAGAATGTTGAGCTTTATCATTGCAGACACATGCTAAATGCTTCAAATAACAATTTTTAATGTAATTGTATTGTCAAAGTGATGTAGAGAGGGGTTACAGGTACATGTGTATGGTAATGAATACATTTCATATAGGACATTGTTACCCCTCCCTCATTTTTCTCCCACTTTTACTCCTCCATACTCTACCCCGCCCTCCTCCCAAAACTGTAAAGTTCATTTTCAACATATTGTTGTGTGACTATCTCTGTTGCATTGGTTCCCCCTTTAGCCCTTGTCTCACCATTTTGATGTTCCCCTTCCCTTCCCCAAATGAGATAAACATATATACAAGACACAGAGTACCAAAATCAAATTAAGTGACAACAGAGGATGATCCAAAGGAAACAAAAGAAAGAAAAAAGAAATAACTTCACACAGTACATTAAAAACAACAACAACAACATCATTTGGTGATGGTAATGATGAAAAATAAATGTCAAGATATTTGGTCACTTCTGTGAATTGTTATAATAGAAATCTATAATAGAATCTAGGGAGATCTTGAGGCTGGGAAGATGGCTCAGTGGTAAAGCTCTTGCCTTGCATTCATGAGGCCCTGGGTTTGATTCCTCAGCACCACATAAGCAAAAAGAAAAAAATCCAGAAGTGGTGCTGTGGCTCAAGTGGTAGAGCGCTAGCCTTGAGCTGAAGAGCTGAGGGACAGCGCCCAGGCCCAGAGTTCAGGCCCCACGACCGGAACCCCCTCCCAGAAAAGAAAGAATCTAGGGAGATCTTAAACCAACATAATTATATTCAATGATTACATAAAGTGAAATTTTCTGTGTGAGAGATCAAATACTCTTTGTGTATGTGTAGAAGAGGTCAATTTTTTCTCTGTCTGCCAAACAGAATTTATACAATTTGAAAAGAAGCATGATAACTCTATCTAGTGGCATTCTTCCTAAACCTAGGTACAATAGTGGAATACGGTCAAGAGTCAACTCTAGAGTTCAAGTGCTTTATCTTTCCAAATGCATGTGTTCAAATTGCCAAACTGACGCTTAAGACAGAACTCAATTGTAACGGAAAGGTGTACCTCTCAGTGAGTTGAAGCCAATCAGCCACTCTAAAGTCACTTAAAGATAATTCACTGGCATCCAATTCAGGAAACACAGTCATGTTACCAAGAACCAATTGCCCAGAACAGTTGTGAATCTACATGTTGCTCAGCTCCAAATGGCAGATGCATATTCTTGGAAGCTGTGCTAAAAGGGAATTAGAATAAATTGGCAGCATGATGAAGAGAGCATGCAGGGCTATGGGAAAATCCAGGCAAATATGCATGTCCCTCTTCTTATTGTAGATGAAACATATATTTATTTCCCAAATCTACTCAGTGACATTCCACGTTGAATATGGTATATCATGTGATTTTTCTATTGACAAATGAGAAATAGTAGAGGCAGACAGGTTCGGACCATAAATTATTTCTTTCTACTTATAAGGAATTAATGAGAAAAGATCCACTGAAACAGCAGCAACATGTACACATCTGTATATCTGGTCACTGGGGTAATACTACTGGTGAAATGCAATGAATTTAGAAATGCCCATTGTGATAAATGTCCTATATACTGGAACCATGCAGATAAAAGAGGTTTCAGGAAGCTGAGTAAATGCAATATTTGGGATATGAAAGTGGCATTTTCATAATCATATTCCTCACTTGAAAATAAAATTAACAAGATATAAACCAAAGCTCTTTCTTCTGAATATGTCTACATATATTGAATAGTTATAGTATATTTCAAAAAATTAAGCCTTATTTTAAATCCTCCCTTGGATGCTGGGTAGCACAAAAACTGCTTTTGGCAGAAGATGACAGACCTCCAGAAATAGGAATGTGACCACACAAGGGAAAACCCATTCAAGCTTTTTAATGACACAAATGAAACTGCACAAATTTTGTATCCTGACATGCTAGCAAGTTCTATGGTGAACCTAACTACTGATTAAAACATACGAATATAAATGTGAAAAGCTGAAAAAAATGATGAAGATTCAATATGTGAAAAAAAAAAAAACTTTGATTAGCTGGGCATCAATGGCTCACACCAGTAATCCTAGCTATTCAGGAGGCTGAGATATAAGGATTACACTTTGAAATAAGCCCTGGTAGAAAAGATCATGAGGTTTTTTTTAACTCCAATAAACTTCCAAAAAAACCCAGAAGGGGAGCCATGAGCCATGACTTTGAGCTAAAAAATCTCAGGAAGAGCTCCCAGGCTCAGAGTTCAAGTTGCTTCACACTTACACACACACTCACACACACACACACACACACACACACACACACACACAGCTTTAGAACCTATACTTTGGCTATTTTTATACCTCAAGTGTCCTCAGCTGGGTTGAGTCATCACATATTATTTTTCCTAGCCTCAGAATAAAAGCATGCATTTGAAGGTAAATCTAAAAGATGAAAATTTGTTTCCTCTCTAATTCTCTTATTTTTGAAGGAATAAATAATTTACAGATTTAAGCATATGTATCATTTCTAAGAATCCATTATTAATTGTAATATATCCTTGCAAATTTAGAATAAAAACCCTGCTCAACTTCTCAAGTAATGTGACCTGGAATAAAGATAAAAATTTTTTTAAAAGAAAAAGTTAAATTAAAAAGCAAAAGTCTATTTTGTCATTTGAATATTGTAGTCTTTTATAAATTATTAAATCATTTTTTACTCGTTACTCTCTGAGAGAAATTACCTGATACTTTTCACTATCCAAATATTAAACTGGAGGAGACAAAATTTTAGTGATGAAGATAAAATCAAATTTAACATTTTTCTGATAGAAAAATGTCATAAAATATGAATTCATTTAAATATGATTTCTTGAAAGTCTCGTTCTTATGGTATGTGTCTTCTGCTTCCATTTAACAAGTTAAACAGTAGAACATGTGGTATCGATAGCTTTCATATATACGAGTCTCTCATGTCGTAGAAAGGTCATGCAATCTACAATTTAATCATGACTACTGGTAGTTGAGAATTGACTGGAATCTACAATGGCAGCATTGCTTCCATATATAGCCCCCTTGTCATATGTAAAGGTTATATACTGTGAAATAAAGTTTAACCTCTTCGAGGACCCAACATGTCCCTTATGCTCAACACTTTCCATAGAAGGAAGGAATGGATATTCATTCTCTCTAATCACAGAGAGACATTGGGGGGTATTTCTAGTAAAGCAGTATGGCCCTAACCTTAATGTCAAGGAGAAAAAAAAATCCTTTGTTGGAATTATCAGAGAAAATAAAGACTGCATTGAACTATGATTTTGTCCATGTTTTCCTTCTCTGAATTAGCATTTTCTAGATCTTATATTTTTAAAGTTGCTATTCATATGCACTAACTGTTAATTCATTATATAAAATAACAGTATAAAATTTAACTAATTATATATAATATTCAATTAAATTGTTGAAATTATTGCATTAATTTATTGGATTATTTAGTATTTAATTAATGTCAATTATAAAATAAATATTAATTATACCATAAGTTATTTGAAAATACTTGAAAGACCTCATAAGTCCAGGAGAAACACTGTGGGTACTTTGCAATGTGCTCTTGAAACAAAAGTAATATTTCAATCATTATCATTTAAGGGAATTTCTGAATCCTGTCTGTGAGATTAAAAAACGTAAGGGTTTATAGACCTAGAGACTGTGATTGTCATAGGGAGAGATAGGGTAAGTGGTAAAAGATTTTCATCAAAATTTCATTTGGCACTTTCAGATCCTCCTGCTAGAAGATGAGAAAGTGTACTACCCAAGGAATTCCAGAAATGAATAGTGGAAGGGAGTGATGGCATCCTTTAGAACTTGAAAATCACTGGTGGCAGCAGGGAACTTATTCAATTCAATAACTGTGACTTCTCCTGGAAATTTTGATTAACAAAATAGAATAAATAATACCTATATGAAATAAGTTTGATCAAATATATAAGGTGACATTTAACAAAGATAAATATACATAGGCAATACACTTCTACTGTATATAAGGTGCTTTGGTGATAGTATTTTGTGTTTAATCACCTCAAACATATTTATACAGAAAAAATGGTATGTTATCTGAAATTTCATCATTTGAAGGAACATTTGATAAAATCCTAAGAACTGTATATGCAAACCTATAGGACCTAACATAAGAAGGATATATTAATTAGTCTTGGCTGGGTGAGGTAGATGGGTAATATGGTTAATTGAAGGTACACAATATTCTGATTAGTGAATGCTGTGAATAATATGGAGGGTTTGGTTCCAAGAGAGGAGATTTGGAATTACCAACAAATTATAAGGAATTCCAGACACTATATATTGTCATGTAAAGTACAATGGATAAGTGAGAAGAAGGGACATGGAAATTTTAAAGAAGTTATGAGAAGAAAAAGAGAAAATCATGTAATGTATAAGTAAGAAGTTTAAATTAAATCAGTGGCCAAGCGCTATATCCTCTTACCAACTGAAGTGTGAAAATTTAAAGCTCAGGCCATTAAACATTCAATTCTGAAGAGGATACATTGATCAATATGCATTGTAGGCATAAATTAAGTTGAATTAAATCCCTTTGTACAACCTTTTGAAAAAAATTTAAAGCTATTAAAATATATTAAAATGTAAAAAAGAAACATATGGTTCAGTAGTAAGTTTAGAATGAACATGATAGTGAAAAAAGTATATTTTTAGAGACATAATCTGGTTGAGGTGTTACTTGTGTTCTGTTTAATATCTTTGGTATTCAGTTGTCTCATTTGTAAAATTCATGCTATTTAATAAATAAATTTATGGGTAATGATAGAATGGGGAACATATATATCTAACTTTATACGTGTGTATAATATATGTGTAATTTATATGTGATGTATGTGTGTATATGTATGTGATATCACACTCTTGCTCAGAGCTCAATAAATATAAGCCTATCATCCCAGCTTCTCTCTTAAACCACTGACCTTCAAAACACACTTTGTTCTTTTTTACTTATCCTTAAAGAAACTGGTTTATAACTATACTCTTATTAACATTGACATGTGGGTGTGTTTGCAAGAGAGAGAATGAGGAAATATGACCGTCTCTGTGCATTTGTGTGTGACATGTTTTATTTGCAAATAATTGATTTTATTGTTTTAAAGAAAAGGGCAAAAGACTCCTTTGTCCATAATACTATGCATAAATAACACAATCACCAGCAAGAAAGCTAGTGACAGGTTACTGTGATATTTATGCAAATTCTGACATATAGTTTCCTAGTGCTTGGTGTGAATGTGAAAATCCTGTCATAGATTTTATTTTCCTGTCTTTCTATTGCTGACATCTGAGGACTCTTTACTCTCTTACTTCTGATTATTTGTGTCATGGATTTTAATACCCCAGATAACTTAAATCTGAAGCATGTAAACAGAATGAAAATTGCCCATAAGTTTGAGAGATGCTTAATCACAATGAGATTAAGAGTGACAAAGAAGGAATTAGCAAATCGACAACTGCTGCTTTGAAATAAATGAAAGTGAGTTCAGAACCATGTGATGAGCTATCATATATCTGAAGCTCTATAGAGAAAAACATTCTCTACTATATCATAGAAAGCAAAATAGAAGAAAATATTAAAACAAATTTATCTTTCAACTACTTGTACATTAATCTGTCTGCTTCTTTTTGGCTTCTTTATTATTTCTTAATATTTTTAAACTTTCTATGTCCATTGTGCAGATAACTTATACACAATGGCATGATACTTTAAAGCCGTTCAGTTCCTCACATAAATCTTATCACCCAGTGTATTCAGTACACACTTTTGTTCATTCTAATCATTGTTCTAATGTATATTTGGCTCCGTCACTTTGTCTGTAGTGAGAGCTACCCCAGAGATAGATTACAAAAGGGCAGGCTACTATGGGCCCCTCAGATGATCAATATTTGTTTTTTAGTAGCCTCTCCAGTATCCAAAAGTTTTCAATCCTAAAATGTCCTTTATTAATCTAGCCAATCTTGTTTCTATTTACATACTATCATAACTGTTCAGCATTAACAAATGTCTTCTCACCATCTGTCACTACAGAACTTTTGGGCCTTTAAATACTTCATGCTTAAAATTTGTAGGAGAAGAAGTATTTCACTTTGTTCAGATGGATAAATATGAGAAAAATGCATACTAATTATTTAATATAAGATTTTTGATGAGGAGCATTCATAGTGAAATAAAAATCCAAAGAATCAACAAGGAATAATGTATTATTACCAGTATGATTACACAGGGATCATAAGAAACAAAAAATGAGTTTAGCAGGTTCGATACAAAATGCTCTATATCTTCAATGCTTGTCATTGGTGATAAGAATTTTGCTTTCTTTCTAACCTTGGAAAGACATGCTACTTAAATACTCACCTTTTTGATTATTAGGAAACATCGAGAGTCAGAGTGTAACTATGGTTTCACAACTACTACCATTATCACACACTAGTTAATATGCCCAAATTGTACATTTTAACTCCTTCAATATGTATGTAACCATTGTAGATAGAATATAAAAATGAGCACCATTGTTTGTAATAGATGTTTACTGAGAATCTAATATGTTCCATAAATGATATATATACAGAATTATTGGACAATATCTTCACTCAGCAATACTTAGGTGTAACTGGCAGATAGTAGAGGTATTATATTATTTGAAGAACACTAAATTATCATATTTATCAAAATATATGATTTGATGCTATGGTTCATGACTCCTTTTGTGTTGAAAATAGGAACATCACAAAATAAGCTTGTAAAACAAATAAGTCTCATGGAATTAACTTTTTGAATTTTACAATAAGATTATTATTGTAACAATGCAAACACACGTTGGACACACTGGTAGTTAAACAAACTTGGGTTGACTGGCTCTCCTAAAATGCTAACATAGTTTGGACATATACATATGAGGACTGAAATCCCTACATATCGTAAATATAAGACAAAAAAACATCTGGGACATTTCCTGCCTAAGACATACCTGTGTATCTGAATTTAATAATGACTGAAACTGAACATGATTATCAATGTGAGCATGTTGGTTCCAGAACAACAAAATTTATTTAAATTCTGCCTCTTGTTTCTGATACATGTTTTTGTAGTCATAACTTTCTTGACTGAGAACAACAACAAAAAAGTCTTTAGTTCTCTGGAAGAATACAAGTAAATTTGGGGAGTCCTAAGGGTCCATAAGACTCAAGCCTCTTGACTCTATGAGATAATTTGCATTTGAAACGAAGAATTTTAACTCAGGTATAATCAATGCCATGAATAAATTTACCTCTGCATATTCTAGTTGTAGTGATAGAAAAGTTTGTCTTAGATAAATTAAAAAAAAAAGTATTGTTAAAAGAAAGTTCTATGGATCTGGAAGCAAAAACTTCAAAACTTGGGAAAGATGAGAGATGAGAGTAGAGAATTGAATTGCCTTCCAGACACTGTCCAGTCCAACCTGGTGACTTTCCAGTGAGACACGAGCCAGTAACAGAAGCGAGAAGCCAAATGTAGTAAGCCAAAGTCAAACAAACACAGTTGTTGGTTTATGCAAACCAAGCTGAGTGACCCTGTACACCAAGGTAAATCTAAAACAAGGAATGTAAATGACTCATTTCAGGGAATAGGAGGAAAAGAACCTAATGTAGAGAGATATCTTAAAAAAATAAAACCTTCTGAGTTTATGCTATTTTGTCCCAGAACATGTGAATTCACCAGTAAATTTAGGCATCAATGCTGGATAAGAAAAGTACTCATTACCTTACTCATGTAACTGTAACCCCTCTGTACAGTATTCTCACAATAAAAGACTTAATAAAAAATTTATTTGGAACCATGCACAGTTTATTAACTACATTAAGGAAGAATAACAGAGAGAAGGATATTGTAATAAATAACCCCTATTTGTAGGTCATGTTTGGCTTTAAAATGATTTCATAATAATTATTAAAATTTACCTGGATACTTGGAAATGCACTTCACATTTATAAATTCCAAATACCTCATATTTCTTGAGAAGTGACCAACTGGCATTTTATCATATTTCATGAAACTTAGCATGACATCTATTTAAAATAAGTCTTATTTCAGAAAAAAAATAGAAGAAGGAGAAAAAGAGATCTAAATTTGGCCCCTAAGAATAAGACCACAAAAAGATGATTTTTTTTTCAATTCACAGGGTATGGAGAAACAATCCTCTTACCAATGATAGGTACAATATTTATGTTTCAATAAATACAGATTGGATATGAGAATATGTCCAAGTGTGTAAACTCTCAACAAACTTATGGGCAATTAATATAATGTAATCCACAAATTTTGGGTATGGATAATGGGACAAGTACTGACACCCATCCATCTTTGTGGTTCAGGTCAGTTACAGAGATGAAAAGTTATCTTCTATTGACATACATACCAACCCCAGCAATTTTTGAACTGTTGATCCTAGCTTTTGCTATCAACGCAGTTGGCTCTTTGGTCTTCCAGGTGCTCAGATGAATACTTTTGGTTCAAGCTCTCTGAGTCTCAAGCTGTGCCCTTTGAATTATTGAGAAGTTAGATGCTGGCTGGAGTACCATACAGCTTTATTTCCTGCAATGCTACCAGTTCTCCTCTCTCCTCACTAATCTCAGGAGAGCAGTCAACCCATGGTTCTGGTCAAAAAGATCAGACCTACTCATTGCTCTTACTGAAGATTCATCTTGGTGTAACCACAGCTCAGGTTGGAAAAGAAATTTTTTTTTAATCTTTAGACTCTTAGGGCAAAGTCACATATACTATGTCGTAGGAATTTTATCTAGTGTTTACATATATTGATATTTAAATATTTTAAGTATGTAAGTGAATAACTGAAAAGTGAATTATGGAAGCATGGCGGGAGGAAGGTAGTTGTGGAGGTGGGAGGAACGGGATGGTAAAGGAAAATCAAAGGAGGAGGCAACATTGCTCAATAGGGAATGTACTCATTACCTTGCTCATGTAACTGTAACCCCTCTGTACAGCATTTTTGCAATAAAAATGTACAAAAAATCAGACATTTTACGTTATATCACAATGAAGCTTTTTGAAGTAAAGAACTACGAAAAACAAAAACAAAAAAACAAAAAAGCCCTGAAAATTCTCATTCTTCCATTCCATGTTTTTTCTTTTTTTGGGAGGGGTGTTGGTCATGGTATTTGAACTCTGGGCTTGGGTGCTATCTCTCAGTTCTTCAGTTCAAGGTGAGCACTCTACCTCTTAAGCCACAGCACCATTTCCAGTTTTCTAGTGAGATAAGAGTCTCATGGACTTTCTTGCCAGGGCTGGCTGTGAACTATGATCCTCAGATCCTCAGCCTCCTGAGTAGCTAGGATTACAGGCGTGAGCCACAAGCCCTGGGTTCACCACACTTCTTAAAAGCTTTTTTTTTTTTTTTCTTAAAAGCTTTTTATGTTCCTCCTCCTTTTCGCCCTCTCCTCCGCCTTGTAGTCCTGCTACATCTCCTCTCCCATATCCTCTTCTTTCTCCTTTTCCTTCTTCCCCTTTCTCTTACCCTCCTCCTCTTTCTTTTTCATATTAACCTTATTGAGCTCTACAGCAATATCTGGTTGTTGACTTAGTCTTTGTTATTTTTAGCTAGAGTAATCTGGATGAAATGCCAAATGGAGGAAAATATACAAATGGAGGAAAAACAATTTAAAATTCCTAAACACACTTAAAGTCTGTAATACAGAAGACTAGCAATTATTTTCTGTATATGAATTTATACTTATTCATGATAAAAATATTACTGTAAGTTGAAACTAATGATTCTAATTATTTTAAGGGCTGTTGTCACTGAAGAAATTGGGAAGCTAGAAATTGACAATTTTAAAATCCTTATAGAGAACACTTTTATACATAAGTCATAAACATATTTGACTCAAGAGATCAATGTCTATTTCAGAAATATCAACAGAAACTTTTTATACCTTTTTTTGTAAATCATACAAGTTTATTCAAACTATGAACTGTTAATTTATTTTCTACATTTTATTTATGCAGTCCATTTAGGAAGTCATCATTTCCCAATATATTTAATTTAACATTTATAGTTACCATTTCAATTTTATAAATAATACTCCTTCTTTGTGAAAAAAATGATAAAATTTGAAAACCTCAAAACTGATAGTTAGTTACCTTATAGAAGGTCCAAGTGTGACTTTTCCCACCGCCTGTATTTGAATTTTAATTACCATGTGAAAATTTCCCCTGTATCCTTCCAAAGTGTATTTGTTGAAACTTCATCATCAATATGATGCTTTTCAAGGTGAGACTTCTGTTGGTGTGGAGGTCATGAAGGTGGAGGCCTCAAGTAAAGATTAGTGAACTTAAACGGAGGTCTGTGGGGCTTGCTCTCTCTTCCTGTAACACAGTGTGAAGAACCCTCTATGAACCAGAAAATCCAATGGTTGTATACTTTTCTCCCTTGGAGAGAAAGGACAGCTATGAGATGATAAAATGTCTGTAAATATGGCTGGACAACAATTCTTTGATGTTTCAGCTTTGTCCACTAGATATATCATGCCCAAGAATTTCTTTGGAGTCCAAGGAAATAAGACAAATGCAAAATATGTACCCCAAAGAATGTACATAAAATATGGAGGAAAATAATTTTTCTTTTCTTTTGTCTCCTTTTCATTTGTTCTTTTCCTTTCCTTTTCTCTTCCCTTTCCTTCCCTTCCTTTCCCTTCTCTTCCCTTCCCTTCCCTTTCTTCTGTTTTTGTTTACAGGTTGTTTACAGCATAGGACTATAGCCTAGCCTAAAATTCATCATCTCACTTTCCAGATCTAGGATCCCTTGAGTGTGCCATCACTTCTGGCCAGAATTACTTTTTAGTCCATGCCTGTCAAGGAATTGTCACTGAACTGCTTAAAATATTTTTTAATATTATTTTATTTTATTTGAGAACATACTGTACAGAGGGGCTACAATTACATGGGCAGGATAATGCATACATTTCTTACCAAGCATTGCAGCCTCCTCCTTTGTTTACCCTTCACCTCCCTTTCCAGCCTCCCCCCACCCCCCACCCAATTATACCCCCCTCCCCCCCCACCGACTTTGTAAAGCTGGTTTTGACATGACATTTTGTACTTCTCATTGTTGCAACAGGTCCACCTGAATCCTTAAACGACTTGTTTGCCCCCATCTCCTCCACATGTTATACTGACATCAAATATAGTGAAAGTGGGGGTTACACTGTGGGGAAGGGACATACAAAGCAACAAAGAAATAATCTTATAAATGCGTTAGAAACATATGCATGAAAGAAACGAAAACATTAAAATAGATATTTAAGGGTTCATTTTCCTAACATCACTTAAAATATTTTATTTGGAGTTATTTGCTTGTAATATTTTATCTTGACTGGTCCAAATGTCAAAATCATTTTTTTGTTTCCTTTTCTATTGTTGATAATTTTTTAGGAGCATTATTCTTGCCAAAACAACTCTGGCTCATGTGAGAGGCTGAAACAACTGTTTTCTCAAATCCCCATCTTGATTCTCTGCCAACATCCCTAAATTTAGATCAGAAAGCTGCTGTAGAGTTTGCCAAATGCATTCACACTGAAGCCATTGTCATGGGCACAACTCTATCTCCTGTACCTTTTTAATGTTCAAATGTCAATGTTTTACTTTCATATAGTTTTACAAAAACATTGAAACTGTATGAAAAAGAAAAGAACTCAAATAAAAAAAGCCCTCTTTACATAAATAAAAGAGCTCAAATAGTAGTAGTGGTGAAATAGTCCCAGTATTTCCTCTCGTTGGTCTCTTGTATAAGACAAGTTCCTTTCAAAAATTTGTCACATTAATTTTCATAGCTCAGTGTAAAACAAAGGAGCTTAATGGCCTAAACCAAAGCATTCTGTGAAGACTATTTAAGTACCAAAATTTTATAACAATTGTGGGAGTTTTAGAATGAAAGGGTTATGCAAATGTTTCCAACAAATTAAAAATGGAAGATTCCATAGTTTTTCTTTCTTGGTAGGTAATAAATTAACCTGAAATAAAGTAGATCAATATAAAACATATTACCTTAGTTTCTATGGGCTGAAAGGATGTGGCTTAATGGGGTATTTATTGTTCTTTATTAGTTACTTTTTAGTTATATTTTTAGCTGTGTTTTTAGCTTTGGCTTTTATTTATTAAGATAATGCCTGAAAAAAATAGGTTTTGAGACAGACTAAAGTCCAAATCTACATCTTCCTGCCTCATCTTCCTGAATGCTGAGATTATATGTGTGAACCGCTGTATCTGAATTCAAAACGGATCTTCAATCTGTTGGCTAGATGCAGCCAGCTCTAGGAATGAAGAGCAGATGATCCACTCAGAACTCATGTGACAGTTGTCTGACCTTAAGACCTCACTGTTGGCCAGACATAAACTTATTGCTGTGGATATATGTGCTTCTTAGGGGGCCTCTTTAACAAGATCTCTGGTTTCACCCAGAGGTATGAATCCAAGAGACCATGAAACAAAACCAAAACAAACAGCAACAACAAAAAACAGCGACCAACAAGACACATGGAAGTTAAATTGTTTTATTTGTTACCAATTGCTCACTAGATATGCTCATTTCCATCGCAAAGAATGAAACTTACATGAGGATGTCAACTCCTAGAAATAGTTGAGAATATTGCTAATAAAAGTCAATTATTTTAATTGGTTTCCTCTCATGTTCTGGTAGCCACATTCGCCAGAATTCAACTGAGAGATACCAAAATACTCCTCAAAAATTTCTGACCTTTTGTTTTTTTCTGGCAAGAGAAATGCTTATTTGTTTTAGCACCTTTGCGCCACCAGCTTCTGTCTTTAACTCCTAGAAAGTAGAAGCAGAAAGCAGGCATATGTGGAAAGAATGGTGGCTCACAGCATGGTTATAAGCACACTTCAGGGACAAAAAAGACAGCCTTGGGAAGGTACACTGGGTAAGCCACGGGTTGGCAGTTGTTACCGTGTGTTTGTATTTAAAATGCTTATTTGAAGAGCTCCAGTCCTGCAGCTTGCAACTGTATAATTTTAAAAAATAACTGTCATCACACTGTCGGAATAACTAGATCAATTCACTTATAATTGTACTTGATGGTCTCTGAATTTATCAGAGAGTAGAACTAGTATTGACATTGTTCAGAGCCGGCATGTTTGACACTGTTCCCATTGCCTACTTATGACAGTGGTATGGCCCACTTTAAAAATTAATCTAAGGGCAATTTTCACTAACTTGTGTGGAATGGATTGAATATATTTCAACCTATTTGTAAAATTCTTTATGTTATATATGTGCAGGTATATATGTATATTTTATATACTCATATCTATACGCATACATATGCACAAAGACAATGTGTGTGTATCCTCCAAATCTCATGATTTACAAAAATGGTCATATATATGACACATTGATACTGTAACTTGTTATAATCTTCTGGCCATGTGTGTCACAAAACTCTTCAAATAATCATTTTGTTTTCTGCATTCTTCTGATGTCTTTTAATTTTAAAATCAGCACAAACTTTTCTCAAGCCTCTAAAAACATGAGACTTCAAAAGTCCAGTTATTTTTTTAATCTGCATCATTCTTTATATGTTATCACCCTCTCCCCTTTATAATCAAGGTCTTTTTCTTATCCTCCAAATAACCTGTACTGTGTTTACTTCCCCTATCTCTCTATAATAACAGGTTCTAGTCTAGGCCACTATCAACTCTGGATGTTTTGATTCCTACTTTATTGTTTGCTCTGTTCCTTCTTAAAATCATTTCTTTTTCACACAGTTAAATAAATTTTAGCAGTGTAAATGAAATTTCATCATTAATTCTGTATGAAATCTTTCCACACATTCTTGTACCATTCAAACAAATTTCTAAGACTTGACTGAATGCTAGTAACAATAATAATTTGCTAAAATACATACATTTCTTTTTAAGCTGCCATTGTACAACTATAGCCAATCTGACTTCTTGGGAAAAAGTTCCTTGACTGGCTTTTGTAGCTCTACTCTCATGGAAATGTATTATTCTGGTTGCTTTAAGCTATGCTCCTCAGTTCCACAGGTAATTTTCAAGGTCATCATTACTAGCTGGTATGTCTCTGAAGGAAGTTCATAGAGGACCATAGATGGATTATTTCCTGGCCAGGCCTGAGGTTGCAGTGATCAGTTTCCTAATCATCCAAGTCTACCTGTATCTTCCACCCAGGATTTCAGTGTGTTCAATGAAGGACACTGTTGCAATATGATCCATCTTTCATCTGAATAAACAAATGCTACCCTTTGTTACTATCTGACAAAATAATTAAAGCTTGCCTTTCACTCCTTTATTGCTTTCCTTTCTGTATTTTTCTAAGTTTCTTGGAGGAAGGAAATCTTGACTCTTGTGCTTGCAAAACACATTGGAACTCAGAAGGATGATAAGTATCTCATGGGAATTTAGCCGAAGATATCTTGAATCAATAAATGAAGCAATCTGCCAATGGAATGGAACATTGCTGCTAATAAGCAAAAAGCATAATGGAAAGAACTAATTCTTCCATGTTCGTGAAATTAGAGAATTGAAATTCATGCATACTTTTAGTGTTTCCCAAAATCTATGTAGTAAGTAGTAAGTAGAGTATAGAACTAGAGTTTAGACTTTATTTAGGAACAGTGTAGAAGTTCTAATTAGCACTTACGCATGTACATACATAATATACTCTAAGTCCTCAAGAGACTTAACTACTCAAGAGACATGACTATACGGATTCTTAAAAGATTATTTTAAAAGGACCTCGGAGACACAACCAGAATGTTTGACTAAATACATGGGCACAACATAGTCCAGTCAAATTTACATATAAGATTAATCACCTACAACTAGACAGGTTTTAGTCAGGACATTATCTAAGATATTTAGCTCAGTTGTGGATTACTTGTCTTGAAATATGACAATTTTCATTATTTAGTATGTGGTTCAACAAAATAATATATAGGCATAAAAGTTTACTCCACTGAGTTGCATTTTTAATGTGTTCATCTTTAGAAAAGTAAGTGAAGATTTATCTTTACTTTCTAAAATCATTTTTGTATTTATAGAAAATATTAATTTCATATTTAAATTTTGGTAAAAAAGAAAAATTTATTATTTGTAGCTAGTTTGAGAATACAGACTATATATTAATTCAAGAAAAGACCTTTAATTTTCCTTTCAAGATGTAGCAAATTATTCCTTTATTAATCAGGTACTTTCCATTCTACTAAAATACTATGAATAATTTCAGAAATTTGCCCAGTGCCCTAACCCTCATGAAATTATACTACAAATTCTTCTAACAAGATTTGCCTGCTGTACATTTTGAAGTAGTTCCTACTTGATTTGGATTTGTTTTCTGTTCATATATTTCAATGAGAGGATCAAAATGATATGTTCATTGGAACATTGATTGTATTTAGAACAAATTTAATTCAATTCTCTGTTAATTATATATTAATGTATAGCATACATTAGTACATCAATATATTTATATAACATATTAATATATAACGATAATTTTTGATATAAAATATAAATATTAAGCATGGAAATACATACATATTCAAGAAAAATCAATACAAAATAGAGTAAAAATAATATATGAGAAACCTGCTGTAAGGTTCATCTAAGCAGCAGAAAGTAGAAGTTTACATAAAACTGAAAATAATATAGAGACTTAGAAAATTAGAAAGTTTCCATGGACATTATCTATACAGAAGTAATAAAGGCATACAAACTATGTTAGTGAAATTATTGTCAAGAAATGCTTAAGAGATATAATAGAATGTATGGCAGATGTTGGTGATAGTAAATCTAGAATAAGAAAGACCTAAATTCAAATCCTTGTCAGGCAATTTTCTGTGTCATCTGAAAAATTATCTAATTTTCCACTCCTCTTTTCTCACACTTAAAATAACATTAATTAATTCTAAATCAAAGAATGATAATACAAAGTGAATTCAGTGCTTATGTAGTGAAGTAAGACATAATAACTGAACTGCTGCTGCTACTGCTAATGGCTAATGATAATGATGTTGTTAATGGAGATGAGGGATGATTTTTAAAGTAAGGACATCTTCATCATTTTATTTTTAATATGTGCCATATATTTTAATATTAACTTATATTTTATCTTGAAATGATTGTACAAGTAGGTCACAATGTGCCATGTCCAATTATGTGTACAGTGTAGAATGGTCAGAGTTGACTCTTCCATTATTTTTATCCCTCCTACCTAATTCTCCCATCAGTGACATAAAGTTTCTCACATCCTTTTTCACATATATCCATTCTGTAAGAGGACTGCATTTTTCCCTGGCTCCCTTTTTTATTCTCTCATCTCACACTATTCTCCATTTAAAACATGTTTGAGCCTCCTGATAATTCGTTTGTTAAACTGCTTGTGACATATTTGTTTCCTTCTCGCAAGCTGAAAACAATTGCACTGTTGGTGTGTATGTGTGTATATGTTTATGTGTATTTCTGTATATTTCTGTGTTTATGTGTGTACATATGTGTGTGTATGTGTATGTGTATATTTGTATGTGTGCATGTGTATGTGTATGTGCATATGTGTGTGTATGTGTTGCTTAGCATTGCCTTTATGGTGAGAGATGTCAAAATATTACTTCATGGACTTATTGGCCATTTGAACTTGTTATCAGTAGCATATACTTAGCTACTTTGTTTATGAATTGTACTATTGATTTTTTAGGAGATTATTATTATTTTTGTCAGTTGTGGTCTTGAACTCTGGGCCTAAGCGCTGTCCCTCAGCTCTTCAGCTCAAGGCTAGCATTCTACCACTTAAGCCACAGTGACATTTCCAGTATTTTATGTTTATGTGGTGCTGAGCAATCGAACCCAGGGCCTTATTCATGCAAGGCAAGCACTCTACCACTGAGCTGCATTCCCAGACCCAGGAGATTATATCTTTAAGATTCTAAGATATTCTGTATATTATATCCTTGATGTATGGATAGTTGAAAATAATTTTTTTCCGTTCTGTAGGCTGTCTTTAAGCTGGTTAACAATGACCTTAACTGTTCAAAAGCTTTTAGCCTAATATACTCCCATTTAACAAATCTCTACTATTTGTTAAGCCCCTAAAATTCAGTGCATTATGTTTTGGTTTATGCTATTAAGTTTATGCTATTTAGACCTTTGATCCAAATTGAATTGGTATTGGCACAGGGTGAAAAAAAAAGGACTTAAAGTTTAGTCTTATACATCTGGACACCTTGTTCTCCAAGGACTATTCCTCGAAGAGGCAATTTGGGATTTCTGCATCAAAATTCAGTTGGCATTAGGTATGTGTTTAACTTTTTGGGTCCTCTAGTTTGTTCTATTAAACTTCAGCACTACTTTGTACCAGATTGATTTTTGAGATTATGATGTTAGAATATAACTTGAAATCTAGTATTTTGATATCATCCTGAGGTGCTAAAACATTTTTATGTTGCCATATGAATTTTTATATTATTTATCTTCATATCTCTGTGAAGAAATACAATAGGATTCTGATGGGTACTGCATTACATATGCAGATATCAATATTGCCAAAGCCATGATATTGATTCTACCAATGTAAACACATGAATCATCTTTCAACCTTCTCATGTCTTATTTGATTTTTTTCTTCAAGGTTGTGTAGTTTTCATTAAAGAAGTCCTTCACTTCCTTGTTTGGGTTGATTCCTAAGTATTTCATGTCAATTATTTTTGTGCAACTATTGTAAATGAAGTTGCTTTCTTGAGTTTTCTCGTTTTGTTAATTTTGATGTAAAAAGAAGCCATTGATGTGTGTGTGTGTGTGTGTGTGTGTGTGTGTGTGTGTGTGTGTGTCTGTCTGTCTGTCTGTCTGTCTGTCTGTCTGTCTGTGAATGCCATTCTTTGGGATTGAAAAAAAGGCCTGGGTACTGTTCCTTACCTTCTACACTCAAGGCTGGAGGTGTACAACTTGAATCACAGTTCCACTGTCAGGTTTTGGTAGTTAATTGGAGTTAAGAATCTCGTGGACTTTTCTGCCCAAACTGGCTTTGATACATGATCCTTATAACTCAGTCTCTTGAGTAGCGAAGATTACAGGCATGAGCCACTGATGCCAGACACGATTTTTGTGGTGATTTTGTATTCCGTTACCTTATTTTTTTGAACTCTTGGAGCTTTAGGTTGGAATTATTAGAGCCACTTTTGTCTATGATTGATCAGTCCATGCCTGAACTCCTCTACTGACCCTTCTGTTACATTCTCTTTCAGATTATCAGTATTTTATATTGGTCTCAAACTAGTTACATTTTAACTACAAAATTACATTTCTACTCCTGTCTTTATGATTGCAGCATTGTAAGACATAATTTTGTATCCTCTCCTTGTTTTCAACAATTCAAATCTGTAGATTGCCCAGCCTTCCCATGAGTACTCCTCCTTTCCAATGTGGTTTGCTGATGGTCATTCATTCTTCATTGTTTGTTTTACCTGAACTCAGCATCAACCATATAAGTTGGCTTACAGGGGACCAGTGTGCCTACTGCATCCTCATGATAAGAGTGATTGATTCAAGGACAGGCACAGGGCTCAGGAAAACCAATGAGAAAAAGGCTCAAAGCTGTCCTATGTACAATGACAGGAATACAGCTTTTTAACTGTTAACTGTATAATTTCCAACAATCATCATTTTTGTTTGGTAAAATGTTTTCACCTATAAGGAAAAATCACAAATAAACAAGGCTGATCAATTAAGGCACAGTCAGGACAATATTATTTGAGCCCTATTTCAGCTCATATTGGAAGCACTTACATGCATCCCATTAATTAAAAGCACTTTTTCCTTCTATCCTAGTTTGAGTAGGGCCATTATATTGCTTGAGTGAATGAGTTAAATAAAACACAAAGTAGACACACACACACACTTAATGTAGATATATGGAAATACTAATTTGTATAAAGTTTAACTATGTAACTATTGAAGTCATAATTTATATGGTACATTTATTTAATTTGCATAGAACCTTGAGATTTTAGGTACTTTATAAACATTTATTATATTTCACAATTATTCTCTAATATATGAGATAAAATCAGTTTACTTATACCACTAACACACAGCTAATAAAAATTCAAGATAGATTAGAATTCAGATGTCACAATACCGACTTTAGGGTATTTCCTTCTCCGATTCATAACTTGCCTGGACTTTCACCATAGAGCCAGTCCAGCCTCAATGATCTGGGGATGTTTGGAAATGTCAAGGTAGACAGTTCAGTCATATTTCTCAGTCCACATTCTCAACCTCTCTCACTTAAACCCACACCTCTTTGTAAGGGATCATCTCTTCACTAGATAGTACATATGAGCAGATTGTATGATGAAAGAATAGTTCTTAGAGTGGTCAATACATGAAAACCAAAGGCTTTCCCTGCATACAACTTACTTACTTTTTAAAAAATTTTTGAGTTGTGAGATTGAACTCAGGGCCATGTTGCTAAGATCTTCTGCTGAAGGCTAGAGCTCTACCACTTGGAGTCACAGTGTCACTTTGGCTTTTCTGTTCACTAACAGGAGATAAGACTCTGACAGACTTTCTTTTCCAGGCTGGCTTTGAACAACAGTCCTCAGATCTCAGACTCTTGAGTAACTAGGATTACAGGTATGAGCCACGAGTTTCCGACTCAACTTACTCTTCATTTACACATGTCCCCCTAATATAACAAACATAGGATTACATGAGGTATTCAACGTTAAGTGAAACTTTCCTCTCACCAAGATTGGACAATTATTATTAAAAAGTCAACAATTTAGTTGCAAAGGATTCAGACAACTTCTTTTAATATATGGAACTTTAAAAAGTTGAGATGATTTTAAAATATATACCTCAATTATATTTGTCTTATGAGCTCCAAAATGCAGAAATCTAGTGTATTTTACTTTCATTGTTAGCACACAGGAGGTATGTACTTTTGGCCTTAAAGAAACAGGATGCAAATCAAATCTAAAGACTGAAATTTACTAGTCATATTTGAGCAGGACATCAAAATAAGATTTTTGTATGGTTTACCAGACAAAAACCGCATTAATCCAGCCACATTTGCTTATTAAAATCAAGGCATGTTTTTTCAAATAGATTGTATGTTCTGGTGGTACTGTTGCTCATTTTATCATTCAATATATAGTTTATTCCTGTAGTAGTCACAAGAATAAGTTTCTCAGATATTTTGTTATAGACTTATAATTGATTTAGAACTCCAGAAGCCTTGCTTTTAATTTTTATCTCCATTTATATCCATGACTGTTTCCTGCTGTTGACTGAGTGTGTCAGGAAGGCCAACATTGCCCCTTTCCTTGGGAGCAAATCATCACTTCATCAAAAAGCATCTTTGATATATTACTTGAGAATTCCTAGATCTCATGGTATTTTAGGATCATTCTAGCAAATTTTCTCTTCATCAGTCAAAGTCAGACATATTTGCAGGTCTGATGAATCACCTACAATTCCTCCAGTTTTTGCTATATTTTTCACACATTGATTTTCCTAATACAAACCATGAAGATTAACATGTATTAGTAGCTGCTTCTCAGATTTATGAAACAGCATAAATGAGATGAGCCATACAACGGACAAGGGTCTCATATCTAAAATATACCTGGAACTCACAAAATTAAACCCCCCAACAACAAATCTTCAAAGAAACAACTGCCCAATAAATAAGTGGGCCAAAGACTTAAAGAGAAACTTCTCTGAAGAAGAAAGAAGGATGGCCAATAGACACATGAAGAAATGTTCAACATCCCTAGCCATAAAAGAAATGCAAATCAAAACAACATTGAGATATCACCTCACTCCAGTTAGAACGGCAAAAATCAAGAACTCTAACAACAACAGATGCTGGAGGGGATGTGGACAGAAAGGAACCTTACTTCATTGTTGGTGGGAATGTAAACTTGTTCAACCACTTTGGAAAGCAGTATGGAGGTTCCTCAAAAGACTTCACATAGAACTCCCCTATGACCCAGCAATCCCACTTTTGGGCATTTACCCAAATGTTTACAAACAAGACCACACTAAAGCTACCAGCACAACTATGTTTATTGCAGCATTATTTACCATAGCTAAGATATGGAACCAACCCAGATGCCCCTCAGTAGATGAATGGATCAAGAAAATGTGGTATATATACACAATGGAATTCTATGCCTCCATCAGAAAGAATGACATTTCCCCATTTGTTAGGAAATGGAAAAACTTGGAAAAAAATTATATTAAGTAAAATGTTGAAAAAACTCTTAAGGATGACTTCATCATGCATTGTCTAAGAATAATGAAAAGTTGGAGCCACTTATTTTCTTTCTTTTCCTTCCTTCCTTCCTCCCTCCCTCCCTCCTTTATTCTCTTTTCTTTCTTTCTTTCTTTCTTTCTTTCTTTCTTTCTTTCTTTCTTTCTTTCTTTCTTTCTTTCTTTCTTTCTTTCATTTTCCTTCCTTCCATTCCTTCCTTCCTTCCTTCCTTGCTTCCTTCCTTGCTTCCTTCCTTCCTTCCTTCCTTCTTTCCTTCCTTCCCTCTTTCCTTTCTTCCTTCCTTCCTCTCTCTTTCTCTCTCTTTTTTTCTCTCTTTCTTTTTTTCCTAATCCTGGACTTGAACTCTGGGCCTAGGCACTGTCCCTGAATGCTTTTGTTCAAGGATACTACTCTACCACTTGAACCACAGTGCCACTTCCGGTTTTTTCTGTATACGTGGTAATGAGGAATTGAAACCCAGGGCTGCATGCATGCTAGACAAGCACTCTACCATTAAGCCACATTCTCAGCCCACTACTTACTTTCTATGATTGTGGCTTTCAATTCTTTAAACTTCCTGGTGCACAATGTTTAGTCTTCATTTTGAAACAAAAACACATTATTTTCCTTACTCTTTTCTATGAATACTATTTTATCATGTTACTTTCAATAATATAAATGTCAGCATAGACATTTCTTTTCTTAAAATTCTCTATAAAAGCATATGCTCTAATAATACTTTCTAGAAATGTCAACACTTTTCAGAATGGCAAAAGTTTTATTTATACCTGATGCCAGAATTTCAGGGCTTTTTTTCATTACTTAATACATGGTAAGTATGAATTTATATATAATTTATATAAAAGTTCAAAATCAAGAATAAACCTAGCATTACAATTTTACCAATTAAGAATCCAAGCATTTTAAATATGGTTCATAAGAGAGTATACCAGTTGACAAATACAGAATCAGGATGCCTTTCTTAAATTAGTTACACATGACATAATTCCTTAAACCATAATTTCAGCTTCATATTAAGGTGTAATGAGATTTACAACTAAAAAAATAGCTTTACATGTCTTGCTGATTATCCTCAGAAGTTAAGAAATACATTTTTAAGTTCCGCTCTCATAGGTTTTCATTACCAGGAAAAGTCAATTTCCTAAGAAAGATTGTTCATAGCTTTGTGAATACACAACTTGTGCAGCCCAGTAGAAATAGACAGAAGTCAGTATGCCACTGAAACTTGCTGTAAAGCTTTATGTTTTTTGGTTGATGGGATGGTTGTTTCCTGGATAAAATAAAGATGAAAGAAAAAATGATATCAATATTTTCTAATGTGGCAGGCTCTCTTTACTGAAAACAATGCAATCACATCTGGGGTTTTATATGTCTTCTTAATCCCATCTGGCAAAGTTTTCATGATTTCCCCTGTAGAAGAAGCCGTTATAGTATTTCTGTTCAAGAACTGACAGCCAGTTAATCATACTTAGGAACTTTGAAATAATATACAAGAGAGCAAAGTAAGTACTGGTCATATTGTGTCATTTTACTCAACAAGTTGCTGCAGATGGAAAGATCTCTGATGCTCTCTGAAATCAAAACCAAAGCAGCTAAAAACATTTTTTATTATTTGTGACTACTTCAACAGTAAAAATTGATTCCTTCTTCCCCTTTTTCCCTCCTGTGGTTTGAACTCTGAGCCATGAGCTTGCTAGTGCTAGACAGACACATTTCTACCTACTCTTCTCTTTATTTCTATTTATTTAGCATTGAGATAGAGTATGCCTCAGACTGGTTTCTTGCATCGGTGGCTCACCCCCTAGCTACTCAAGAGACTAAGATCTGAGGGTCACAGTTCAAAGCCAGCCTCCATTGGAGAAGTATGAGATTCTTATTTTTAATTAACCACTGGAAGGACTGAACCTCCTGCCTCAAAAACAAAACAAACAAACAAACAAAAAACAGGAAAGGAAAGGAAACACTACATGGGGATTTATAAAATGACTTGTACCTTGGAAAGTAATCATGAAAGGTGATCAAAGCAATCTTTCAAGGACACTGCAATATCCAACCAAATGCCTGTGATAACTCAAAGAGCCCTTTTGAGGAACCTGGAACAGATACATGTGCCCTTGCAGTTAATTAAAACCTATTTTAACAAGATAATTTTCTTCTTAGTGGATTCTGGAAATTTCCTTTTCAAAGATAAATGAGGAGTTAATTGTCTCTTCGGGCATTTTGTGCCAGGATTTGCAGATCTTTTCTGATGAAGGCTTTCTCTTAATGGTCCCAGACAAATCTCTTGGCAGCTGTTTTAGGATTTGTGCTTGAGCGGGGTAAAAAAATAAAAAAACAAACAAACAAAAAAACCTCCTTAATTTTGAAGAGCCACTGTTTCATTTCAGGCAGTGTCCAAGGAAAGTGATATGTTTCCACAATTGTGGAAGGTTGGTAGTGAACTCACATCATCAAATCTCTTTTTCACCATTGCTCTTTATTTGCCTATCCCAGACTCATATCCCCAACCCCTCTCATCCACCTTAATACTGATGAATAATAAAGCTGCTCAACCAAGACATTGTGGTGTTCTCTCCTGTGAAAATTGATGCAGTACACTCAAATTAGGATCTTTTTTCTTTCAACAGGACACCAAGTTACTTCCTACATTTTTTCCTATATATTTCTTCCTACATATTTTCAAGAACAATACAATAAAATGAACCATAATCCATTCACAAAGATAATTAACTAAAAATAAAGATAAGGTTTGTGTTGTATGCATCAGCTAGTTAAGTATTGACATAAAAATTGTGATTTGTTACATTTAAAGGTTATTATTTGTAATAATAATTTATTTTATCAGATAAATCAGTAAATCCGTGTTTTAATTGTCTATTTTGGGGGGCAGGGGACAGTCCTGAGGCTTGAGCTCAGGCCTGAGTGCTGTCTCTGATTTCCTGTGCCCAAGGCTAGTATTTTTATCACTTGAACCACAGCTCTACATCTGGTTTTATTTGCTGGTTAACTGAGGATCAGAGTGTCACAGACTTACCAGCCAGTCTGGCTTCAAACTATGATCCTCAGACCTCAGCCTCTTGAGTAGGGAGGATTACAGGTGTGAGATACCAACACCTGGATCCTTATCAGCTATTTTGACCTGATATAATTCTGTGACTTATGTGCTTGGTGGAAAACCAGGGGTCCATCATTCAGATCCATAAGATAATCTCCACCATGTTAATTTTTTGGGGGGGAGAACAAAATACAGAGAGAGAGAGAGAGAGAGAGAGAGAGAGAGAGAGAGAATGAAATTCATATTTTCCAAAGTTGGTATCGTGGTGGGTTAGTTTGTTGTTTGTTTTTGTAGTACTGGGATTTAAACTCAAGCTTTCTAAGCAGATGGATGCCTCTTGGGTTAAGCTTCCAGGCCCTTTTAGCATCGGTCATCTTCAAGGTAGAGTTTCATACTATGATTGGGTGTGTCTGGGTAGCAATCTTCCTATTTCTGTTTCCCACTTTTGCAGAGAATGGCAGGTGCGTACTTTAATGTCTCAAGAAAGAACACAGTTCTGCTAATAATTTGATTTTAGATAAGTTAGACACCTTTTGGTCACCTTACCTGAGCAATTTTACAATAATGACTTCTTTTGTTTTGAAATACTAAATAGATAGCTGTTTGTTTCTATGGTCATAGAAAACAGCACCAACTTTGGCTTCATTTCTCTTCTCTAGATAAATAGTATGAGCAAATTGACTGACTCAGCCCAAACCAATTCCAAATCTCAGTATTGTCTGCAATTATTTCATTTTCCACATTTTTCTATGGTGTAGAGATAAATCCCAAGGACATTCTACCATATAACTTGAAGCCATTACCTCCACTCCACTGACTACATTATCTTGTAGGTATTAATAATTTCTAGATGTGGGTATTGGAATTATTTCTGCCATCAGAGCTCACTTCATATCTCAAGCTAATATCAGTGTTATTTTCTAAGACTGCAAAATGTCATCAAGGCATGTCCCCAGGTCACAAACTAACAAAAGCAAAAATAGCCTTTCAAAGATTTTTATAACATATAAGTTTAATAAGTTTTCTCATACTGCCTAAGAAACTTTTCACACTATGAAAACCTTTTAAAAGTTCAAATGGCTATTTCTATGTTTCTATGTACCTTTGCATCTTCAAATATGTTTCTTGTTATGAATGAACAATTATAAATATTTTAATCACTCTAGTTATTCTTTACTAATATTATTCATATTCTCCAATAGTTTTAATCCAAGCTAAAATGGCTATTTTAAATTATATTTTATTATATTAAATAGTTGTAGCAAAGAAGATGCCATTCAACAAATCAGTTTATGAAAATAATATATTTTGGTTGATGTCATAACATTTACCATTCCCCTCATCACTCTCAACGTATTTCCAAATTTTTTTATTGTGAAAATACTGTACAGAGGTGTTACAATTACATGGGCAAGATAATGATACATTTCTTATCAAGCATTGTAGCCTCCTCCTTTGTTTCCCCTTCCCATCCCATCCTCCCTCAGTCCCCCCCATCCAATCCTTCCCCTCCCCAAAATTGTAAAGTTAGTATTTTGTAGGATGTTCATTGAATATTATGATTTCATTCCTTGGCTTTCTCTACTCATCTACTCTTCTCCCCTTGATGTTCTATATACACACCTTTCAAATGTCGGTTTCTTAGTATTTATTTGGTTGACAGTGAATTAGTTTTTCTGATAAATTATACCATTTGAATTCTCCCCAGTAAACACCATACTTGAATTAATACTCTTATATACACTTGTATATAATCCCATTTGTGTTTATTTGTTCGTGTATAAATTAGTTCTAGCTTCCTTATAAGTGAGAAGACGTGCCCTTTGTCTCTCTGAGCCTTACTTCTTTCATTTAGCATAGTTTCCTCCAGGTCCACCCATTTCTTTGCAAATGATACAATCATTCTTTGAACAGATATGTAAAATTCCATTCTGTATTTATAGCACAGAAAATGGTTATTTTCTTAAAAATTTTAGCAAACATTTTCAATATCTTACTTGGAATATGATCTTTTGAATTCAAGGAATATATTCTATAAATTAGTCACACTGTATTTCTAATCTGTTCTCATTTGCTTTTTCTGTTTCATAGAAAATTTCTCTGTATTGCATTAGTCAGTGACATATCAATACATATTTCCTGCCTAACAAATTATCTTGTTATTCATTCTAATTTCATATAGTTTTTTTGAATTATGAATTATTTTCAACAATAGAAGTATGAGACCCATCACAAAAGTGAAAGAATATTGACTGTACTTCAGCCTCTAGATATTTAATACCCTCTTCATGAAAAAGAATGCTTCTCTACTTATTACCTACAACAAAATAGGAACTCAATTTGTGTTTTGTTTTATAAATGATTACTACTTTCTCCTGTAAGTTATTATTCTATCTTATTATGTTAATTTAAAATGTATTTCTACATACTACTGAATATGTTCTGAAGTGTTTTGAGAAAGACATGAATTATTTTTATGAATATACTTGATTCATATGAAATCAGTACTTCATGATTTCTGACTGGTAATATTTCCTATTTCATAAATTTGAACACAATTTTTATTTAATTGCTTATTGGACACATGATGGCCAATATCTGATTGTTCATATCCTTGCAACTAATACAGTTATCAATCACACCACCATTTTGTGCACTATTGTAGAACCTAATTTTTCTCATCATGTACTTGTGCTGCTCATATATTTATATCTTCACCAATATGAGATAAACACTATTATTTGTTTGCTCATTCAAATCATAAACCTTTAGATACAAATCATGTTTCAATTATGTCTTGAAAATTTAATAACTAAATTTTATGTAATGGCTGCACCCTTTTATTACAAATAGAGTAAAATAGGACTATACTCTGTGACTGCTTGCAGCACAATTATAATTTACTTAACTACGAAAAAATTCCAGAACTCAAATTACCTACAACTAAGTTAGTTTAAAATATACATGAAGTCAGAAATATGGATGAAGATGTGGTAAATATAGGATCCAGATAAGACAATAAACTTTTGTTACTAAATTTAATATTAGTGTTCAATACAGCAATTGAATTCTGGGAAGTTTGATTAAAAGGATGTAAGAACAAAATCTATTTTATTTTTTCTCCACAGAAAAATAATACCTATTAGGCTATTAGAATTGATGGAAAGTACAAAGAATTGATTTTTGTAGAGGGTTGACAAATATTCTTAGATGAGTCACTGCAGAACAGCCAAGTACAGTGAGTTCAAAGAAGCTTGGGTCATTGAATGGAGACATCAGTAAGACAGATGATACTTCTTGATCATGGGGAGATGAAAGATCAGGCCTATTCTTTTCTAGGAGAAATTACCTTGACTTCAATGTTTGTATCTGATTTTATGACACTAAGAAAGTAGATTGACCTCTCTGCCTGCAACTTAAGAAATTTCACTACTGGGTATTTATCCAAGAAAGCACAAAACAAGGTCACACTAAAGCTATCAGCACAACCATGTACACTGCAGTTTTATTTACCATACCCAAGATATGGAATTATCCCAAATGCCCTTCAATGGACAAATGGATCAAGAAAATGTGTTATATAGACACATGGAATTCTACACATTAGAAAGAATGCTACTGTCACATTTGTTAGGAAATGGAAAGAAAAAAATTACATTAAGCAAAAGTATACCAGACCCAGAAAAACATACATTTCATGATTTCCCTTATGTGGTAGCTAGAAAACACACTGGGTGATATCCAGGGGTTACAAATGAATTAACTAATATGTAATGGACTCCATGGAGAGTACAAATAGTATAATTCTTGAAAAAGACAAAGTCAAAGCCCAACAAAATAATTACCAGGAAATGAGTACTTTCAAAAAGTGGGGGCAAGGAGAGAAGGGTAGATAAATAAAGGGAAAAGAGGGGAAAATTCAGACAAGAATCCATTGTATGTACCAGAGATTTGAAAAATATTAAGGAAGAGGTAGGTCAAAAGGTGGTGAAGTGGTTGAAGGGATGCCACAGATCAAGATGCTTTGTATATATAAATTTCTTTATTAAATGGCAAAACATTCAATACATAGCTTAAAATCAAAAACAGAGAGGGGAGGGGTAGGATAGGAAGGGTATGTGAGGGTGTTGAATGGGAGATATTGATCAAGATATACTGTATTCATTCATTGTTTTGACAATGGCAACTCCTTTGTACAACTATTTAAAGATAATAAAAACCTATATATATATATAAAGATAATAAAAGCATATTTATACATGATTACTGCCACAAAATTTTTAGATTAATATCATTGTTTCATGATGGCATAATCCTGCATTTCTGCGAAGAAAATAACAAAATGCAGCAGCAAATAAGCATAAGAACTAATGTCAATCCAGAAAACCTAAAGTTATTTTATATTTAAAAGGGTTTTTTTAGTTGAGTAAACTAAATTAATATGAAATTTAGGATTTCCTACAGTATGTTTTATATTTGACATATAACATTCTGCAATAATCAGTGTAGGCTATGGATATTAGTATTTATTAGGAGATGAATATAGATGCTCATACAGAGCATTGAGAACTGGGGAGAATAATTTTATCTGCAAACCCAAAGATCCATTTGCACGACATATGACCATCATTCTTAGAGTCAGAGCATGAAGTTGCCTTGATCATTTCATGAAGCAGCTCTAATGTGCTCTATGCAGCACTAATGGTTAAGTTAGATAAAACAGACAACTTAAGTGAAATGTGTTGGGGAGGTTCTTCACAAGGAAAGGAACTAACCTAGCATGAGGAAGCTCCAAACCTACTTTCTATCATTATGGTAAATCATAAAGAATAGAATTATTTAAAGCATAAAATCCAATATGATTTTCCCCAAAATACCTATGTAGTACTCTCCCACTGAGGTATATGAGGATAGCTGGTGGCTTCATGAGATTCTGAACATCACCTACACAACATTACTTTTCCAAAGGGGAATTTGTCTCTGAGTGTGCAAAGTGATCTGTATTGCACCAAAATTATCTCACACAGCAGAGAATTGCACCAAAGGACAGTATTCTGAGACATGGGATAAAGCTGTCTTTAATTTATACTCACAATTTTATTTGTTTCCAGTTTTAGATGAAAACAATTCATCTTCCTAACTCCCATAGATTTGTTGTTAGTATCTTCTAATTCCTGAAGCGATGGTCTAATTCCTTACAAGATAGTCTTGTATTAGAACATGTACAACATTAGTAGATATACTGAATGATCTTTGGTAGATTTTTGCCTAACTTTCACGTTTCTTTACAGTGATGGAGAAATGTACATTGGTCCTGACAATGTCCTCTTCCAATTCTCATGGTTTTTAGGAAGCATGTTTTTCAATCAAATGTCTCACCTACAAGATTGTTTTATCAGTTGGTTGATACTCTTCTAAGTTTGAAATCTCTGAGACACATGAAGCTACATACACTTACTACTATTATTAAAAGCTCATTAAAATCCATCCACAATTTCTGTCTTTTCCTCTCCATAGTCAAACAAGTGAATAGAGAAGTTTCTGTCATCAAACACTTTTGGCAAGATTATAAAGGAATTCAGGGTTTGCTAATGGCATGAAAGAAAAAGAAAGCGACTTACTTTTGTTCCATCTACACTGTTAACACCAAATTGTTACAATCACTTGCAACCTGTTTCTGTCACTATCACTTGTATCCACTGCTCCCTTCCTCTCCTCTCTATTGTTTGGATATTCAACAATTTTGGATAATTAATCATACGGAACTGGTTTAAACACGTCTATGCCCCTAGAGGCCTTTCACGTAATTAGCCTCTTTGCAAGTGTTCAAAGATGTAGCACATTATGCCAAGACAGTAAGATCTCTAAATTCTTTGTTTCTTTTTTGCTTATCTACATGAACTCAATCTTTCTTTATTCCCAACTGTTGAATAAAACATAGACAGAAGATGGCACTGTTCCTTCATTGTTTAAAAAAATATATGTCAGGAAGAAATCACATAGAACACAAATGTTTTGAAAATCTACCTGTAAAGCAAACAGGATTTTATTATAAAATGGAAGTAAGGCTACCTGATCTAAAACATAATTAGTTTGAACACTAGAATACAAAGTAACTTAAACATAAACATAAAAACATAAAGAGTGAAGTTTTTCACCAAAATTACAGGAATAGCTCAGTTCACAACATAATATTAGTTATATAAGAAAAAGGTCACTCATTTTGTCAAAAGCACATTGGATACCAATTCTCACTTGTTTGTGTCTCATCTTAGAAATCATGAAACCTGAGACCAGTTTTCTTCTCTCTCACAGGGCCTGGGCACTGTCCCTGAGAATTTTGCTCAATGTTAGTTGTCTCTCACTTAAGCCAGAATTCTACTTTCTGCTTTTATGGTGATTAATTAGAAATGGGGATTTAATGGACTTTCCTGCCAAAGGTTGGCGTTGAACCCTGATACTCAAATCTCAGCCTACTGTGTAGCTAGAATTACAGGTGTGAGCCACCATCAACGGGCTATAATTATTAAATAAAATACAGGAATTACTATTCAACTCCCAGGTAGTATTTGTTATCCTACAAGATAAACTTTGAGGGTCAAGATTAAAGTACAGTCTTTACCACTGCATCATCAACTGGAAATATAATGTTTGACTCCAAGCATGAACTATTCAAGGGATAGTGATTACAATATGGAAAGACTTTAAACAACTTAAAAGCAAGGAAACAAAATCTTGGATTAAAATAAATGGCTAAAAGACTTGAAAAATATGTCATATATGAACATTATATAATGAAGATATGGAAATGGTTACAAGGTATATGAGAAATAGCCTATATCAATAATCAACAGGGAAACTCAAATTAAAACAATGAGATTTCATGTCACAACTGCTGTCAAAACAGTTAAGAGATAACAAGTACCGAGAATGATGTGGGGAAACTCTTTTTTTTTCCTTGGGTCTGGTCATGGGGCCTGAACTCTGGGCCTAGGTGCTGTCCCTCAGCTCTTCAGCTCAAGGCTAGCGTGCTACCACTTGAGCCACAGCGCCACTTCCAGCTTTTTTCTTTTTGCTTATGTGGTGCTGAGGAATCGAACCCAGGGCCTCATGCATGCAAGGCAAGTGCTCTACCACTGAGCCACCTTCCCAGCCCGGGGAAACTCTTTTTTAAAGTTTTATTTAATTGTAAAGATGCTGTACAAAGGGATTACAGTTACATGAGTAAGGCAATGAGTGCATTAGTTGTTGATCATTGTTACCCCTACCCTTGTTCCACTATCCATTCCCTTCTCCACACACACACTCCTGCCCACACCCGAGTTGTAAAGTTCATTTCCAGGATACTGTCCTGTGGGTCATCCTGTGTCCTTGTTTCACATTTTTGTAAACAGTTGGTGGGAATATAAAGTGGTATGGTCATTAAGGAGAATAGAGTACTATTATTGTAGCCTGGATATAAAATGAATTTAAATATCCCCAACTACTGAAAAGATGAGGAAAATATGGTATAAACACATTGTATAATACAAGTCAATATGAAAGAAAAACATTGTTATTGTGACATATGAATGAAGCCAGAACACTGTGCTAAGTGAGATAAGGAATAGTTTGATAAATACTTCACAGTATCAGTTATATGTTGATTCTAAGAAAGTAGAGCTGAAAGAAGCTGAGAATAAAATGGTGGTTAAGAAAATAGGTTTCTACAACTGCCCAATAAATAAGTGGGCTAAAGAATTACAGAGAAATTTGTCTGAAGAAGTAAGAAGGATGGCCAATAGACACATGAAGAAATGCTCAACCTCCCTAGCCAAAAAAGAAATGCAAATCAAAACAACACTGAGATACCACCTCACCTCAGTTAGAATAGCTATAATCAAGAACTCTAACAACAGATGCTGAAGGGGATGTGGACAGAAGGGAACCGTACTGCCTTGTTCATGGGAATGTAAACTTGTTCAACCACTTTGGAAAGTAGTATGGAGGTTCCTCAGAAGACTCCACATAGAGCTCCCCTATGACCCAGCAATCCCACTTTTGGACATTTATCCAAATGATCACAAACAAGACCATACTAAAGCTAACAGCACACCTATGTTTATTGCAGCATTATTTAGTTAAACATAGCTAAGATATGGAACCAACCCAGATGCCCCTCAGTAGATGAATGGATCAAGAAAATGTGATATATATAAACAATGGAATTCTATGCCTCCATCAGAAAGACTGACATTGCCCCATTTGTTAGGAAATGGAAAGACTTGGAAAAATTATATTAAGTGAAGTAAGCCAGGCCCAAAGAAATATAGGTCCCATGGTTTTCCTTATTTGCAATAACTAGTATATGTCTGAGACAAGCAGAAATGGTCAGATAAGATGATGCTAGGCGAAATGAACCCCCAAGATAAGGACTCAAAGGGTTTTTCTTTCTTGCTATTTTTCTAACATATTAAAAGATGATTGTTTTGTTGCTTTGCATGTCCCTCCCCCACGGTATGACTGTGGAGGGGAAGGGAAAAAACAAATTGTTTAAATAGGAATACAGGTGGACTCATTGCAACAATGAGATGTACAAGTTGTTATGTCGTAAAACAACTTTGGTGGGGAGGGGGAGTCACAGATGGGAGGGCAGGGATAATAAGGGGAAACAAAGGAGGAAGCAACAGTGCTTGATAAGAAATGTACTCATTACCTTGCTCATGTAATTGTAACACCTCTGTATGGTATTTTCACAAAAAAATAATAATAAAACAAAATAGGTTTCTGGGCTGGGAAGGTGGCTCAGTGGTAGAATGCTTACATTGCATGCATGAGCCCTGGGTTCCATTCCTTAGCACCACATAAGCAAAAAAAGCTGGAGGTGGCGCTGTGCCTCAAGTGGTAGAGCACTAGCCTTGAGCAGAAGAGCTGAGGGACAGTGCCCAGGCCCAGAATTCAGGCCCCATGACAGACAAAAAGAAAGAAAGAAAGAAAAGAAAAGAAAAGAAGTTTCTATTATCCAAAATACATAAAATTTCAGTTAGAGACAAAGTAAGTTGGAAGATCTAAACACCTACCATACCTATTGCAATTAGACCTATTGCATAATTAATAACCATGCATTGGGTACTTAAAAATTGATGATAGTACACTTTAAATGTTCTTGTTATGCTGCAAGCAATGAGAAATATCCAGCAAAATCAATATGATAATTAGCTTTATTGAGTCACTCCATAATGTATGCATTCACCAAAACAATATATTGTATGCTATTGATATTTATACTATTTGCCAATTTAAAACAAAGTTTAAATAAATTTAGGTAAGAATCACCTAATTTTCTTCCAGAAACCAGTACAATTAAAATTGGCAGCATATTCTTTTAATAAGAAAGGATTTACATTAACTGGAGATTCTGTTCTTTCTAACAAAAATTATCAATATATAGAAATAACTTAACAAGCTGGTCATGGTGGACCAAATCTTAAATACTTGGGAAGTAGAAATTGGAGGATCAGCCTAAGCACAAAATTTCAAGAAACTCTTTTTCAAACAGTTGCTTATGCTTGTCATCTTCAGTGACAGGGAAACCTAAGATGCTTGCTGCCTAGGCCTCAAGTCTGCTTCAAATAAACCAATGGAAAGGGGCTGAGTTGTAGCTTAAGTGGAACAGAGCCTACCTTGTAAGTGTGAGGTCCCGAGTTTAATTCCCAGCACTAAATAAACAAAAAAGTACTTAATGAGGGAAAACATGTTACTGAGGTAGAAGAAATAATGTTTGTTTGTTTTGTTTTGTCGGTTGTGGGGCCTGAACTCTGGGCCTGGACGCTGTCACTCAGCTCTTCAGCTCAAGGCTAGTGTTCTACCACTTGAGCCACAGCACCACTTCCAGAAGAAATAATGTAACTATTATAAATTGTCTACTCTCTTATGTGAGCATTTTAATAATAAAATTTTCAGCAGCAATAATGTCTAAAGAAGTAGAAAGAAATCTAATTTTTCCTCTTGTGATTAGACCATACACACACAAAAAAGGCATTTTGTCTTAAAAGGAAGCAAAGGAATAAACTATATCCCTGAGGAATTATGAAAATTTACAAATTACCAGAATGCAATCTAATTTGATTGAGGACATATAGATAATGTCATCCCACACAGAAATAAAGAATTTACCCTTTTTTATCTTAGAGCTGCACTTTAGAGCACACAAACCTTAAATGTCAAAGGTGTGTTTTGAAAGGTTATTCACTAACTATTCAAGTTCTTTTCTGCTTGAGAACCTTGTAAGCCTTTTTTTTTTCCTTCCAGTCTCTTTTACATTAAAGTTTGGCTAGAATTAATTGATTTTAGCTAATTGAATATGAACTCATCTCACATGCGCTTTTGTTATGCAAAAGTATGTGAAAAATAAACATGCCTTTGTGATAAAGAGCAAGGTAAAGGTTAAAATTTACCCTACAGGGAAGAATTTTTTTAATACTGATGTGTACTTACAAATAACAAAACACAGTTTTATTTTCTTTCTACAAAGAAAGATTGCAGATGTCTATACAAAGGAGTCCAAGGAGATACAAATCTAGCAAAACTCACTTTCCAGATTTGTGGATATATTTTTTTTCTATACTAACAAAATGTGATTTACTAAAATTAAGTAAAAAATGAGAATAAAAAGAGACTATAAATGCTAGTACAAACTATTAGTGCAGGGCCAGCTTGGGAGTTGTTTCAGTCCTATCCATATTTACCCACATATATTTATTTACCCAGTGCACTCAGGCCACCCAGTCTATATTCCAGGGGAGTACAAATTATTGCTTGAGATGGTGGTTGATTTTGCAGATATACAGAATGTAACAGTTGCCAGTATATGAAAGCTTCTGCCTATATTCACAGAAACATCTGTAAGGGGAAGTAATTTCTATAGCAGGGTCACAGTCCATGCAGGAGGCCCTAGAGAGAATGGTCTGTGGAGCTGTGAGTGAAGCCTAAACTGCAAAGGAAACCACAAGATGTTGGAAATCCCTGTAGAAACATGAAACATCTGGTTAGAAAATGAAGCCAACCCAGGAAAGACTCTGGGTAGAGTGCATCCAGCAAGGGAGTGGAGATTGGACTTCCCAGGCCCTTTAGAGCTCACATTATACCATAATGTGTCCTGGACTTATTGCCTGCTTCGATATGTTTCAGTCTTACTTTGGCCTGGTGTCAGCTTTCTGTGACCACCGTTCACCCTTTTGGAAGAGGACTATTTATCCTCTGCTATAAGCAAGTAACATTCTTTTTAATTTTACAAAGGTTGTAATTTAGGAGTTTGACTAAAGTCTCAAAGTAGATTTTGAACTTGGGCTTTGGAAACAATATTGGAACTCTTGGATATAGAACAAATGCATTTTGCATTATTAGACAAAAATGGTGGATGCCCAGTTGGGCAGAAGTGGGATGTTATAATTTGACTATTCAATGCTCTCAACATCACATGGACTGAAAACGTGATTGCTAGTTGATAGACTTGAGGGAATGAATTGGAGAACTCAAGGCTCTGTATTTATAATGTATTGATTACTTTCTTTATTTGTTTTATATTATAGTGGAATTATTGGCCCAAACCTGACTAACATAATATTCTTTCTGGTCAGTTTAAGGAGATGGAAATGTGTCAAGTAATTAAGTTAAAAGAATAAAATGTGGATGCGATCATTGCTATATTGAATAAAGACATTCACATGATCCTTAATAAAATATTTAATTTGGTAAAATCATGGAATTTTTACACTGTCACTTGAGTGTTACATGGAAAATAACTAGATGGAAAAGAAAGGGAATATGAGCATGCCTAATAGCTCTATGTAGAACAGAGACATTTGAACCACACAAGGTGAGATAGAAGGAGGGTGATCCTGAAGACATAGGTGCAGAGATCTGTGGGTGCAAGATCTTGTACAATGTGTTATCATGCTAATAGAAGGATGCTATTAGAGGCTTTTAAATAGAGAAATGACATATCTTTAAGAGTGGCCAGCAGACATAAAGGACATTGGTTGCTAGGAGACTGTTGTGATATTTCAAATGAGAGGTTTGAATGCATGTGGTGTTTTTGTCAATGAACTTCCATCAGAAATATTTAGAAAATATAATGAAGTAGACTTTTAGTTATTCAGAGATGCATTTATTAAGCAATACACAAAAAAATCTGAAATTTGCTCTATTCTTATACTACCATCATGGTCAAACCTCTTGATTGCATCATCCATAAACACAAAACAAAACAGTCAAATATTTTTTCTTGGAAGTGCAAGTCACTGAGTAAAATTTCCACTGAAAGAAAAAAGAGTACATTTAATAGGGTAAATTTATTAATATAAAGAAGGCAACAGATGGCAGAGGTTTTGCTTTAAACCAAGGGTATTGGAACCTGTCCCTTTATGAACATGACTGAGGAAAAGAGATATTTTGTGCTCAAAGCAGAGTGAAACCGGATACTAATCACAAATATTTCAAATGATTGCATAGCAATTACAGTTCCATTTTAAGAAAATTCACTTAGTGAATGAGAATCTTTTTTTCTATTTGTATGAATAAAAGCAGGATGTGATTTGTGTTCACTCTTTGCACCTTAATTACATTTTCTCATAGCTGATATCTGAGTTTTGTCCTAGTTATGTATTCTAAACATTGCCAAAAAACCTATAGCTTTCTTTCGTCTTTATAATTGCAAAACTGTCATATGCTATACTTCTTTATGAAGACAGAAAGTAGATCTGTGGTTGCCTCTCAGGTTTAGTAAATGAAAAATGGAAGAATTTACAAAAATTGCACAAATGATCTCAATGTTGTTTTAGGTAGCTATCACAGGTAAGAGGCAAGCAAATATCTACAAATTGTATCTTTGGTCTCACTTTTTTGAAGGTCTAGAGTTTTGTATAATGTATTGGGTCATTGGGTCACATTGCAATTTTTCACCTTCTGTCATCCAGTCCTAGTTATCTCAAATGAGGGAAACCATGCAGCCTACTTTGGGTCTGGCTTATTTCCCTTAATATAATTCTTTCCAAGTTTTCTATTTCCTTACAAATGGTTCAATATCATTCTTTCAGATAGAAGAGTAGAATTAACTGTGTACATACATCACATTTTATTGATTTATTCATCCACTGAGGGACATCTGGGTTGATTTCATATCTTGGCTGTGGCTTAAAAAAATGCTGCAATGAGAAAAAGCGTTCGACAAGATCCAACACACCTTTATGATGAAGGTTTTGGAAAAATTAGGAATCCATGGAACATTCCTCAATACAATAAAGGCTGTATATGACAAACCTACAGCCAGCATTATACTCAATGGTGAAAAACTAAAGCCATTTCCTCTTAACTCAGGAACAAGACAAGGATGCCCACTCTCTCCACTTCTCTTCAATCTAGTACTAGAATGCCTAGCTACAGCAATAAGACAAGATGCAGACATAAAGGGGATCCAAATAGGGAAAGAAGAAATAAAACTCTCCCTCTTTGCAGATGACATGATCTTGTATTTAAAGAATCCCATAGACTCCACTCCCAAATTACTCAAGCTGATTCAAAACTCTGGCAAAGTAGCAGGTTATAAAATTAACCCCCCAAAATCAATGGCTTTTCTGTATGCCAACAATGAGAAAAGTGTGGCTGAAATTAGGAAAGCAACTCCATTTGTAATAGCCCCACAAAAAATAAAATACCTAGGAATTAACTTAACTAAAGAAGTGAAGGACCTCTACAATGAAAACTTTAAAATCTTGAAAAAGGAAATCAACACAGAACTTAAAAAATGGCAAAACCTCCCATGCTCCTGGATTGGCAAGATTAACATCGTGAAAATGGCAATACTTCCCAAGGCTATCTACAAATTCAACGCGATACCTATCAAAATTCCACCCTCATTCTTCAAGGAAATAGAGGAGGCAATCCAAAAATTCATATGGAACAATAAAAGACCCCAAATAGCAAAAACGCGCCTCAACGGAAAGAACACTGCTGGAGGAATATCAATACCAAATTTCAAACTCTACTATAAAGCCATAGTAATCAAAACAGCTTGGTATTGGCATAAGAACAGACCTCAGGACCAATGGAATAGAATTGAAAACCCAGAAATGAACCTACAGACCTATAGCCATCTAATCTTTGATAAGGAAGCTAAAACAATAGAATGGAAGAAAGACAGCCTCTTCAGTAAATGGTGCTGGCAAAATTGGTTAACTACATGTAGAAAACTAAAGCTAGATCCTTATATATCACCCTGCACCAGAATCAACTCCAAATGGATCAAAGACCTTGAACTCAAAGCAGACACTCTGAAAACATTACAGGATGGAATAGGAGAAACCTTAGGTCTCCTTGGCTCAGGCCGAAATTTTCTGAATAGAGACCCGGAAGCACAACAAATCAAAGAAAGGTTGGACAAATGGGATTGCATAAGGTTGCAGAGCTTCTGCAGGGCAAATGACATAGCTAGCAAGATCAATAGAAAGCCCACCGATTGCGAGAAGATCTTTACTAGCCATACAACGGACAAGGGTCTCATATCTAAAATATACTTGGAACTCAAAAAATTAAACCACCCAACAACAAATCCTCAAAGAAACAACTGCCCAATAAATAAGTGGGCGAAAGACTTTAAGAGAAGCTTCTCTGAAGAAGAAAGGATGGCCAATAGACACATGAAGAAATGTTCAACATCCCTAGCCATAAAAGAAATGCAAATCAAAACAACATTGAGATATCACCTCACTCCAATTAGAACAGCAAAAATCAAGAACTCTAACAACAACAGATGCTGGAGGGGATGTGGACAGAAAGGAACCTTACTTCATTGTTGGTGGGAATGTAAACTTGTTCAACCACTTTGGAAAGCAGTATGGAGGTTCCTCAAAAGACTTCACATAGATCTCCCCTATGATCCAGCAATCCCACTTTGGGGCATTTACTCAAATGTTTACAAACAAGACCACACTAAAGCTACCAGCACAACTATGTTTGTTGCAGCATTATTTACCATAGCTAAGATATGGAAGCAACCCAGATGCCCCTCAGTAGATGAATGGATCAAGAAAATGTGGTATATATACACAATGGAATTCTATGCCTCCATCAGAAAGAATGACATTTCCCCATTTGTTAGGAAATGGAAAGGTTTGGAAAAAATTATATTAAGTGAAGTAAGCCAGGCCCAAAGAAGCATAGGTCCCATGGTTTCCCTTATTTGCAATATCTAGTATAGGTATGAGTCAAGCAGAAAAGGTCAGATAATGTGATGTTAGGAAAATGAACCCTTAAATATGTATTTTAATGTTTTCGTTTCTTTCATGCACGTGTTTCTAACGCATTTATAAGATTATTTCTTTGTTGCTTTGTATGTCCCTCCCCCACAGTGTAACCCCCGCTTTCACTATATTTGATGTCAGTATAACATGTGGAGGAGATGGGGACAAACAAGTCGTTTAAGGATTCAGGTGGACCTGTTGCAACAATGAGAAGTACAAAATGTCATGTCAAAACCAGCTTTACAATGTCGGTGTGTGGGGGGGAGGGGGGTATGATTGGGTCGGGGGGAGGGGGGAGGCTGGGAAGGGAGGTGAAGGGTAAACAAAGGAGGAGGCTGCAATGCTTGGTAAGAAATGTATGCATTATCCTGCCCATGTAATTGTAACCCCTCTGTACAGTATGTTCTCAAATAAAATAAAATAAAATAAAAAATGCTGCAATGAGCATGGTTGTTCTGGAAGCTTTAGTTTAGTAGTTTAGTGAGGGATACACCTTGTGTGTGGTCTATTTGATAAGTGCACACGATCATGGGCAAGATCTATATTTCATCTTTTGGGGAATCTCCATACTACTTTCCAGAATGTTTGAACAAGTTTACAATGCATTCCTACCAATAGTATAATAGAATCTCTTTATGGCCACATCCCCAATATCGGTTATTGTTATCTTTTGATAATAGCCATTCTAACAGCAGTGTGGTGGAATCTCAATGTTGTTTTGACTTACATTTCTTTTATGACCAGAGATGTGTCTATTTGCCATTCTTACTTCTACTGAGAAGTTTTTCTTTAAGTCTTTATGTATTTATTAATTGTGTTGTTGTTTCTTTTAGGTTTTATTTTGGCAGAGCTTTATATTTTGATCTGCAAGTTTATTTTAGGTATGAGGTCCTTGTGCGATATATTATTCAATGGCTATGTGATATAATTATATAAAGTAATATTTATTGAAATAAACTCCAAGAAATGGAAAAAAAGAGGTTTTTAAATTTTCGTTGGTTCTGTTCTTGCTTTATCTATCTTTTGTCTTGTTTTTAAGTTTCTCTGTGTTGAGGCAGTAAGAGGAAGGATGGAACAGAGAGTGAACAAATGCAGCAATGATATTCACTAGCCACCATGTTGAATATAATCTATAGATTTGTGTGTGGAGATACAAGGGGGAGACTGGGAGAGAAAACCTTGAAAGGAGCCGGGCACCAGTGGCTCAGGCCTGTCATTCTAGCTACTGAGGAGGCTGAGATCTGAGTATCATCATTCAAATCAAGCCGGGGGAGGAAAGTCCCCAAGATTCTTACCTCCAATAAACCACCAGAAAACCAGAAGTGGGGCTGTGGCTCAAGTGGTAGAGTGCTCGCCTTGAGCTGAAGAGCTGAGGGATAGCTCCCAAGCCCAGAGTTCAAGCCCCACAACTGAATAAAAAAATCTTAGAAGGATGGTACTGTTCAAAAAGAAATATAGTATTTCCTCACTTCTGCAACAATAACCCCTCACAATTGTTATAGATAGATAGACAGATGGATAGATAAATAGATAGAATATATACAAAATATATAAGCAAACTATAATCCTATGAGCATCTTTTGCATATAATGGTTTTTTCATAAAAAAAGATTAATTTTTAAATGATGTTAAATGTTTCCCCTAGTTCTTCTCTATGTCCAATGACAAAAGAGTTAAGAAGCACATCATAGGCCTGGGTTTCCTTGACTGGTAACTGCCATGCCCTGATCTCTGGTTACTGGAGGTTCTACGTAGATTTAGGAGGATGCCACGTCTTCCTTACCATGTGGTGCTCTTCGATGCTATTTGGTAAAATTGGTGGAATTTGCCTATGGCTGGCTGTCTATTTAGTGGATTGCATCAAATCTAGATTTCAGGAATAACATGTTCTGGATCCAAGCCCACTATTATTCAAAGAATCTTTGCCAATGACTCACTGTTTTTTGGCCTATGAATATAGAAGGAAATTGATGAGTCAGTTGGAAGCACACTGAAGAGTCTGGGGGTGGATTAGATTCATGCACAGTCATTTGAGAAGTACTATTTTTCTCATGGTTTCACAGAGTACAGTAATAATGTAGAATTCATTTGATTTCTTAGGAATTTTTGTCTATGTCCTATGGCAACAACCTCTATGTTACATAATAAAATGTGTAGGAATAATTGTGAAAAAAGATGCACATTCTAATGTTTAATTTAAATAACTGAAAATAGCTTGATCTGTTTTTACAAACACTGAAATGAATGCGGCTTGCTAAAAAGGAATTACGCAGTCTACTTAACTTTACAGATGAAACAAGCTTAAGAGGAAAAAAAATAAATGGAGAGAGAAGTTAGATTATAGGGAAACCTCTATAACAGGTCATGTCTGTCACCAGAGCAAAAGTCTGAGGAAAAAGATACAATCTCATATCTACCAAAGGGAAGTTATAAGGACTGGAATCAAGAATATGAAAATGTCTTTCTCTGCTCTTTTCTAGCTCTTTCCTCTCTTTTTTCTTGCTCCTTTCTCTTTCCTAGCTCTCTCTTTGCCACCTTTCCCAGACGCTCTCTCTCCCTTCTCTTTTCTAGCTCTCTCTGCTCTCTCTGCTCTTTGCTAGCTCTCTCTGCTTTCTGCTCTCTCTTTGTTCTTTTCTAGCTCTTCTCTCTCTCTTTCCCAGCTCTCTCTCTTTCCCAGCTCTCCCAGCTCTCTTTCCCAGGTCTTTCCCCACAGCGTGGAGGACCAAGATGGCCTGGTGCTTGCCGGAACGATGAATAAACCTACCCCTTACCTGAAAAAAAAAAAGAATATAATAGGATTTATATAAGAAACCTTTGAGGGGCTGGGAAGGTGACTCAGTGGTAGAGCACTTGCCTTGCATGCATGAGGCCCTGGGTTCGAATCCTCAGCACCACATAAGCAAAAAGCAAAAAGCCAGAAGTGGCACTGTGGCTCAAGTGGTAGAGTGCTAGCCTTAAGCTAAAAAGCTGAGGGACAACGCCCAGGCCCAGAGTACAGGCCCCATGACTGGACCCCCCCCCCAAAAAAAAGAATTGCTGTGGGTTTTGTAGTAACAAAATGGATACATCTATATATGGTGAATTATATTGACCATTTATATTCTTAGGGTGATAAATCACTTTAAAAAGCACCAATCATATTGAAGGCTACTTAATATGGAAAGTTTCTGAATGGAATGTGTGTGCATGTGCTTGTGTGCTTGTGTGTGTTTGTGTGTGTGTGTGTGTGTGTGTGTGTGTGTGTGTGTGTGTTTTCAGATATAAGAAATATTAAAGCATACTCATAGCATAACCAGCAAGACATATGGCTCTCTATATTTAGAGATCAAAATCTTCAAGTGTGAGAAGGGACTAAACTGTGTGGGAAATAGCCATATGTGCATCACTGTTTTGTGCTGTACAGGAAGTCTATGACATCCCACATATGCTTTATGGGCCTTTAATTTGATGTGGTAATTTTTTTCATAAAATATTCACTTAAAGATATTGTGGAATGATGATTTATTCCTTCTGTGAAGTCACACTCAAGGAAGTTAAGTGTACGTGAATTGTCTGCTAAGTAGTATCCTACAAAATACTCAATTTCTAATTCCTGTAATTGTAAATATTGCCCAATAAGGGGAATTGTTTTTATCAAAGTGATCACTTTAAGAATCTAGACTACAGACATTTATCCTGGATTCGACTGGTGAGCTGAGCCCTAAATGTATTCACAGTTCACTTACAGAAAGCAGATATTGCACAGGAGAGACAGAAAGCAAAATAATGGAGGCAATAAATTAATATCTGAACTAAAGGTTCTCAGGTTTCTCAGTTTGTGCTGAGTGATTTATAGTTTTCATAGTCCTAGATGCTGGAGATCTATGAGATCCTGGAGTTAATATCTATCAAGTGTCTTAATATTTACTTATGTATTTATTTAGTTAGTTTTATAATCACGAAGCAGAAGAAATAAGAAAATGAAAGGGCTTGGGGATCTAGCTCAATACATGATCACTTGCAATTGCAAGGCCTTGAATCTGGTCCTTTCCTTTCCTCTGAAAAATACATACATACATACATACATATACATTCATACTATACATACATACTATACATCCATGTATAGTAAGAACTCATTCATGTGATAGAAAGCCTTTCCCTGTTAATGAGTTGATGTATTCATGAAACTGGAGCTTTCAAAATTTAACCAAGCAAGATCTAAAACAATGCTTCCACAAAGAAACTAAAAGCATCAAAAAAGTCCATTTAGAAGGCAGAGAAATAAAACACAAAATAGAAATCTTGACAACAGATTAGTTGATGCAGAAGTAGGAATCTCTGGAATTGAAGATGGCCTAGACTTCATAGAGAAAGAATAAATAATTATTCAAAACAAAGAAAAAAGATAGATTCCCTCCAAAAGCTACAAAACCCAACCAGATGCTCAATCTCCCTAGCCAGAAAAGAAATGCAAATCAAAACAACATTGAGGTACCATCTCACCCAGATGGAATAGCTATAATCAAGAATTCTAATAACAACAGAAGCTGGAGGGGATGTGGACAGAAGGGAACCCTACTGCATTGTTGGTGGGAGTGAAACTTGTTCAAACACTTTAGAAAGTAGTCTTCTGAGCTTCCTCAGAAAACTACACATATTGCTCCCCTATGGCCCAGCAATCCTCCTCTTGGTCATTTAGCTAAATGATCACAAACAAGACCATACTAAAGCTACCAGCACAACTGTTTATTGTTTATTGCAGCATTATTTACCATAGCTAATATATGGAACCAACCCAGATGCCCCTCAGTAGATGAATGGATCAAGAAAATGTGGTATATATACACAATGGAATTCTATGCCTCCCTCTGAAAGAATGACATTGCCTCATTTGTTAGGAAATGGAAAGACTTGGAAAAAATTATATTAAGTGAAGTAAGCCAGGCCCAAAGAAACATAGGTGCCATGGTTTCCCTTATTTGCAATAACTACTATATGTCTGAGACAAGCAGAAACAATCAGATAAGTTGATGTTAGGCAAAATGAGCCCCAAGATAAGGACTCAAATGATTTTTCTTTCTTGCTATTATTTCTAACATATTTATAAGATGATTTCTTTATTGTTTTGTATGTCCCTCCCCCACAGTATAACCTCTGTTTTCACTGTATTTGATGTTGGTATAATTTGGGGAAGGGAATGGAAAAAACAAATTGTTTAAATAATGATACAGGTGGACCCATTGTAACAATGAGATGTACAAGACATTATGTAAAAAAATGAACTTTACAACTTTGGTGGGGGAGGGGGTAGAATGGGAAGGCAGGGTTGGGAAGGAGAAAACAATGCTTGATAAGAAATTTACTCATGGGGAATGGGGGAAGATGGCGGAGGAGAAGCTGGAATCTGAACAAGCTCTCGCATAGAAAGCAATTTTAGAGTTCTAGTGAACAGTCCTAAGCCAGAGAATCACACCAAGTGTGCCATCACAGGACAGAGAGTTAGACAAGAGAGGGGAAGCCAAGGAAACCCATCAGCTGCCGCTACGGCGGCGGCAGGGTCGCGGCGGCGATCACCGCCGCGGGGTCATTCCTGAGACACAGAGAGTCCGGGACGAAGGAGCCAGACGCAGCGGAGGAGCGGATTCTACTCAACACCAACAAGAACCGACAAGGAGCGGAAATCTTCATCCTGCTGTTTGCAGACCAGAGACGACCCAGGATCCAAGACTCGGCGTGAGTACAAGCCCGACGTCCTCACTCCTCAGGGAGCAGAGGAGGGAAGACCACCCCTCCCCCCCCAGCACCGGTGATCTCCATCTTGGATACCGACAAAGCTCGGAGGAGCTGCCAGCTCCAACCCAGGCCTTGGAATAAAACGAGTCATTTAGCAGGTCACAAGAACTTAACGGCAAAGTGACCTGCCAGACTCGGCTCCATCCAGGGAAAAGTCACCCAGCTCAGGCACCACCCATTGGAGTGGCTTCCCTCACTGGGTAACCAGAGCCAGAGGCTGCCCCTCCCTCTAGCAGCCACCACAATCAATTGAAAAACAGAAACCCTGAGAATGGCTCCAGGCTGGGCGCTGTGAGCTTTATCACAAAATAGCCCCAGGGAAAAGCTAATGTTTGTTGAAAGACCTCAACTCTACCCAGAACCTAGCCCCATCACCACATCCCCCTCTTTTGTGACTCTCAAAGCAGATCACTCTCCCAGAAAACTAACCTGGGAGGGGGATCTCAAATTCTTGGGTAAAGCAGAGCATTTTTCTGCCTCCTCCAACCAACCGACTTAAGAAACCAATCAAGCCACAGGACCTCAAGCTGACCAGAGACTCCAACAAGAGACTGGTTAGAGACAAAAGGGAGATACAGGATTCTTCCCACTCCTCCCCCCCCAAAAAAAAAAAATCAAAAGACTTTTTTTTTTCTTTTTTCTTTTTTTTTTGTCTCTTCTTCTTCTTTTCTTTTTTTGCTTGTTTTTTGTTTTTTGCTACCTTATATATATATTTTTTTCCCTTCTAAAACTTTTATTAATCTTTAATTTTTGCCTCTTCTGAAAAAAATAATTGTTTTCCAGTAACTTTTTTTTTTCTCATCTTATAATTTTTATTTTAGGAATATGTGAATGAGCGTTTTCCTTTCTTTTCTTGTCTTCTTTCTCTTTTTCTTTCTTTCTTAATTATCTTTTTGTTTTTTGTCTAGCTCTACTGAACTTCTGATCTTTTCTTCTCCCTTTCCCATCCTTAAAGTTCTTCACATCTCCTCTATGTCCCTCCCCTTCTCTCAACATATTCACATCCCTCTCTAAATAGACGGTCTTTTAACTTCTATAATAACATTAATTTTTACGTTTCTATTTTTTTCTGGTCTCTCTCTCTCTCTACTTGCATCCTACCCAACCCATTTCCTGCATTGTGATTAGGACATAGTTAACTCTCCCTGTGCCTCCCCACACCAATCTATTCCTATTTTTTACCCACATCTCTCCCTAATCCTAATAATTTCTGGTTTTCCAAATTCTTTTCTGCGGTTCGAAGTACTTTAACATATAGTTGTTTGATGTTGAATAGATGTATCTGTTGAACTAGATTGTATCTGTAGACTATTGACTGTACAAACGCAAACTTTGGTTGATGGTTGCCTTAAGATAGTGTTCTAACATAAAACTGGTGCAATCTTTATCTCAAATGGGCCGAGTAAGCCGGAAAAACACAAGAAAAATGGCAAATTCGGGTATGTCAATTCCCAACCTTGATAATCAGGGATTAGAACAGATAAAGAATAATCCAGAGGAGAGTTCCCAAATAGCTCTACAAACACTACTAGCAAACATGATAAATGAGAAGTTTGACAATGTACAAAGGACTCTGTATGAGCGTGATAGGGAGAGAGAGGAGGCATCCCAGAAGTTTATACAGGAATATCATAAGTGTGAGGAAGCTACTCAAAAACTGATACAGGATTTGCGTGAACAACTTGAGAATGCTCAAAGAGAAAGGGAGGAATGGCGTGAGCAGGCAGAGAACACTCAAAGAGAACTGCAGGATTCCCACGAACGGGAAGAAAGAGAACTGCAGGAATCCCACAGACGGGAAGAACCTAATCAAAGAGTAATTCAGGAATTGAGAGACCAGGTAGAGAATACACAAAGATCACTAAAGGCATTCATGGAATCCATTAACAAAGAGCTGAAGGAAGTCAGGGAGACCACAAAGGGAATGCTGAATGGAACCCAACAGAAGGAATGGGAGTCCAAAGAAACCATAACAAATCAAATAAGTGATTTGAGAACAAACACTGAACACCAAATTAAGGAAGTAAAGAAATTCATACAAGACCTAAAACAGAGCTTCAACAAAGAACTTGAAGCCATCAAAGCTGACCAATTAGAAGGAAAAGAGATAAAAAACAAAGTAGAGAGTCTTGACAGCAGGTTAGACCATGCAGAAGATCGAATCTCAGGGATTGAAGACAGCCTAGATATTATAGAGAAAGAACATACAACCATCCAAGACAAGTCCAAGAAATATGATAGGTCTATCCAACACCTGGAAGACACCATCAGAAGGCCCAATCTAAGGATAATGGGTGTAGAGGAGCACCTAGAAACAGAAGTTAATGGTCTAGGAAATTTGTTTAACAGGATCCTAGCAGAGAACTTCCCAAACATACAAAAAGATAGGCCTATTCAGATACAAGAAGCTTTTAGAACCCCAAATAGACCAGACCAGAATAGGACATCCCACAGTCACATTATAATCCACACAGGATCAACCCAGACCAAGGAAAAGATCCTTAAAGCTGTCAGGGAGAAAAGGGTAATCACCTACAAAGGGAAACCAATTAGAATTACCTCAGATTTCTCAGCAGAGACAATCAAAGCAAGAAGAGCCTGGAATGACATATGCCATGCCCTAAAAACAAATAATTATCAACCAAGAATACTGTACCCAGCTAAACTCTCCTTCATAACTGAAGGCCAAATAAAAACCTTCCATAGCAAAGAAAAATTGAAACAATACATCTCCACCAAACCAGCCCTACAAAAGATTCTTAAAGATGACCTACACATAGAAAACCAACAAGACCGCAACAAAGGCCAAGAAACTGCACCCAAACTGAGAATCCAAGAACCTTAGGAAGAACCCAGTTTTCGCAGCCCCCAAGAAGGTGGATAACATGGCAGGAACTCCCAAATACCTCTCAGTACTATCTCTTAACGTTAACGGACTGAACTCTCCAATTAAGCGACATAGACTGTCTAGTTGGATTAAAAAACAAGACCCTTCTATCTGCTGCCTGCAGGAGTCACATCTTGCCCGTAAAAACAAACACATCTTCAATGTTAAAGGCTGGAACAAAATCTACCAAGCAAACGGCCCTCATAAACAGGCGGGAGTTGCAATCCTAATATCAGATAAAATAGACTTCAAACTATAATTTGTGAGAAGAGATAAAGAAGGTCGCTACATACTAATTAAAGGATCTCTCCTTCAGGAGGATATTACAATTCTAAATATCTATTCGCCAAAGAATGGAGCACCCAAATTTATCAAAGAAACACTACTTTCCCTCAAATCCCATATAGATCCAAAGACATTAATTGTTGGGGATTTTAACACACCACTCTCCCCACTAGATAGATCAACTCGGCAAAAACTCAACAGAGAAACCGCAGATCTAAACAGCTGCATAGATCAACCAGACTTAATAGACATTTACCGAACATTTCACCCAGCAGCATCAGAATACATGTTCTTCTCAGCAGCACATGGAACGTTTTCTAAAATAGACCACATTTTAGGCCACAAAGCAAACTTGTCTAAATTCAGAAACATTGAAGTTATACCCTGCATTCTCTCTGACCACAAGGGAATAAAATTAGAACTCAACACCAAAAGCCACCAAAGAAAGTCCGGTATCACATGGAGGCTGAACAACACACTGCTGAATCATGAGTGGGTCATGGAAGAGATTAGAAAGGAAATTCAAATGTTCATGCTATTCAACAAAAATGAACACACAAATTACCAGCTCTTCTGGGACACAGCAAAGGCAGTACTCAGAGGCAAGTTTATAGCTCTGAGCTCCTACATCAACAAATTGGAGAGATCAGAAACTAACAATTTAATGACACATCTAAACCTCCTTGAAAAAGAGCAGCAAGATAAACCCCAATACAGTAGACGGAAAGAAATAATCAAAATTAAATCAGAATTAAATGAATTAGAATCCAAAAAAACTATAGAAAGAATCAACAAAACAAAGAGTTGGTTCTTCGAAAAACTTAACAAAATTGACAGACCCTTAGCAAACCTTATCAGAAAAAGGAGAGAACACACCCAAATTAATAAACTCAGACATGAGAATGGAAACATCACCACAGAAACAACCAAGATTCAGAACATTATAAGGGAATACTTCTCAAAACTTTATGCTAATAAGTTTGAGAACTTGACAGAAATGGACCTTTTCCTAGCAAATATTGACATGCTAAAACTAAACCAAGATGAGTTAAACCAGCTTAACAGGCCCATATCAAGCATTGAAATAGAAACAGCAATAAGAGACCTCCCAGCTAAGAAAAGTCCAGGACCAGATGGTTTTACAGCGGAATTTTACAAGGCCTTCAAAGCAGAGCTCACACCAATACTCCTCCAACTCTTCAATGAAATTGAAAGAGAAAGCTCACTACCGAACACATTCTATGAAGCCATCATAACCTTCATCCCAAAACCAGGCAAGGACTCATCAAAGAAAGAGAACTATAGACCAATTTCTTTGATGAACATTGATGCAAAACTTCTCAACAAAATTTTGGCCAATCGACTTCAACAATTCATCCAAAAAATCATACACCATGATCAAACAGGATTCATTTCAGGGATGCAAAGCTGGTTCAATATACGCAAATCAATTAATATTATTCATCACATCAACAGGAGCAAGAATAAGAACCACATGGTTATCTCAATAGATGCAGAAAAAGCATTTGACAAGATCCAACACCCCTTTATGATGAAGGTTCTGGAAAAATTAGGAATCCATGGAACATTCCTCAATACAATAAAGGCTGTATATGACAAACCTACAGCCAGCATTATACTAAATGGTGAAAAACTAATGCCATTTCCTCTTAACTCAGGAACGAGACAAGGATGCCCACTCTCTCCACTTCTCTTCAATCTAGTATTAGAATGCCTAGCTACAGCAATAAGACAAGATGCAGACATAAAGGGGATCCAAATAGGGAAAGAAGAAATAAAACTCTCCCTCTTTGCAGATGACATGATCTTGTATTTAAAGAATCCCATGACTCCACTCCCAAATTACTCAAGCTGATTCAAAACTTTGGCAAAGTAGCAGGTTATAAAATTAACCCCCCAAAATCAATGGCTTTTCTATATGCCAACAATGAGAAAAGTGTGGCTGAAATTAGGAAAGCATCTCCATTTGTAATAGCCCCACAAAAAATAAAATAACTAGGAATTAACTTAACCAAAGAAGTGAAGGACCTCTATGATGAAAACTTTAAAATCTTGAAAAAGGAAATCAACACAGAACTTAAAAAATGGCAAAACCTCCCATGCTCCTGGATTGGCAAGATTAACATCGTGAAAATGGCAATACTTCCCAAGGCTATCTACAAATTCAACGCGATACCTATCAAAATTCCACCCTCATTCTTCAAGGAAATAGAGGAGGCAATCCAAAAATTCATATGGAACAATAAAAGACCCCAAATAGCAAAAACGCGCCTCAACAGAAAGAACACTGCTGGAGGAATATCAATACCAAATTTCAAACTCTACTATAAAGCCATAGTAATCAAAACAGCTTGGTATTGGCATAAGAACAGACCTCAGGACCAATGGAATAGAATTGAAAACCCAGAAATGAACCTACAGACCTATAGCCATCTAATCTTCGATAAGGAAGCTAAAACAATAGAATGGAAGAAAGACAGCCTCTTCAGTAAATGGTGCTGGCAAAATTGGTTAACTACATGTAGAAAACTAAAGCTAGATCCTTATATATCACCCTGCACCAGAATCAACTCCAAATGGATCAAAGACCTTGAACTCAAAGCAGACACTCTGAAAACATTACAGGATGGAATAGGAGAAACCTTAGGTCTCCTTGGCTCAGGCCGAAATTTTCTGAATAGAGACCCGGAAGCACAACAAATCAAAGAAAGGTTGGACAAATGGGATTGCATAAGGTTGCAGCGCTTCTGCAGGGCAAATGACATAGCTAGCAAGATCAATAGAAAGCCCACCGATTGGGAGAAGATCTTTACTAGCCATACAACGGACAAGGGTCTCATATCTAAAATATACTTGGAACTCAAAAAATTAAACCACCCAACAACAAATCCTCAAAGAAACAACTGCCCAATAAATAAGTGGGCAAAAGACTTAAAGAGAAACTTCTCTGAAGAAGAAAGAAGGATGGCCAATAGACACATGAAGAAATGTTCAACATCCCTAGCCATAAAAGAAATGCAAATCAAAACAACATTGAGATATCACCTCACTCCAGTTAGAACAGCAAAAATCAAGAACTCTAACAACAACAGATGCTGGAGGGGATGTGGACAGAAAGGAACCTTACTTCATTGTTGGTGGGAATGTAAACTTGTTCAACCACTTTGGAAAACAGTATGGAGGTTCCTCAAAAGACTTCACATAGATCTCCCCTATGATCCAGCAATCCCACTTTGGGGCATTTACCCAAATGTTTACAAACAAGACCACACTAAAGCTACCAGCACAACTATGTTTGTTGCAGCATTATTTACCATAGCTAAGATATGGAACCAACCCAGATGCCCCTCAGTAGATGAATGGATCAAGAAAATGTGGTATATATACACAATGGAATTCTATGCCTCCATCAGAAAGAATGACATTTCCCCATTTGTTAGGAAATGGAAAGGCTTGGAAAAAATTATATTAAGTGAAGTAAGCCAGGCCCAAAGAAGCATAGGTCCCATGGTTTCCCTTATTTGCAATATCTAGTATAGGTATGAGTCAAGCGGAAAAGGTCAGATAATGTGATGTTAGGAAAATGAACCCTTAAATATGTATTTTAATGTTTTCGTTTCTTTCATGCATGTGTTTCTAACGCATTTATAAGATTATTTCTTTGTTGCTTTGTATGTCCCTCCCCCACAGTGTAACCCCCGCTTTCACTATATTTGATGTCAGTATAACATGTGGAGGAGATGGGGGCAAACAAGTCGTTTAAGGATTCAGGTGGACCTGTTGCAACAATGAGAAGTACAAAATGTCATGTCAAAACCAGCTTTACAATGTCGGTGGGGGGGGGAGGGGGGTATAATTGGGTGGGGGGAGGGGGGAGGCTGGGAAGGGAGGTGAAGGGTAAACAAAGGAGGAGGCTGCAATGCTTGGTAAGAAATGTATGCATTATCCTGCCCATGTAATTGTAGCCCCTCTGTACAGTATGTTCTCAAATAAAATAAAATAATATTAAAAAAAAAAGAAATGTACTCATTACCTTGCTCATGTAATTGTAACCCTTCTTTATGGTAATTTCACAATAAACAAACATTAATAATTAAAAAAAAAAAAAAAAAACAGAGCTGGGCACCGGTAGCTCACGCCTGTAATCCTAGCTACTCAGGAGGCTTAGATCTGAGTATCATGGTTCAAATCAAGCCGGGGAAGGAAAGTCCACAAGATTCTTACCTCCAATAAACCACTAGAAAACCGGAAGTGGGGCTGTGGCTCAAGCTTAGAGTGCTCGCCTTGAGCTGAAGAGCTGAGCAATAGTGCCCAAGCCCAGAATTCAAGCCTCATGACCCACAAAACAAAACAAAACAAAAAAACCTTATGTATGTATGTATGTATATATATATATATATATATATATATATATATATATATATATATATATGTAACAGAGTCCTATCAGAGAACTTCCTGAGCACCCAAAACAATAGATCCATTCAGAAACAAGAAGCTTTTAGAACCCCAAACCAGACCAAAACAAGGTATCCTACCACCACATTGTAATCCATACAGGATCAATAAAGACCAAGGAAAGCATTCTTAAAGCTGTCAGAGAGAAAAGCTCAATCATGCATAAAATAAAATCAGTCCAAATAGCTACAGATTTCTCAGTAGAGATCATGAAATCAAGAAGAGCCTAGAAACAAGTATGCTACTCCCTGAAGACAAAGAACTATCAACCAAGAATAGTGTAGCCAGCTAAACTCTCCATAACCAAGGAACAAAAACCTTCCTTAAAAAAAAAAAGAAAAGAAACAATTATCTCCACCAAACCAGCATCATAAGAAATACTTAAAGACATTCTACACATAGAAAACCATCAATAACATGATATAAGCAGAAAAATGACCGTGAAATAGAAAATCAGATAATTATAGTAAGAATTGAGGAGACACAGTCCCTAAGAAGGTGGATAACAAGGTCAGATTTATGGAAAAGCTCTCAATCCTAACTCTCAATATTAATGAACTTAACTCTCCAATTAAATAACATAGATTGACCAGTTGGATTAAATAACAAGAAGTGTCAGATATCTGCTGTCTGCAAGAGACACACCTTGTTCACAAACAAAAACATTTTCTGAAAGTGAAAGTCTGAAATAAAATCTATCAAGCCAAATGGACTCCATAAGCAGGCTAGAGTTGCACTCCTAATATCAGATAAAACAGACTTCAAATTAAAATTAGTGAGAAGAAATAAAGAAGGAAATCACATACTATTGGAGGATATACCAATTCTAAATATCTACACACCAAATGCTAGAGCACCCAAATAGATCAAGCAAACATTATTTACCCTAAAATTACACATAGAACAAAACATAGTGATTGTTGGTGATATTAACACACCACTGTCAACTCTGGATAGATCAACTCAGCAAAACCTCAGAACTAAACAATTGCATAGACCAACCACACTTAACAGACATCTATGGAATATTTCATTGAGCAGATTTAGATTATATGTTCTTCTCAGCTAAATGGAACATTCTCCAAAAATAGATCACATTCTAGGTCATAAATGAAGTAAGTCTGTGGAAATTCAGAAATATTGAAAATTATTCTCTACATTCAAAAGCTACCACAGAAAATTCTGTAACTCATGGAGACTGAATCACTAGTGGATCATTGAAGAGATCAGAAAGGCAATTCAAACTTTCATGATATTTAACAAAAATGAACAAATACCAGCAGATCTAGGACACAGAAAAGGCAGCATTTGGAAGGAGATTAACAGCTCTGAGTCAGTATATCAACAAATTGAAGAAATCTCAAACCACCAAGTTAATGTTCTAACTTAAGTTCCTTGAAAATGACCAATAAGCCAAACCCCAATAAAGTAGATGAAGCAAATAATTAAATTTAAATCAGAATTAAATGAATTAGAGTCCCCCAACTTAGCAATGATCAAAAAGCAGAGTTGGTTCTTTGGAAAACATAACAAAATTGACAGACCCTTAGCAAATATGAGAGAGAGAGAGAGAGAGAGAGAGAGAGAGAGAGAGAGAGAGAGAGAGAGAGAGAGAGAGAGAGAGAGAGAGAGGGAGAGAGGGAGAGAGGGAGAGAGGGAGAGAGACAGAGACAGACAGAGACAGAGAGAGAGAGCACAAATAAAATCAGAGATGAGAAAGGGAGCATCACACCATTAATAAGCAAGATTCAGAATATTATAAGGAAATACTTTGCAAACTTTTATGCTAACAAATTTGAGAATCTAAAGAAATGGAAGAATCTAGCAAATATCAATATACACAAACTAAACAAAGCAGATTTAAACCACTTAAATAGACCCATATCAAGTATTTAAATAGAAATGGCAATAAAAGACCTTCAATTGAAAAAAAGCCAAGGACCAGATGGATTCACAGCCAAATTCTATAGCTTCAAAGACTTCAAAGAGGATCTCACTCCAATACTCCTCAAACTCATCAATACAAACGCAAGCAAATTATCATTACCAAACTCTTTCTATGAGGCCAGCACAACTCTCATCTGAACACTAGATGGGGATTCATCAAAGAAGGAGAATTATAGACCCATTTCTTTAAAGAGCATGGATGCAAAACTTTTCAATAAAATTATGGTCAACTGACTTTAACAATTAAGTAAAAATTCTTATACTATTATCAATCAGGATCATTCCAGGGATGAAAATCTGGTTCAATATACACAATTAATGTAATTCAACACATTAATAGAATCAAGGACCAGCACCACATGATATTCTTGATAGATGTAGAAAAAGTATTTGAAAATGTTTAATATCCCTTTATGATGAAAGTTCTGAAGAAACTAGGAATCCATGGAACATTCAATATAATAAAAGCTGTAAAGGACAAACTTACAGCCATCCTTATACTTAATGGTGAAAAGTTAAAACCATTTCCTCTAAAATCAAGAATGAGACAAGGATGTCTGCCCTCTCCACTCCTCTTCAATATAGATTTTGAAATCCTAGCCAGAGCAATAAGGCAAGACGGAAACATAATGGGCATACAAAGATGGAAAGAAGCTGAAACTCTCCCTCTTTATAGATAACATGATCTTGGGTTTAAAGAATTCTCATAGACTCTTCTCCCAAGTTACTTGAAGTAATCCAAAACTTTGACAAAGTAGCAGGGTATAAAATTAACAAAAATCAGTAGCTTTTGTTTGTGAAAAATAAGAAGAGTGAGGCTGAAATCACAATAGTGACTCCTTTGGAAATAGCCTAAAACATACCTAGGAATTAATTTAACCAAAGAGCTGTAAAGGACCTCTATGATGAAAAATTTTTAAATTTGGAAAAGGAAATTAAAGCAAACTTAAGGAAATGGATAATTTCCCAAGCTTCTGGATTGGGATTAACATTGTGAAAACAGCAATATTGCCAAAAGCTGTTACAAATTTAATCCAAGAACCATCAACATCCCAAGAACATTCTTGAATGAAATAGGAGAAGCAATCAAAATATTCATACGGAATGACAGAAGACCCTGAATAGCAAAAAAGTCATTTAGCAGGAAAAATAATGCTGGAGGAATATCAATACCAAACTTCAAACTCTATTATAAAGCCACAGTTGTAACAACAATAACAAAACAAACAAAAACCAGCTTGATACTGACACATGAAAAAGCTTGAGGACTAATCGAACAGATTTGAAGACCCAGACATGATTCAACAGACTTATGGCTGCATAATCATTGATGAAGGAGGGGAAATCATCAGATGGAAGAAAGACAACCTCTTCAACAAACGATGATTAGGGAGTTGGCTATACCCATATAGAAAAATTAAGGTAGATCCTTGTATATCACCCTGAACCAACATCAACTCCTAAGAGCAGAGACCCTGAATATTGAAGGAAGGAATAGAGGATATACTAGGGCTTCTTGGAACAAGATGAAATTTCCTAAATAAAGATTCAGAAACACAATCAAAGAAAACCTTGTTAAATGAGATCACATTAAACTGCAGAGCTACTGCATGGCAAAAGACATAGGTTGCAAAATAAATAGAAAGCACACATATCTGGAGCATTTCTCCACTAGTTATACAACAGACAAGCCCTTCATATCAAAAATACACCTAGAGCTCAAAAACTTAACCCCCTGGTAACAAATCCTCAAACAGCCACTCAATTAATAAGTGGGCTGAAGAATTAAAAAGAGATTTCTCTGGAGAGGAATAAGAATGACCAATAAAAACCTGAAGAAATGTTCACCATCTCTGGCCATAATAGAAATGCAAATCAAAACCTCACCTCAGTTAAAATGGCCATTATCAAGATAAGAAATAATAACAGACGCTTGCAGGGATGTGGACAAAAGGGAACACTACTACACTGCTGGTGGTGTAAACTTGTTCAACCACTCTGGAATGTAGTATAGAAATACTTCAAAGGACTACACATAACATTCTCTCTGATCCAGCAATCCCACTCCTTGGTATTTATTTACCCAAATGATCCCAAACAAGGCCACACTATAGCTACCAGCACAACGATGTTCATTCAGCATTATTTACATAGCTAGATATGGATTCAACCCCAATACCCCTTAATAGATGAATGGATCAAGAAAATGTGATATATATACACAGTGGAATTCTATGCTTCCATCAGAAAAAAATGACTATTTGTAAGGAAATGTAAAGATGGGAAAAATCATATTAAGTGAAGTAAGCTAGACCCAAAGAAACATATACTACATTGTTTCCTTCATTTGTAATAATTAGTATGTGACTAGCATAGTCCTACAGTTCACAATAGCTTAATAGCTATATACATATGACCACAAGAAATGATGCTAATCTAAATGATCTCAATGATATGAAAACAAGAGGGATTTGTGTGTGTGTGTGTGTGTGTGCGTGTGTGTGTGTGTGTGTGTGTGTGTGTGTGTGTGTGTGTGTGTGTACTGTTTGCAGTTATTAATTTATCTTTTTGTTTCTCCTCTGGCTTATTCCCAATTTCTGATTTTGGTACCCTTTTTCTTTATTAATTACCTGATTTAGGGAAGAAACAGGAATCACATGAGTGAACTACCTGAAAATATTGGGAAACATATAAAAATTAATCTTTTCAACTTTTATTTTTGAGGAAAAGTAAAAACTTGTGAAAAGTTAGGCAATTGTCACAATTTTTTTTACTATAATTGTGGTTAAAGGATAGAAAAATATTAAAGAGACTGTACTGAAATCTATTCCTAATATTTTAAAGTTGTTACCAAACAAATATCAAATAATTGTTTTGGAAATATTAATAGGTAATATGAAAAAGTATAATATTTTAATTAGTTTGACAATAAAACAATTTTATATGCTAATCTTGAAAGAATATCATTTGTTTTTATTCATAGCATCCAAGATCTGGCACAGGCTTATTCTATTCTTAAAGCAAAACCATGAAAATAAAAGAATATTAAAGTAGTGTTTATTTTACAAATAAAATCATAGAATAGAAAGAAAAGTTGACATACTTGCAATATTGCAGTATCTAGGTGAACTTTGAACTGATATATTATAGTCCTCTTCAAATTAAAATAGAATTACCACATAATCCTGTCATACTACCTTTAGGTATATAACCAAGTAAGCATTCAATAGATATATTTTTATGTCCTTGCTTTTGTAGCACAATTTGTAGAAAGGCAAGTTACTGATCATATTAAGTACACATCAAATTATAAATAAATTTAAAAAATTTTAAATAAAATAAAGTAAACAACTGGGCACCAGTTGTTTGTACTTAAAATTTTAGCTACATAGGAGCCTAAGATGTAAGAATCAAAGTTCCAAATCCATCTGGGTAGACAGATAAATTCTTATCTTCAATTGACCAGTAAAGAGTTGGAAGTGGAAACATGGCTCAAGTGGTAGTGTGCAAACTGTGAATGAAAAACAAGGGTCAAACCATAGGTCTAACCCCAGTACTGGCACCAAAAAAATGAAAGAAAAAGAAAAAGAAGGAAATAGAAAGAGAGAGAGAGGAGGGAAGAAAGGAAAGAAGGAAGGAAGCAAGCAAGCAAGCAAGAAAGGAAGGAAGGAAGGAAGATGGAAGGAAGGAAGCAAGAAAAGAAGGAAGGAAGGATGGGAAAAAGGACATATACATACATACCTTTGGAATTATTCACTCAAGAAGAACAAAATTATATTATTTTCAAGAAAATGAATAAAACTAGAAACCATCATTTTAAGCAAATAAGGTCTAAGGAGGACAGATAATACACATTGTCCCTGATGTATACAATGTTGTGAAATTATACAAATGCAGTGTTTTGGGTGCTAACCTACAAGAGATAGGAGAACAGAAGTAATGGGTGAAGGGGGTGAACAGGATCAAAGTACTTTACATGAATGCCTAAATATGGTATAATAAAATGTGTTAAAATTATTCTAAATGTAGAGAAGGGATAATGTTTTTAGAGGGGAAAGTTTAGAGGGAAGTATTTGAGGGGAGTAATTTGATCAAAGTAACTTGATCAAATGTCTTTGATCATGTGTGGGTGTGTGGGTGTGTGTCAATTAAGATATACTAGAAAAGAAAAAAAATAAGTAGAGTTCACTTGTTAGAGGACAGGACCTCATAAATCACAGATCATATAACATGAGCCATGGTGGACACAGGAGTGTGCAGACTTTGAGTGGGCAGAAATTAGTCTGTGTGATGATCAGGGGGACTGGATGTTGAATGTTTGGAAAAGGTGTCTCTGAGAACAAGCCATAAAAGAATCATAGAAAAAAATTTGTATTTATATATGACTATGGTACTTAAACATCCTTTGTTGAGGTTTAATGTTTCAATTAATAATGCATACCCTAAGGGGTTGGTACATGAGGGGAAATAAAATATTCTAATATCAAAGGTATATTTTTATAGAAAGTGAAAACAATTTTAATGCTTGCATTATAAAGCCTCTACTTTTTTTTTGCTGGGGGGGGAGGGTCCAGTTGTGGTCCTGAACTCTGAGTCTGGGCGCTGTCCCTCAGCTCGTCAGCTCAAGGCTAGCACCACTTGAGCACAGCGCCACTTCTGGCTTTTTGCTTATGTGGTGCTGAGGAATCGAACCCAGGGCCTCAAGCATGCAAGGCAAGCGCTCTACCCCTGAGCCACCTTCCCAGCCCCAGCAACTACTTTTAAAAGCATTACACATAACTCTTTTGCCAATTTAATCCTTTTTTAACACATGAAAAAATTAGTAGCCAGTAATACAATCTGTACTTCTTAATTTTGGTGTGGAATATAGACATCTATGGAAAGGCTACCTTTTTGTTGTTGTTGTTGTTGTTTATCAATTCAAAAAATGTTGCTTGTTTCCCTGCAGTCACTGAACACTTGAAAGCTTACAAACTGGCAAACGATATGAATTTAAACTTGTATAAATAATACTCAAGATTTCCGTCTCTTGGAAAGAGAACTTTTCCTCCTTACAGCCCAGCAAATAGCAAATCTGATTTTTCTCTACAGACATAATGGAGGGTGAGTGTCATCAGGAGGACGCAGAGAGCAGCGGTGTTCACACAGGAATAAGTCAGAAAGCAGTTCACAGGCTGTTTTTAATGAAATTTCTAAAGAACTGTACTTTTCATGGGCTGTTTTGTGGGAAAAAATATCACAGTGGGATTTAATAGCATCAGAGGTTAGTAATAGAAGGAACATTATAGAAAATAAAAAAATAAAATAAAATCTTCTACTCCATAAAGTGTACCCTTCCTACTAAAATTACTGGCATATTATAGATGAAATTGCAGTAAAGGGGAAAAGCATATAAAATTATGATTATCTTTTAGACTTTAAGATATGAATGAATTGCCTTTTTCTCTTTACCTGCCAAGACCTGAGTTCAGGGATCAGTTCTTTTTCAGGCGATTATGGCTTCTGAAATGATCAAAAGCTGTTTTCTTCACTGTGCTTTAGTTACTAGACTAAAACTAGTGATGGAGAGAAGCTGTAAAAAAAAACAGAAAGGCTGAGCTTTCAATTACAAATGACCAGATATTACTGTGAAATTATTGTCCCTACTTTTTTCATATGGTAATTCTCATTATAATTAGACACTTCACAAGCTCATAAATTATGCCTACTTGAACTATGTTTTTAATTATTAATAAAAATAAATATTCTATAAGCAGAATGGTAAGTTCAGGCAAACACTGAAAATAGGGAAAAATTATTAGAAAGGTTAAAAGCTGTAAATACACAGAAATTATTAAATCACATTTTTTTGCCAGTCCTGGGCCTTGAACTCAGTACCAGAGAACTGTCCCTAGCTTGTACCCAAAGCTAGTGTTCTACCATTTTGTGTGAGTGTGGGGGGAGGTGGCGGGTGAGGAGAGTAGGGCCATCAATGCCTGCCTAATAGCACTATTTTTAGAGATTAAAAAACCATTGACTACAATTGATATTTACATGAAGTGCTGATGAAATATTCTAAATTTTGCTATGCTTCATATAAAAGGAGGTCAGGGGGTTTAGAATGATCAGTTACTAGATTTGATATCCTAGGCAAAAAATGATGTCTTCTCAAAAAAGTAAAACAATGAATGTAAATGTAAAAATTTAAGGAGCTAATGGTCTTAAATTTCCTAGAATTTTAAGATTTGGTTTAGAGTAGTTATTGTGAAGAAGATTGCAAAAATAAGTTAAGTACTTTCTTCTGTTAGGTTATCCAAAAGATACTGAATGAATAATATGCAAACTTATGCTAATATATGTGTTTTTCACATACATATCTTGATAACTGATAGAAAGACATAGTACTTAATAATCCAGAAGAAAAACATAGGAAACTGGGAACAGAGCAGATGGAGGAAATTATTGTAACAGAGTGAGGAAAGATGGAGGAAGAGTGGATAAATAATGATAAAAAAATTAGAGTTAGGAAAATGAGAAAAAGAAAAGAAGCTTTATTGTCTATTGAATAGAATATTGTCTACTGAAAAAGACCTTCCCACACCAGAAGTCCCATGATTCCTGCACAAAATAATGACCTGGTTCTCCATCACAGTCTTGAGAGCATTCACAGCCCTACCTGTGGTTGCTTTAAATGGTCTCGGGGATCATTTGAAGTCCTTCATATTTATTCTTGTGTGTATACATGAGCACATATATAGATGTTCATGGAACTGTCTCAAGTGTACACAGTAAATTGTAATGGAAATTTATCCCATGGAGGAAATGAAATTGATTATTCTCCAAATAATTGTGTTGTATATTTGTTCTTATTATTTCTTCATTTAAATTTCTAATTCTTCATTACAACACAAAGATGTGTTCCAGATATAGGAGATATATTTCTAAATAAAACAAAATAAATATAACTAATAACTGTGTATTACAACTAATTTCATCTACTTAATGCATACAACTCGTATGTTTGCTTATTTTTGTATTTTTAAACAGGTTTAGGCAGTGTAGCCCAGATCTCCCTGTAACTCCCTATGTTTTTCTCCCTATCCTACTTGTCATGGGTGATATTTGAGCTAAATAAAGTATAAAATAGGTAAGCCAAATGAATAAAGTCAAACATGGACAACAAATGGACATCCATGGGATGTTTATTGTAAGAAGAAAAGGAATAGAATTCCCTCCTGTGTTGAGGGACAAGAAATGAGCAGTAGCATCAAGGCACTGGAGTTCCAGAATAACCGAGGTCAGAATTACAGAGGATGGGAATTGGAAATACAGAAAATGAGGAGCAGAGCATGAATACTTAAAAATAAGAACTGAAAAGAGTGTAAAACAGATAATTTTAAGACATACTATAGCCAACTAAAGTAATAAATAAACATAAGAGTGAATTTCTAATATAATTCTGATCCAAAATTTCTTTTGGAAAAACCAGAGAGACCACCATGATAAACATATTGTCCATGTTTGCATGGCTCTCACTGAAATTAAATCTCAGGCTAAAATGGGTAGAGTTACAATTATAATGGAAGAAAATAGTCCAGTGTCACACAGACATAGTAATGAAGTACTATGTTTTATTTTTATTTTCATATTTATGGTTTTCTTCAAAGAATACTAGTAATAGGCTTCAGTTTAACATGTTCAGTTATAGTTACAATGCAACTTGATCAGAGTTACCCCTTTTATCATTCTTCTCACATCCCTGACTATACCACACAAATTTTCTAGCTGAGTTTTCACAAAAATATATCAAATATCATGGTTGTCAGCAACTGTGATTCCTCTTGTCTTTTGTCTGATCCTTCCTTTTTCTCCCAAGCCCACCCCCAGGCAAGACACTTTGCAGCTTCTTCTTATTTGTGTTTGTCAACTGCCTAAAAGTTGTTCAAAATGGTTACACCTGGAATCTCATATATATGCATCTCAGATATATGCATATAATTATATACACATAATAGGAAATTGGACTCATGTATTGGAGAAAGTACAAAAGGGAAGTGATTTTGAAAGGTGTGATGAGCAACAATAATAGTTCTAGCTAGAGGATAAATGGAAAAAAAAGGCTCAGTGAAGGTGTGGTAGCCATTTAAAATAGTGTGCTGGAAATTCAATAGCCTCAGAGTCAGACATCTGTTGGAAAAAAACCAAGTTAAAGTCTCTCAGGGAAGTTGCTGACGATATGTGGGGTTCTATTGACCATATATTACAGAGGGTAGAAGTGTGTGGTCTCAGAAACAGGAATATATGAGACAGAAAAGTATACAATAAATGAAGACTAAGAATATAAATTAGGTATAAACTTATGAATCTGTAAGTATCATTGGTTGAATATTTGAAAACACTACCAGCAAAGGGAGTGGATAGGGAGAAATGAAAACTTGCTGACCACTGGTATGATTACTAAGTATAATTTTGAAAGTATTTCAAATTAGAAATATGAAATAAAGTATAAAATAAAAATGATGTGCCAATGGATTTGAAGTCAGATGAAGATTGTACCATGTCTGATCAACAGGGGAAAATACATAGAGTGTATTTTCTTTACTATAAAGTTATGGGATTGGGTAAAGCTTGAGTTACTGAATGAATTTATAACAAGTAATCTTGGAGGAATGTAAGAAAATCCTGGAATGCTAGGCACCTTTGGCTTATACCTGTAATATTATCTACTCAGAAGTCTGAAATATGAGGATCATGGTTTGAAGTCAGTCTGGATAGGAAAGTCCTTGAGTTTCTTACCTCCAATTAACCATCAAAAGGCCAGAAGTGGAGCTGTGGCTTAAAAGCCAGTGCTAGAGTACTAGAGTTGTAAGACAAAGCTCAAGCATGCTCTAAGTTCAAGTTTGAGAAATGGCAAAAAAAGGAGAGAAAAGAAAAGAAAAAGAAAAACAACAGAAAGCTTAAATTCATTGCAACTACATGAATTTATAAATTATATAAATGCTTATTTCAATAGATAAATACATTCCTAGGGACAAATCCCCATAGTAAAAATGTACAAGATATGAAAGAGCATAAGATGGTCACAAATTATGAACTAAATGTTGATAAATAAGATACAGTCAACTATACATATAAAACACTTAACACAAGTAAAAAACTTAAATATTTTCCCTTGTAATTTATTTATTTTTGTGTTTTTTATTGTGAAAATACTGTAGAGAGGGGTTAGTTACATGAGCAAGGTAATGAGGACATTTCTTATCAAGCATGCCTCCTCCTTTGTTTTTCCCCTATCCTCTCTTCCCTCCCACTTCCACAACACCCCCCCAGCCTGCCTAAATTGTAAAGTTCATTGTTCAACAGGGTCTTGTATATCTCATTATCACAATGGGTCAACCTGTATCCCTAATTAAGGATTTTGTTTTTTCCCTTCCCCTCCCCAAGTTAGAGAAGTGTATTTACAAGATGAGGGCACCGACGTCAAATATAATGAAAACAGGGTTATACTGTGTGGGAGAAACATACAAAGCAACAAAAAAAATCACATGGTACCTTATAAGTATGTTAGAAATAATAGCAAGAAAGAAAAATGCCACTGTGTCCCTATCTTGGGATTCATTTCGCTTAACATCATCTTATCTGGTCATATGTACATAGCTTTTGACCTTTTCTGCTTGTCCTAGACATGGGATTGCATGAAGCTGCAGAGCTTCTGCACAGTAAAGGACATAGCTAGCAAGATCAATGGAAAGCCCACGGATTGGGAGATCTTCACTAGTCATACAATGGATAAGAGTCTCATATCTAAAATATACTTGGAACTCAAAAATAATTAAATCCTCCAACAACATATCCTCAAAGAAACAACTGCCCGATAAATAAGTGAGCGAAAGACTTAAAGAGAAACTTCTTTTTTTAATTTAATTTAATTTTATTTGTGAACATACTGTGCAGAGGGGTTACAATTACATGGGCAAGATAATGCGTACATTTCTTACCAAGCATTGCAGCCTCCTAATTTGTTTATCCTTCACATCCCTTCCCAGCCTCCCCCCACCCCCCCATCCCAATCCTTCTCCGCCCCCCTGCACCGACGTTGTAAAGCTCGTTTTTGACATGACAACTTGTACTTCTCATTGTTGCAACAGGTCCACCTGTATCCTTAAACAACTGGTTTTTCCCCATCTCCTCCACAAGTTATACTGACATCAAATATAGTGAAAGCAGGGGTTATACTGTGAGGGAGGGACATACAAAGCAACAAAGAGATAATCTTATAAATGCGTTAGAAACACATGCATGAAAGAAAAAAACATTAAAATACATATCTAAGGGTTCATTTTCCTAACATCACATTATCTGACCTTTTCCGCTTGACTCATACATATACTAGATATTGCAAATAAGGGAAATCATGGGACCTATGTTTCTTTGGGCCTGGCTTACTTCGCTTAATATAATTTTTTCCAAGTTTTTCCATTTCCTAACAAATGGGGCAATGTCATTCTTTCTGATGGAGACATAGAATTCCATTGTGTATATATACCCCATTTTCTTGATCCATTCATCTACTGAGGGTCATCTGGGTTGGTTCCGTATCTTAGCTATGGTAAATAATGCTGCAATAAACATAGTTGTTCTGGTAGCTTTAGTGTGGTCTTGTTTGTAAACATTTGGGTAAATGCCCAAAAGTGGGATTGCTGGGTCATAAGGGAGCTCTATGTGCAGTCTTTTTAGGAACCTTCATACTGCTTTCCAAAGTGGTTGAACAAGTTTACATTCCCACCAACAATGAAGTAAGGTTCTCTTCTGTCCACATCCCCTCCAGCATCTGTTGTTGTTATAGTTCTTGTTTTTTGCCATTCTAACTGGAGTGAGGTGGTATCTCAATGTTGTTCTGATTTGCATTTCTTTTATGGCTAGGGATGTTGAACATTTCTTCATGTGTCTATTGGCCATCCTTCTTTAAGAGGAAATAAGAATAACCAATAGACACATAAAGAAATGCTCAACCTCTCTAGCCATAAAAGAAATGCAAATCAAAACAACATTGAGATACCACCTCACCCCAGTTACAATGGCTATAATCAAGAACTCTAATAACAAAAGATGCTGGAGGGGATGTGGACAGAAGGGAACCCTTCTGCATTGTTGGTGGGAGTATAAACTTGTTCAATCACTTTGTAAGGAGTATGGAGGTTCCTCAGAAGACTCCACATAGAGCTCCCCTATGACCCAGCAATCCCACTTTTGGGCATTTACCCAAATGATCACAAAAAAGACCATACTAAAGCTACCAGGACAACTATGTTTATTGTAGCATTATTTACCATAGCTAAGATATGGAACCAACCCAGATGCCCCTCAGTAGATGAATGGATCAAGAAAATGTGGTATATATACACCATGGAATTCTATGGCTCCATCAGAAAGAATGACATCGCCCCATTTGTTAGAAATGGAAAGACTTGAAAAAAATTATATTAAGTGAAGTAAGCCAGGCCCAAAGAAACATAGGTCCTATGGTTTCCCCTTGTAATTTATTGTAGCTTAACTAAGGCTCATATTTTTGATATATGTGAAAATTCTATTGCTGTTTTAGTGACCTATGTATAGTTAATTGGCCTTTGTCTTTGTTATCCAGAGCGCCATTGCAAGTTTTAAAATACATAGATCATATGCTTTTCCCTAATTTTTTTATATTTAAATTATTTATTACAACGTAAAATAATTAGCAATATCATTTTATAAACAAGACGATGTCATAGGGTTCTTATGGGATGGAGAAGAAATACATTTGCTGAAAGAGTTAATATAACAGGTTTTATTGTGTCGGTCTGAAATCTACTGCTTCACATTATTATTCCAAAGAAACAAAGGAGACTGCATTCCTCATCAGTAAACAAAAATGTTACTTATAGTGTTCTGTAATTTTAGATCTTTTTCATAAAAAATCTCTTATGCAGGCAAAATCAAATTGCAAATGAAAACACAGGAAACAATACATTTCAGAAAAGAAACTCATAATTTCCAGTGTGTTGGTGACAGTGTCAAGGATGGAGGTGGACCATTTCTTAAATACAGTTCCTACTGTTATCATCACCCTGGAGTGGATCCATAAGATGTATGGATATATTTGGAAATGGTTCAATGCTCTTTACCTAAGCTAATGTGCAGTTTGTTTATCACTTAAATGATATAGTGTGTTTGATTTTATTCCTGTAACTAAAATGTTTGGATAAAAAAATATTTTACTTCTACAGTCTTAGATTATTTTGGCTTGACAAATGTCTATTATGCATTTTTCTTCCTTGCTATTTTTTTTCTTCCTTGCTATTTACAATGCCTCTGTCTTGATTATAGGTTTTGTTTTATGTAGAAGACTGGCTTAGTTCACAGCTTGTTCAATGTAGTACAGCCATCATTTATATTAATTATTCACTGGCTTATTTTACTAGGGAAGAGAAAACTGACAATTTTAAAAAAAAGGAAAATTTACAAGAAGCATTTGAAATTTCCATTGATTGGACATATATTAATTAATTTGAGTATTTTTATCTGTTCTTGAAAAATAAACTTGTAAAAAATGAAAGAATGGAAGCAGAGAAGATAAAATAAACTTATTTTCTTTTTCACTTTTCTTTTTTCTCTTCTCCTTTTCTAGCTGTGGGATTTATAAATGCTTACCATAGCATTCAACTATCTAATATACTATTAAGTTATGGGAAAGAAACCATGTTCATATAATCCCTAAAAACAAAATACTAAGAAGTGAGTTATTTTTATGTGGATTTGCCTTCCAAGGAATTTTAAGAGAATTTATTAAACAATTAATAGAAAGACAAACTAGAGCTCTTCTCACCACACAAATTTTTCACTACTCTCAAAAACAGCAACTCTATTATAATATATAACTCATAACTAACATATTAATAAATATATAATTACATTCTATATTATGTTACAAGACCATATCAATATAATAATATATTAATATGTTATATATTAATATATTACATAGAATGAAAATAACTATAACATATAATCAAATATATAAAATATTATTTTATATTGTTTTTTTTCTTTATAATTTCTTTATTTTTGTCTCTAGATTTTAGGGTCTGTCATCCCATTTTCTATTCATATCTTGCGTCTGCTGAGATTCCTCCAGTCTAGATAGTTCATTGTTCTTTCCTCACATTTCTTTGCCATGATAAACAGAGTAGTCCTCAGTTGTTTTGTAAAATGTTTGCCAGTACTGGTAGATTTGATGTTTTCTTTTGTGATTAGGTCCTGGTGATGAATTTTCTGTACTATTCATCTTAGGTTGGTAAATTAGCACAACATAAAGAATAGCCTTTGGTTTGCAACTGAAACACTCCATTAAAAGGATATCTCTAAACAAAACAAAACTACCAAAATTTAGTACTTAAATATATCAGTGTATTTTATATGTGTACCTTCCAGTAAAATGGTAAGTGGATATCAAGTTGTCCAAAGTTTATTTCCAGATGCTGTAAATTTAATGAGAAAATGTAACTGTCAACAGCAGTGTGGACTTTCAAAAATACACCTGTGATGATGACTTTCTCACTAGTTCACAGAAACTTTAAGCATTTTGTGCTCACCGTTTATGTGCATCAGAATATAGAGAGCACTTTGATTGTTTGTTTTGTGAGGAATCATTATCCTACTTTTAAAAAACACAGCAGTCAAGTTTTACCAGGTAAATCTGCAGGAACGAATGACTTAAAATCTCATTTTCTTTCAACAGTATATCTAAAGCTCTATTCTCTGTCACCCTGAAAGAAGAAGAAAAAAGAAAAAAATCAATTGAATTTTTTTCTGTTTCCTATTGCATGTCTTAGAGAAACAAATTTATTTTTTCTTTACATTTAATTTTAAAAGCAGCAGGGATTTTATGCCTGGACTTATGTGACTTATGCTGAGTCTATGGTTGTAGGAACAGCTAGCCTCTGTCACATACAGCTTCGCTTAAGCAGAAATGAGAAAGCATGTAAAAAAAAAAAAGCACTTGCTAATTCTTAAATCATATTCTTCCATGGTTGTGAAGTAGGTTCACTGTGTGCTGATTTCAAGATGTGTGATTTCGTTGAGCCAGAATACACTCAAGTGCAATGTTACATGAAGATTATTTGTTACTTACAGATATGCATCAAGGGACCATAGAATCTATTGTAATTGCTCCTTCAAGGCTCAGGAAAGTTGCCTGAAGAGAAGGAAATTGACTGGTGGTGCCCCACTAGGAAACCCACTGAAAGGATCTCTAAAAGCAAAAAGGTCTATGTATGAATCTCAATAACAGCATGACTTTGTGGGCCCAAGCACTAAATGACATCATTGTAATGTAAAGAGTAACAGAGTTCAGGATACTTGGAGAGTCAATATGCTATCCCAATATTTCATTTGTAACACACGAGAACCCCACACAAGATGGAGATGAGGAAGAGATGGAGCCTTCCATGACTGTCCAGAGAACTATCCCAAGCTAACATCTGTAGTTTCTGCTTATACTCCAAAACAAGTAGAATATCTAAGCATAGTTTAATCATGAGATGAAGAAGATTCATCACACAGAAAATTAGTGACAATCATGGTTGGATAAGGGTTGAAATCTTATTACCAGAAAGAAAAGGTTTATTTGATAGTTAAAAAAACTACTTTTATTTACATAAGAATAGGGACAATGGAATCCAGACATCAATATTTGATTTCAAATTAGTTCCCTGTCTACCTGTAGGAGCTATAAAAATGTATTTATCTTCTTTCAATTTTCTTCATCTGTAACACAGGAAAATGAAAATTTCAATCCTATTGGGTTATTTGGAGAATTAACTAAGTTAACATGAGTGAAATTAATAGAATTCTTCCTGACTTACTATGTGTGACTGTTTATCTCAAGGAATAAATGTCTAGGTAATTAAACTTATCACTTTTAATAATTCTTTCAATTTCTCTCTTCATTTAGCTTGTCATATATAAATATTAGGTTATAAACAGTAGAACTATTTTTTCTAGTTTTCCTTAATCAAAACTCCTATTAAACTAATCTGATAATCATTCTGAAAGCTCTAGTTTAATTTTATTTTCCAAAATAGCATACAGTTATTACCATACAATAAAACTATAAAATACAAAATTTACAATATTCTCATTTTGTTGCATTGAAGTATTAAGAAACCTAAACTTTTTTGGAAAGTTAATCTTCTACTAATTTTACATTATTGACAGCCAAGTATATTACTCTGACTTGGGCCTTTTTTATGATTTTAATATTAGCTACCTAAGCTGATCTCCTCTTGGAAACTCTCACACATCTTCATAACCAAGCTTAAACTCATCAGAAACTCACTGAATTTTAACTGTCACTCAATGATGTCTCATACAGAAGAGAACACAATCTTCCTACAAATTGTTCCAGACAGAAGGATGAGAATTATGTTTTAAGCCTAGTTGGTTTTTTTATTTTTTGAGTGGGGGGGTCCGATCGTGGGGCCTGAACTCTGGGCCTGGGCACTGTCCTTCAGCTCTTCAGTTCAAGGCTAGTGCTCTACCACTTGAGCTACAGCGCCACTTCCGACTTTTTTTCTTTTTCCTTATGTGATGCTGAGGAATGGAACCTAGGGCCTTAGGCATGCAAGGCAAGCGCTATACCACTGAGCTACCTTCCCAGCCCCGCCTAATTGTTCTTAATGGAGTCTTTCTACTTCTCCAGTTACCTGCTAGTCTTCCTGTCACACCTAAGAAACTACAACAACTTAAGGACTCATTTTTCTCACATCTTCCCACCACACACATAGCATAGGCAATTATTTCAAAGTCTGAAGCCAGTGCAAATTTTTATGTTTACATGTAAGTCATTTTTTTCTAAATTAAACTTATCTTACCATATTAAATAAGGATACATTTCCACAACCATTTTCTGTTATGTTCTTTCAAATTCTGTCAATAATCAGTCACTTCAATGTACTTTACAACAATGCCTATAGTCAGTTACCATAGCTCCGGAAAGCAGCACCCATTATCCTACCCTATTGGTGGCATTTTAGCATCTTATATCTTAATACCAATAATTACTGCTCAGGCTCCTTCTAAGACCTTCGTGATTAAATCCATTCTTGCAAGCTTTTATTTTATTTTATTTCATTTATTTACGTAGTCAGTTGTGGGGCCTGAACTCTAGGCCTGGGCACTGTCCCTCAGCTCTTCAGCTCGAGGCTAGTGTTCTACAACTTGAGCCACAGCGCCACTTCCGGCTTTTTCTGCTTATGTGGTGCTGAGGAATTGAACCCAGGGCCTCAGGCATGCAAGGCAAGCACTCTACCACCTTCCCAGCCCCAGGCTTTTATTTTTTAAACTGTTTCAAACACCTCTACTTGGTGATTGATATGAAAGCTCTTTCTATACCCAATTCTTAGCAACATGATGGTGCAAGTTTGGCTTTGCTTCTCTCAACTTCGTTTCCTAAACAGTAAGGAGGGCAATTGTCACATACAAAGCAATCAATATCAGATTGGTGGCCAGTTTGGATAGCTCAAGATTGTGGGAATAAGCTCTAAAAAACATGCCTAAAGATCTGATAATGAAGGCTAACTTGACCATTAGTAACACAAGTCCAAATTAACATCTGAAAATAATCAAATTTGTCTAATTTTAAAATCTATATATATATGTATATCTATACATATATGTGTATAGATACATACACACACACACACACACACACACACACACACACACATATATATATATATAAATGAAAATTGCTGGAGCTGACAGGGACCCAATCTATGTGCCCCTTTATATAGATGAAAACTAGATATGAAAGAATTTTTACCTGCTTTAGCTTCTATCATTAAAGATAAACCTAGAATGATGAGAAATTAGTCTTTAAGTTTATTTTGTTCATTTGCATAAATCACTATAAAATATTTTATATCATCTTCAGATGACATAAAAGATAAAATCTAGACATCTTTGAGATATTTTACCATGAAAAAAAATTCATTTTCTCATATATTTCAGTGGGTCATGGTTATTTGTATTGTTTTGTAGGTAGTTTTGACATATTCTTGATTTTTAACTGCTTTTAAAAAAAAAATAATCACACTCAGCTTAAATTTGAGAGAAGCTGAAATCTAATTTTTGGTTTTTCTTCCTAAAGAATTAGAAGACCTCATGTACTTTGTTTTGTTGTTATCACCATAATCAAGTTGGTTTAATGCAGGGTAATAGGTATAAGGATGGTTCACATATGGTAAATCAATAAATATAATAGAGCACATTCATGTAACACAGTACACAAGTGTAATCAAGGATTAAAAACCACCTTAACATATCAACTTCATACATTGAGCAAATATGATTGATGGAATTAAATGTCACTTCATTAAAAAAAATCTCTGACCAAATTAGGTATAGAAGATCATGACATCATAATAAAAGCTATCCACAAAAATCCTCTAGCCAACAACGTTTTTAATTAATGTTTTTTGGCTCATTTATTATCTAAAATATACTGGGAAATATATTCAACTCAGACAGCTTGTAATCATGTGCAAATTTTACTCTAACAAAATCATGTAGATGTGTTTAAGTGGAAGAGTGTGTGTGTGTGTGTGTGTGTGTGTGTGTGTGTGTGTGTGTGTGTGACTTTTATTATCTCTTCAATTCTAGGGATTGTGTTTAATTACATGTGCTATCTTAGAATAAAGTCTTCTTTGGTGTCGAATGGAATGAGGATAGACAATTTAAAATAAACCAAAGAAATGGCAACCTAATGTGTCATTAAAAATAGAAAACTTTCATAATAAGTAGAAATTGTGTTAAAAAAAAAAAAAGAAAAAAAATGGTAAGGCTCCTTGCTGAAAATCCTTAGCAGGATTGTTCTAAAATGCTCACTTCTTTGTCTGATGCCTGTATGTAGTATATACCATTGAATTACAAATATTTTACAAGTTTTAAACAATATAATTATATAATATATAGTTTTTCTATTTACAGTTTTTCTTGGTTGGGTTCTATATTATGCCACATTGAAACCAAAAATGTTTGAAAATAAAATATCACTTAAATATATCTATTTTTAGTTTTTGCAAGGTTATTCAAATGTTTATGTTGCTTGTAAATTTAGGTTTCCGAATTTGACCAGGCAGCCCATTATAAAATTTCTTACCTGAAGCTCCTTTATTTTGATTTTAAAGGGGACCTTAATTTGCATTTTGCAATAAGAAGTACTGTGCATAAATTTTAATATGGTTTATAAAATCGTTAGGGCTAATGAAGCTGATAAATTTCTCTTATTCAAAATCAACAGAGATATAGAGGGAACGCTGACCTAACTAGATATAGACAAAACATGTAAACAAGCATGCTTTTTTTTTTTTTGAGGTTATAGCCAGGCACTGGTGGCTCACTTCTGTAATCCTAGCTACTCAGGAGGTTGAGATATGAGAATTGTGGTTCAAAGCCAGCCTGGGAAGGAAAGTTGTTGAAACTCTTATCAATTAACCACTAGATAGCCAGAAGTGGCACTGTGGCTCTAAGTGGTAAAGCACTAGTCTCGAGTAAAAGAGTGCAGTGACAACACCCAAGCCCTGAATTCAAACTCCAGGATCAAAAGAAGAAGAAAATAAAAGACAATACAATCACAAAGAGATTTAGCAATAAATTGCTTTATGGTTTATTATAGGAATTTACTTTGAAGAATGCAGTCAAATTGCTCTGGGACAATACTTCTACTGACTATATTTCTTTTCTTACTGCATTTTAAAGAGGAATATCAGGAGGCAAATTTCAATATGAATAAACTTATTGAAATGCTTATTGACTTAGATTATTTTGACTACATCTATATAATAAATGTGTTTGAGTTTTCTTCTTTCTCCTCTATAATTGCCAATAACATTGCCATTTAATTTCTGCTACTGCATCTCCTGACTGATTGGAATTAGACTACTCTGAACCTGCATTATATATATATATATATATATATATATATATATATATATATATATATATATAATATATATATATATATATATGTGTGTGTGTGTGTACACACACACACACACACATATGTAGCATATTTAATGAGGTTCAGTGTGAAAGGAGAAATCTCAGCACTCCAAAATACTCTTCTCTTAAAATTTCCAATTTTGTTTAACAGATTCATTCAAGTGTTCTTCCTCTCTATTTTAATATGAACAATTTACTGAAAATGTCAGTTATAAAACTAATTTATGCCAGGCGCCAGTGGCTCACTCCTGTAATCCTAGTTATTCAGGAGGCTGAAATCTGAGGATCATGGTTCAAAGCCAGCACAGGCAGGAAAGTCTCTGAGACTCAGCTCCAACTTACCACCAGAAAACCTGAAGTGGCGCTATGACACAAGGGGTAGAGCACTCACCTTGAGCTGAAGAACTGAGGGACAGTGCCCAGGACCAGAGTTCAAGCTCCACGAGGGACAGTGCCCAGGGCCAAAGTTCAAGCCCCACGACCAACCAAAACAAAAACAAAAACACCTAATTTATATACAAGGTAGTCCATGCAGAGAATGTGGTTAAAGCTAGATGCTCTGTATGAGATTCACTTCCTTCCTTGTTTCACTCCCTCTCTTGTTTTTTCTGTCCTGTTTCCCTTAACAAATAATAAAATGATAAAATCACTTTTAAAATGCTCATATTAGATGATTGTGGCTCATAGCTATCATCCCAGGTAAATGCAAGCTGAGATCTGAAGATAGAGGTTCAAAAACAGGTCAAGCTGACATATCAGAGTCATAGTTCAAATTCTCTAGAGAAACCCAAACTAAAGGTAAGGCTCAAATTGTAGAGTGCCAGCTGTGGGGAAAAAAAAGATCAAAGGTCCTGAGTTGACACCCCAGTAACTGCATAGGAATTAGTAATAATAATTATCACTATTATTATTATTATCTCCTCAAATATTACCAGTGGCTGTGCAAAGGAAGAGACCATGTGAAAGATTCTTCCTGCAGTAGTCTCTGAATTTTGTATATTAAAGGCTTTGATTAATCAAAACAACAATTCACACTGAAGATAAAATTAATTGCTGATGTCATGAACTTGATCTTTCAAAATAACAATTTTCTGTCTCTTAGGGCCTTCTAGATTTTAGCACAAAACCCTTGAAATGTCCTCACCATATTTTTCATCTCCACTAAGAGAAAATAATGTAAAAAAGCCAGTCCCCTAATCCCAAAACAGGCCAAAAGCTCATACACTTCTGTTTTCCTTTGGCCATAAGTTTTCCCTACTCACTTCAGCTTCAGATTGCAATCTTTATAGCTTTAATAGTTCATGGCATGCACAGTCTCTCAAGCCCAAACACCACTTGAAAGGCTGCCTTGTTCAAACACTTGAGGCTTCTGGTTTCGCCCTAAAATCTTCTAGGTTTTTTTGTTTTTTCTCCTATCTTCCTTCATTTTTAGCTGACACATTTGACACACTCTATGCCAGTATTCTATACAAAATTAAGCATCTACATATACAGTCTATTTTGATAATACATTCATTCTTTCATTTAGTTGAATCGAAGCTTTAAAATATTCCTTTCTGCATATGGGGCATTACATTGTATAGTAGACATTATATTATATAGTAGACATGTCTTATGTATGCATGCATGTATGTATGTATTTAGAGATAGGGTCTCTTTCTGTAGCTCAAGCTGCTTTTGAATTCTTTGTGCAGACCAGAATGTTCTCAAACTTCTGCTTTAGTGTCCTGGGTTTTTCAGGAAGATAGAGTTGCCAGGAATGTAGAATATATGATGAGAAAAGGGGCCAAAAGCATGCTAAGTCAGCCTAGAAAGAGGGCTTGTTGACTGTAACCAGAAAATCAATTGTGGTGAGACTGCCAAAGGCTTTGTGAATAAGCATCTCCACAGAGTGTGCCTTGGATGCCAGAGATGAATTGTTAGGATGTGATTTCCTTTCTCAATATTTTTCTTTTCCTTTTGAAATGAGAATGTTTACTCAGTGTCTATTTCTAACACTGTATCTTGGAGGTATGTAGCTTGTTTCATTTGATTTGTACATAGAGAAGGAAAAATTTAAAAACTATTCCTAATGGCAGATGATATGGTTTTATAAGAAAAGTCTTCAAACTACTAGATCTGAGAAACACCTATGGTAAAATAATATTACATTATTAGTGGGAATATAAACTGTTGCAAATATTTTGGAAAGCAGTTTCAAGATTTCCCAGAAACACTAAATATAATTAAAACACTAAATATAATTAATACCAATCTTGAGCATTTTTCTAGAACCTTACAAATCAAGAAACAGTAAAGACATTTATGTAACCAAGTTCATTTCCACACTATTTATCATAGCCAATTTATGAAAAAAGCTCAGATGCACTACAATGAATGAAACGATGGATTAATTGAGATCATATATCTATATATACACATTATACATACAACATATCTATATGTACCATGAAATTTTATTCATCAGAAAAAAATAATATTTGTATGAAAGTGTACTGACCTATAAAAATTAGGTTAAGTGAAGTAACCCAAGCTCAGGAAAACAAATGGTGAATGTTTGCACTTGTATGTGCAAGTTATATATGAATTAAACTTTTTTACAGAATTTTTTGTATGTGTTTTTATTGTAAAGCTACTGTACTGAGGGGTTACTATTATATGAGTAAGGCAATGTAAATGGTAAACTTATGTGAAAACATGTCCAGGATTATATATATATATATATATAAGTACACAAACAAGTTGACTCAAGTGTGGTCAATTAAGGAGGATTCCAATGGTACAATTCCACCCAATAAGTAATGAATAGTTGAAAAAAATGAAGCTGAGACGTATGTTATGTAAGTAGGAAATCCATGGGAGGGTTCAGAAAAAGAGAGAGAGGAAGTATGGGCGAACACAGTCATGACATTCAATACACATACGTGAAAATGGAGCAACAACGTTAGAGGACATAGATGGATATGGGCGAGATGGGGAAGGATGATGGAAGCTGATGGAGCCAGTGACATGGGTCACGGTTTGTTGTACTCATAACTCCCTGGCACATTTACTTAATGATGGCAATTTATTTTAAAAAATACCCAGTCTTAAACACTGTACATTGTTAAGTATCAATTGTTACAATCTTAGTATGTGGTTTACTTACCTTGAATATTGCCCTAATAGAATGCATTGTTTTGTTTCTTTCTTGTTTTAACTATATATAAACATTTCTATTAGGATGTTTCATACAAATTAAGTCAGTGTGTATATATATTTTTTCTTTCAAAGGATAGAGTTAGCTTACTATGATTTTATTTTAGGATATCGAAGATCATTTTTGTTCTGGAAATATTAATATACATTAATATGAACTGAATATTGGTTTAAAAGCAAAAGTTTTTACACAGTTTTTAGGGAATGAAAAAATAATTATCCACTATCACAGAATTTCACCTTGTTTTACACAGAGGAAAATGGCATTATTTCTCAATTATTGAGTTGGTTAAGCATAACTAGTCTTCAGCTGTGTTCCTATAGTCTGTTATTGTGAAACAAAGTTACACCACCAGAACTGAGTGTGCATTCCCACAATACACAACAGGATGTTTCATTCTGCGGTGTCACCAAGTGTGTTCTTTTGTTCAGGCCCCCACAAAGCTTTGGTCTTATTTTTCCCTCAAAAATCTGTCATTTGAAAAATGATGTTAACTAAGCAAACACAGTATGGCTCAGGGCAGGGACATGGGCAAAGAAGGCTGAGACAAACAAAGATAGAGCTGTAGATGGGGGAGCAGTGCCTACCTGGAATTTAAATAACCCTTAACTGGAACTTAAATATTCGTAGAACAACTTGGAAGTGACAGGGGCAGGAGGGTAATAAAATAAATCTGTGCTTTAAGTCATTGAATGCTGGGTATTGGCAAAATATAATTGGTAAGGATTGTATAACTTACAAATGAAAGCTCTCTCAAGAGATATTGATATAATGTTATTAAAGAAACAGTTGCATGTGCTGTTGATTTTTATTTATAATCACGTGACATAACTTAGGTTAGTGGTGTTTCCTTCAGTTAAAGTTCACTGTGCAAAAAGTTAAGAGCACATATACACTAGTAAAGTACTATACTAGAAAAATATGTAATACTTTTATTCATGGAATACTATATTAAAAGACCAAATGAACATAGGACAAAACATAGATTTTTAATAGTTTATTGCCCTTGTTCAACAATTTTGATGTCTTTCTTTAGAAAGAGCCTAAAATTGAGTGTTACTTGTGTAATACTGATTGGATTATAACAAAAGATTAATGAGACCTGTCAATTTCCTTTCACAAGTAAACAAACCAATTCTAAGAACTTAGTAGATAAGAAATGTCTTTTTTCCAAATTTAATACTACTCTCTCTCCAATTTAGATGAGATATGTAGCTAAACAATGAGGGCAGGCTTATTTCGTTTATTGTTAATAACTCTTGCTGTGGTTGTTTTTATGTCAGTTTTTCTTTCTCCTTAGATTTTTTCAGACCACTGAGAACTATGTTGATATTAGTTGACAGATCTTTATTCCACATAAGTAAAACATTTTTGTTTTAGAATATAAAATATATAAAGTTCAGGTTGTTGATTAATCAATATTAATTTTAGGCAAAAGTATATTCATTTTCCCAAAACCCTTAATACTATAACATGCCTTAAACACCGACATATAAAAATAATCAATCCAAGTCTTTAGCCCACTTATTTAATGGGCAGTTGTTTCTTTGAAGATTTGTTGTTGAGGGATTTAATTTTTTGAGTTCCAGGTATATTTTAGATATGAGACCCTTGTCTATTGTATGCCTAGTATAGATCTAATCCATGGACTTTCTATTAATCTTGCTGGCTATGTCCTTTGCCATCTGCAATTTTATGCAATTCCATTTGTTCAACCTTTCTTTGATTTGTTGTGTTTCTGGGTCTCTATTAAGAAAATTTCACCCTGTGCTGAGGAGACCTAGGGTTTCTCTTATTGGAATAATGTTTTCAGAGTGTCTGCTTTGACTCTGAGGTCTTTGATCCATTTGGAGTTGATTCTGGTGCAGGGTGATATATAAGGATCTAGCTTTAGTTTTCTACAAGTAGTTAACAATTTTGCCAGCCCCATTTACTGAAGAAGCTCTCTTTCTTCCATTCTATTTTTTTAGCTCCCTTATCAAAGATTAGATGGCTATAGGTCTGTAGGTTCATTTCTGGGTTTTCAATTCTATTCCATTGGTCTTGAGGTCTGTTCTTGTGCCAGTACCAGGCTGTTTTGATTACTATGGCTTTGTAGTAGAGTTTGAAATTTAGTATTGATATTCCTCCAGCACTGTTCTTTCTGTTGAGGATCGCTTTTGCTATTCGGGGAAAGAAGGATGGCCAATAGACACATGAAGAAATGCTCAACCTCCCGAGCCATAAAAGAAATGCATATCAAAACAACATTGAGATATCACCTCACCCCCAGTTAGAATGGCTATAATGAAGAACTCTAATAACAACAAATGCTGGAGGGAATATGGACAGAAGGGAACCTTACTACATTGTTGGTGGGCGTGTAAACTTGTTCAACCACTTTGCAAAGCAGTATGGAGGTTCCTCAAATGACTCCACATAGAGCTCCCCTATGACCCAGCAATCCCACTTTTGGACATTTACCCAAATGATCGCAAACAAGACCACACTAAAGCTACCAGCACAACTATGTTTATTGCAGCATTATTTACTGTAGCTAAGATATGGAACCAACCCAGATGCCCCTCAGTAGATGAATGGATCAAGAAAATGTGGTATATATACACAATGGAATTCTATGCCTCCCTCAGAAAGACTGACATTGCCCCATTTGTTAAGAAATGGAAAGCTTGGAAAAAATTATATTAAGTGAAGTAAGCTAGGCCCAAAGAAACATGGGTCCCATGGTTTTCCTTATTTGCAATAACTAGTATATGTCTCAGTCAAGCAGAAAAGGTCAGATAAGTTGATGTTAGGGAATTGAATCCTGAGATATGTATTCAAGTGGGTTTTTTTTCTTTCATTAGATTGTTTCTAACATATTTATAAGATTTATGTCGAAAAACAAATTTTACAACTTTGGTGGGGGGGAGGGGAGGATTGGGTGGGGGATGGAGGAGGGGGGATGGAAAGGGATGGAGAGGGGAAACTAAGGAGGCTACAATGCTTGATAAGAAATATACTCATTAACTTGCCCATGTATTTGTAACCCCTCTGTACAGTATTTTCACAATAAAAAAATAAAAATAATTAATCCAATTTTTGTACTTGCAAAAGACTATCAAAAATTAATAATTATCAAATGTATAGAGTTAGTGAATATATTGATTAGCAAGGTTAACTTGTAGCAGTACCAAAAAAATCACTTTCAGTATTATTGAAAAATATAAAAATTTATCAAATTACCCTATTAGCCAGGCGCTGGTGGCTCACACCTGTAATCCTAGTTACTCAGGAGGCTGAGATCTGAAGATCATCGTTCAAAGCCAGCCCGGGAAGGTAACTCCATGAGATTTTTTTTTTTGCGGGGGTGGGGGGGTGGGGGGGCAGTCCGGTGGTGGGGCCTGAACTCTGGGCCTGGGTACTGGCCTCAGCTCTTCAGCTCAAGGCTAGCACGCTACCACTTGAGCCATAACACCACTTCCGGCTTTTTTCTTTTTGTTTATGTGGTGCTGAGGAATCGAACCCAGGGCCTCATGCATGCAAGGCAAGCACTCTACCACTGAGCCACCTTCCCAGCCCCTCCATGAGATTCTTATCTCCAATAAACCACTAGAAAACCAAAAGTGCCACTGTGGCTCAAGTGGTAGAGCCTTTGCCTTGTGCTGAAGAGCTGAGGGATAGTGCCCAAGCACAGAGTTCAAGCCCCATGACTGACAAAAAAAAATTACCCTATTATCATTATTTTTATACACTATCTCAAAATGACTTTCAAATTATGAATCTTTTTTCAAGTATTTTTTATTGTGAAAATACTGTTCCGATGAGTTACAATTACAGGAGGAAGGTAATGAGTACATTTCTTATCAAGCATTGTTGCCTCCTCCTTTGTTACCCCTTATCATCCCTGCCCTCCCATCTCCCCTTCCCTTCTCCCCTCTACAATGGGTCCACCTGTATCCTTATTTAAATAATTTGTTTTTTCCCTTTCCCTCCCCAAATTATGAATCTTTATGGATTAGACAACCATTTATTGTATACTTATAAGGTGAAACTCTAATATGTGAGTCCTTAAACATAACTTGCCCAAAAAATTGCATTTATAATTTGCACATGAGGTTAGTATTGGTATAGTCATCCTACTCATATTTTTTCATGTTCCAACACAATGATATAATCAATGGTGAATAGGCTTACCTTCATTTGTTACTATTTTAGAAGTTCAGCTCATGATTAGTTTAATGTTTTAATTTTGGTTGCATCCTAGGATGAGTGTGTGGTAAAATAAAGCTGTTCTCTTTATGCCAGGAAGCAAAAGAGTGTGGGACCAAGGAAGATGGGAGAGGAAAAGAGAGAAAGAGGGAGAGAGAAGTAGCTGGCCACTGGGGCATACTTCTGATGTCTAAAGATCTGTCAGACTCCCACCTTTGAAAGAATCCACAATTCCCCAAAACATGACTGTGAGATCAAAGGTTTACATGTGGTTCCCTGGGAGACAAACAAGATCCAGACTGCAGCAGAATTCATATGTAACTGTCACAATGGTTGAATTAAATGCAATATTATGAAAGGCACGGATAACCTAACAGTTATTATAAAGTCATTGGAACAGATATAATCTTTATATCTTAAATATTCACCTTTAAGTAGAGTTAACTCACAGCATTAGAAGAAGAAAAAGTTTCTGCTCTAATCTTGGAATATCTGTGCTTGTGAGGAAATGTTAAATAAGTGAGATTGTTGTATTATTCTAGTCTGATGAATGGGGGTTTGCAGAGAATGCTGGACTCCAGAGAACAAGAATTAAAATCAAACAATAAGCAGCTGAATGAAAATTTCTCTTTCTTTCAAATTTTAGGAAATTCCCCAAATATCTTGACTTTTCTGGCTATTTTCTATATTTAAAATGCATGAATGTTCTAATAAATTAACCTGTGCATTTCTGAAAAAACAATCTACTTAACCAATATGGGAGCATGCCTTATCAGCATGCTGAATACTCAGGATTTGCAGGAGAAAAAAAAGGGTTTTTTTTTAATTACCAAAAACTACAAAAATAGTTTCTATTCAATGTAATGATTTTTTTCCACTGGTTTCTATAACTAGTTATTATTCTACCTTAATGATGTGAAATTTTAACTGAAAAATTTGGTGATTGCCATTAATGAAAAAAAATTACAAGCACTTAGTGGAATTTTTGCAAGCTAATATGCTTAGGCTTTTGAATCAACAAGCTAAAGTGTAAAGTATCTTGGTTTTGGAAAGGAATAGATAGATTCAAATTATAATCAAAATTACAGGTCTCAAAGGAAACATTTTTTTCTAAACTACTGCCTTTTTTCTTTCTAACAAGTTAAGTAGAAGTTTAGTAATTACTACTGATGAAGTCCATTCTTGATCATTTGGAAGAATTAAATTCAAATTTGGAGTAATTAATTTCTTGCCCATTGCTGTTTAATTTTAATCAGAACACTACCTTTACAAAAATGTTAATGAAAACACATTTTCAATCCTGTGAAAGAAAAATACAATTATTTTAACAGAAAGATTAAATTCATAATCCATGTTTATTTTGAAGAACATGCTTTGTTAGGCATCTAAAGAAAGTTTTCTATATAAAAGGGAAAACTTTATCAACTAGGGCTGGGAAGGTGGTTCAGTGGTAGAGCGCTTGCCTTGCATGCTTGAGGCCCTGGGTTCGATTCCTCAGCACCACATAAGAAAAAACCAGAAGTGGCACAGTGACTCAAGTGGTAGAGTGCTAGCCTTGAGCTGAAGAGCTGAGGGACAGTGCCCAGGCCCAGAGTTCAGGCCCCACGACCGGATCCAAAAAAAAAAAAAAAAAAGGAAAAAAAAAAAAAAAGAAAGCTTCTCACTGCAGTTTAATAGTGAAAGAGGAAAATGATAATATCAATGATATTTAAAAGTCACTAGGCATGATTAGGGAAGTGGAAGACGACTTGTCTAGTAATTGTAAGGACCTGATTTTGATCCTCAGCTCAGAGAGAGATGGACAGAGAGAGAGAGACCGAGAGACAGAGAGACAGAAACAGAAACAGAGACAGACAGCGACAGATAGAGACAGACAGAGACAGAGAGACCGAGAGAGACCGAGAGAGAGAAAGAAAGGAAGAAAGGAAGAAAAAGAAAGAAAGAAAGAAAGAAAGAAAGAAAGAAAGAAAGAAAGAAAGAAAGAAAGAAAGAAAGAAAGAAGGAAAGAAAGAAAGAAAGAAGAAAGTAAGAAAGAAAGAAAGAAAGAAAGAAAGAAAGAAAGAAAGAAAGAAAGAAAGAAAGAAAGAAAGAAAGAAAGAAATCCATTATGAAAATCACAATGACTAGGGTCTACATTATTTAACAGACTTCAATGTTGAAAAGTTGGTACACAAGTTTTACTAGAAACTTCAGCAGTTTATTGATAATCAGAGGCAGGGGCCACCAAAGTGGTAAGGCTGAATATGAGTAAAACTTGGGTCAAGTCCTTTTAGCAGGACCTTGAACATTGTTGTTACTAGTTTTGCTTAGTGAAGTTTGTTAGCATTCCTTCCACCTCAGGTTCTCAACCCCTCCCACTTCACTTCCCAGAGCAGCTTGTATCTGCCTTCAGGTTGTATCCAACCTGAATTCCACCCTGCCCTTCACAAAGAACTCTCCCTGTTGGTCCTACAACCTCCAGCCCTAGTGTTATAAGTATGCTCGTTGGTAGGGACAGGCGCCACTTTGCTCCCTCTCCTGTGGAGAAATGGCCTTTTCTGCTCCTCTCATAAACCTCCCTATAAACTTCCTTCTGTATGTGACTGTGTCCATGGTCTTCTGGGATGGATGCTTTCAAAGTCAAAGTGGCTAGCTAGCTATCTGTCTGTCTATCTATCTATCTATCTATCTATCTATCTATCTATCTATCTATCTATCTATCTACCTATCTATCCATCCATCTATCATTCTTCTTTCTGTATATATGTCTGTGTACATATATATATATATATATGTGTATACAAATATACATGCATATATATACATATGTGTGTACATATACATACATACATACACACATATGTGTGTGTGCTATACAAAGACATATTGTATTTTGAATATGTCTTTGATTTTGACTTTGAGGGCCAAGACATTATATAGAAACCAGTAAGCTGGGTTGACTTCAATTGGCCAATGTAACAAAATATTTTGTTTGAATTAGCCTCAAGAAAAATTAATCATGAAAGAAGTCAAATTGATATGTTGGGGAAATATCAATCATAAGATGTGAACCTGGTGTGCTGCGGGGAGTTTGATCCTTTCGGGACCCAGTTGTCAGGACAAACCAAACCATAGCTCTGAGGTACTCTGAAATTGAATGGTAACAGCCATTTTAGGAGAAAGTAATCTGGCACAATATGATGAAAATGTAACTAAAAGATTTCTTTGGCATCTTTTTCATGGCAAGATGTAAGTGGAAGCAAAGAAAAAATATAAAACAGCTGTTCAAAAACAATTGTTCAAATACCAGAAACCATAATGAGAATGTAATGCTTTCAAAGGCAGACCAAAGAATACTAATTCCAAGTTATATTCCTTCGCAGCGGTTTTCTTTGACCATTTATTAGGAAGAATAAATATGTATAATGGTTGATTTTTTTCTATGATTTTGTTTTGATTTCTATTTCTATTACTAGCTTTCCTTTAACTAATAAAAGATACAATGAACCATTATTTTTCTTTGCTCCACATGGCAGTAAGTTTAGCTACTATAATATTACAAAACAATTTTCCAAGAATATTTCCAGACATATTCTAGTTGATTGTTACATAAAATAAAGAAATAAGTGATCTAATTCTGTCTCCATATATATCAGACAAAGCTGAGATAACCCATGTATTATTCAGAGCTTCCCAACCATTAGACTACAGATTTGCAACTAAAGTCTTAATCTGAAATCAAATGAGAAGTAAAATGGCACATTGTAACTCAGGCCTCAAATAATTTCATATTATAAGCTTCACTTCTGGTTATTGGCCATGTTCCTCAGATTGATGCAAACAAATGTTTTGACTGTTGTCATCAAAGAGTTAATTTTTCTCAAGATCTGGCACTGTGCAAATCAGTGGGTGTATGCAACTACATAGCATATGGGATGGTTGCATGCATGCATTCTTGGGTGTACTGCTTTGTAGTCTTTGTAATTCTCCTCATTATTCTGTTTGACTTTAATTGTGTTTTTAGGTGGATATGTTAAAGATTAATGATGCATTTAGCCTAAATCATGACTTACAGAGATGTGAAGATAAAAAGGAGAGTAGAGGCTATAATAGTTAAAGACTTTGCTTTTTTCTTTGTAGACACTATATCCTGAGGATTTTATGTGAAAAAAAGTGGAAGTAGTTACAGTCAATCTCCTGGTACATGTGTTACTATCCCATCCTGCCGTAAAGCTGATAACATAAGTCTGCCATCCAACCTGGAACTATAGTGGGAGCTGGTGTGAAAAGGGAGTCATTATCCAGCTCAATATTGTTTATTTTAATTGAATAGGGTGTGCACATAACATTTACATAGCCCTAGTGAAATAAAAAAATGGAATTTCTCCTTGTATATCAAATAATATGTAAGCCTTTTCACAACAAGTAGAGGTCTATGTCCTGAGGGAAAAAACTCTTGTATCTCTGATTTATATAGATCTACATGTGTGTATCAATATATAGATGATAGACACACAGATACAAAGATAGATAGATACAGATATAGGTCATTTATCACAGTAGAAGCATTTTATTTATCAAGTATTCAGTAAACTAACATTTGAATTTTTCCCCAGGTTAGGCTCTGGAAACGAATTATATTCTAGATAGTAATAGCATAGCTTTTTAAGACTTAGAAACGCAGAGAGGATTGGGTGGGGGGGTGGGGAGGGGGAGGATGGGAAGGGATGGAAAGGGGAAACAAAGGAGGAGGCTACAAAGCTTGATAAGAAATGTACTCATTATCCTGCCCATGTAATTGTAACCCCTCTGTACAGTATTTTCACAGTTAAAAAATTAGTAAAAAAAAAAAAAAAACATAGTGGAAGCTATAGAACAATATTTTACAGTGAAATTATTGTTCCTATATCATTTTTATGGGAAAAAAATGAAGCTCGAAATTGTGGAAAGACTTCACAATACCCAATCAACATTTGGTTCTTAGCTTTTGTAGATATAAAACATTTCTACTTATTAATCTTATAAGTGGGTAGTACTCAACCTTTAGACCAATACATTTGTATCTGGTTTACAAAAGAATACTTAGGTCTAATTCATATTTACGGAATCTTATTCATTTATTCTACAAGATCATGTGAGGCTTTTACTACAAACAAATGGAACTTGATGAATCTTTGCTGAACCAGCAAACTAATATAAAAAGATATGTTTACTTTCATTTTATTTTGCTCATCAAATGATTGATGACAACAAAACACCAACAAAGATTCTCCTCTGAAATCATCTTATAAATATGTTAGAAACATATATATACATATATATATGAAACACATATATATATATATATATATATATATATATATATATAATTTGTGGAGGGAAAGGGCAAAAACAAACCGTTTAAAAAACAAACCGTGGACCCATTGCAACAATGAGATGTACAAGTTGTTATGTTGAAAAACGAACTTTGGGGGGGGGGTAGGGAAGTTATGGGAAGGGGAAACAAAGGAGGAGGCAAACAATTCTTGATAAGAAATGTACTCATTACCTTGCCCATGTAATTGTAACCCCTCTGTACAGTATTTTCACAATAAAAAATTAAAAAAAAAGATTCTCTTCTGACTATCGAGTGCATTCCTGTCATAAACACATAGCATTGTATCTGTAAGGTTTACTTCACTATGAATAAGAGCTTCTTCAAATTTGTAAGGAATATTTGGAGTTTCCATAAAGTGAGTTTGTGATTTATTTATTTATTTTTTTTGGTCGGTCGTGGGGCTTGAATTCTGTGGACTGGGCACTGTCTCTGAGCTCTTCAGCTCAAGCAAATGCTCTACTACTTGAGCCACAGTGGCACAGTTTTCTTGTGATTAGTTGGAGATAAGAGTCTCATGGACTTTCCTGCCTGGCCTGACTTTGACCTCAATCCTCAGATCTCAGCCTCCTGTCTAGGTAGGATTACAGGTGTGAGCCACTGGTGCCTTACTAAGTTTGTGATGTTTATGACAGTTGTTTGTATGAGAAAAAGGACTTTAAACAGTTTTTCACTTCCTGAGCCAAGAATCTGTATAAATTGAATAATCATCATAAATCAAATATCAAGTGTCTAGGCATAAACCAAGCAATTTATATGTAAATTATCTTTTAAAGCAGTCTTCTTTGCCAGGAGCTGGTGTTTCATGCCTGTAATCTGAGCTAATCAGGAGGCTGAGATCTGAGTATGGCGTTTCAAAGCCAGCCTGGGCAGGAACGTCCCTGAAACTCTTATCTCCAATAAACCACCAGAAAACCAGAAGTGGTGCTGTGGCTCAAGTGGTAGAATGCTCATCTTGAGCTGAAGAGCTGAGGGACAGTGAGTGCCCAGAGTTCAAGCCCCAAGACTGACAAAGAAAAAAAGAAGTGTTCCTCATACCCTTTTTGCCCTTCCATATGAAAGAGCACATTTGATTCATGATCTGTCTTTGAGTTTCCGATGGAAACTTGGATATACTGTTTCCTTGATTGAGTCTATGGTAACTTATTTAACAAATTAACTTCTCTAAAAGTAACTTTTATGTTTGTCATATACACACTAAACAAAGATCCTCTATTCTCATGACAGTATGTCATGACAGTATGCCTTTGTGTGGAGTGAGGTCCATCTTCAAACATGGTAGGATTGGGAAAACTTGTTGAACCTCTACAACCTCTCATCTCTAGTGGACATCTTATGCTTGCATTAAGTGATTTATCTTTTAATCTGGTCTCGTTTTTCTTGGGCAAATTAGTTCTCTGGGTTATAATAATTAAAATTTCACCATACCATGTCACTAGATGTTAAACTTGGTTCACATACGTTTTTTCTTTTTTTTTCAAGTGAGATCAATTTATGGAGAATTCACTAAAGTGTTTGTTAAAAATATATTTAACATAATTAAACATTTCTATATTGAATGGAGATTTTACTTATTATTTTGGAAAATAGTACTGAGAGAGCAGTAACTGCTAATTTTAAACATCATCTAAATAAAAACAGATTTATTTCTTTTTAATAATGACACTTTCAAACAATCAATGTATATGAGACTTTCAACTCTTTCTGAATCTGTTTTCTAATCAAAAAGACAAGGCTAAGCTTACCAGGTAGGACTAGTGTTAGGATCATTATATAAAAAGAACAATTTGTACAAAATATTACCCTATGTCACATTGTTTCTATATGAGGATATTTTATTATGATGTCAACATACCATTGTTTATGACAGCTTTACTAAATAGGAGAGTTGAGTAAGAATTCATCTCAAATTATTCCAGTTTTTATCCTCATTTTATTTTTTGTACTGGTCTTAGAATTGCACTCAGAGCCAGGACACTGGCCCTAAGCATTTTTGCTCAAGGTTAGTGCTTTTCCACTTGAGTCATAACTCCTTTTCTGGCTTTTTAATTGGTTAATAGGAGGTATGTGTCACATAGACTTTGCTGCCTCTTTTTTTTTAATTTATTTTTGGATTGTCAAGGTGATATACAGAAGGGTTACAGTTAAATAAATAAGGTAATAAGTCCATTTCTTGTCAACCTTGTTACGCCTCTCAATTTTCTCCTACTTTCCCTTTCCCTTAACCCCCCCCACGTGATGCAGATCGTTCCCAACAGGTTGTCTTGTGTTTAGAGCTGTTGCATTGGTTCCCCCTTGTCCTCTGGGACAAGCTACTGATTGCAGACAGACCACAACCCCATCCACATCCAAGCTCCTTCAAAGCGACTCTAACCTAGAGGACACAGCCATTTCCTGTGTTACACACAAAGGAGATCGCCTTCCCACTGAACTAGTCTGGAGGGATGGTCACAAAGTACCCTGAGCTTCTTTCTGCCTGCTCGAACAAACTGATTTGAGAAACCAACTAAGCCACAGGAAAACCACACCCACAAGCAAATGGGAGACTCCACCAAGAGACTCTTTGGCTTCTTGAGTAACTAGGATCATGGGTGTGAGCCACCAGTGCCTTGCTGAATTTTATTTTTATCAATTTATTTTTTAGTTCTAATAAAGGACATGTAACTAAACAAATTTTGCTATCGGTATGTATGTTATATATGGTATCGTTTTAAAGTCATTAATTTCTTCCCTTTAAGGTTCTGTAAGATGTAATCAGTTAGCATATGGGAGTGGGGAGAAATCCAGAGCTTTCTTGATCATGGCTGTTTATCATGTAAGCGACGCCTGAAAACCAGCTTTTGCTGGTTAATTGGAAATAGAGTCTCATGGAAATAGAGTCTCTGCCAAGAAAGGACGACCTTGAACCATGATACTTCAGGTCTCATCCTCTTGAATGGATGGTGGAGAGGCTTGAGTCACCATTATCATGACTAGACAGTAATTTTTAATTAAGCAATAACAAACTTATTTTGTCATAAGTTCTAAGAGCCACAAACACAAAGAACTTCAATTCTGCAGGGAAATACCAGGTTAGCCTAATGCTGATTAATTAAAATACAAGAGCTCAAGTTGTCAAGTAGCAGATCTATGAGAGAATCTACACACCATATTTCTAAGGACTGACAGCTTCCAGCATTCATTTCGTGGTGCCAACATATGCTTCCAATTTTTGAAAAGCTTCTATGCAGAAATATATAGCACTAATGGTATGAAAGATTTGTATCTCATTGTATATACTTTGTGTTCCCTGGCTGTTTAAGTGGTGCCAAAACTCCAGGATCACACATTTTTCAAACAAATTGGCAGAGCTATTGTTGCAATGGGATTTGACAGAACAACACATCCATTTCTTTGCTGATTCAAGTTGCATTGTTGTGCTAAATCTATTTCATTTTCTTGATCCTTCTACTGAGTCAGTAAAATTCTAAACTCTATGTACATAACTAAAGATGATTTAGAATGTTCAAAAGAGCTGAAATTCTTTTATAAAGCCTCATATAAAATAAAATAATTTCTCTTTCAATACAGATATATCTGTACTCAAAACTGTACCTGAGTAGCCACGGAAGGAGATGTGTTTCTATGAGCTGTTTCTTCTTTGCAATTATTCTAATGTTCAGAGTACAGACCTCTCTGACCTTCACTCTTGGTCAATCTATACTCTTAAATATCAGAAGTAAAATATTTTTAGGGTAAAATAACAATACCAAATTAACAGATTCTTAAGTATTTTTTCCCTGCAAGGCTGACAACTCTACAACTTGAACTATAGCTCCACTTTCAGCTTTTTTGGAAATTAGAGCTGAGTATCACTGATTTTCCTGTTCCAGCTGGCTTTGAACCATGATCCTCAGATCTCAGCTTCCAGAGTAGCTAAAATTACAGGCATGAAGTACTTGAGCCCACTTTTAAACAAGAGAAGAAAACTCTACTTTCTGTCCTGTCTCTAATTACAAAATTACTTTAGAAGTAAGATTTTCAGTATTTAAAGACCTGTCACACATCAGCAGAAAATAAGAAATTTCTTATCATTTGTAACCTCCAGGGCATAACAGAAAGTCAATAGGGAAGACTTGTTCAATATTTGTACTTTGGTATTTTGTAACAAATAGCAAATGAAGCAGACAAAATTTGTACAGGTGTATGTATGTAACGGCTACTTTCATGACTATTCTTAGGTTTTAGAAGACTTAAAGGAGGTGAGGCATAGAGTCATATAAATAACAGGTATCAGTTACAGGTAGTCATAAAAAACATAAATACTTGCTATAGACAAGGGTATTATCTTTAACTCTAGGTGTTTTATGAAGAATTAGCTTATCTGTAACTTTGCTTTGCTAATGGCAAGATTTACATATTCCTCAACCATCTTTCTTGTGAACATCTTTTTGGTGTTCATTAGCTTGTCCTTCTTTGCTGTAATAACGATTAGAGTAATTTAAACATTATTAAAATAAATTAGTGAAGAATCTGTAGGTTACATACTTGTGGATTTGATTCCTTCTCGTTGCTGTATGTCATTTTTTATTACTTCCACTCTGTTACTTTCTCTACTCCCTTTCTCCATATTAGAGAGTAAAATCAGGACACATACTTTGGCTTTTTCCACTCTACTATTGGATCCACATCTTCACTTCCACCCTTGAGCTGATTAATTAGAGATAAACATCTCTCAGACTTTCCCATGGATGGCTTTGAATTGTGATCCTCATATGTCAGGCTCCTTACTAGTTAGGATTGTATGCATCAGCGATTTGTGTGTGTGTGTGTGTGTGTGTGTGTGTGTGTGTGTGTGTGTGTGTGTGTGTGTGTGTGTGTGTGTGTGTGCATATGGTAATATATTTTTTAAATACCCCAGGGATTGAACCCAAGCCCTTGCACTTGCTAGGCACAAATTGCTTTAAAACTTGTGCTATGTTCCAAGCCCACCATATTCTTTAAATATGTTCATTTCATTATTGTTTTTTCCTATGTCTCACTATACTATTTCAGGTGATGCTGAGACGGGAAGAATTACATGTGCATTGTCTGACAACAGCATTTAATTTTTTCTCTATAAAATTGTACAGCATCTGAAAACCAGAAACTTAATTTCAATTTCTAGTGTTAGCTTCCTTTTCAGCGTGTGGAAGGAGAGTAGTTGTTTACTCAGACTTTTTCTAAACTTAATACTATAGAAGTTAGTAAAGAACACGTTAGAGACATTTTGACCTCTACTTCATTTAAGTAAAACATTTCCACTTTAGCACATCATTCAATCCTGTATATGGTAAATATATTTGACAAGAGAGAAAAATACCTTCATCGAGTGGGGCTATTAGTTAATTCTATGAAGCAGACAAACTATTAAACAAAAACGAATCCTGAAATTTGTCTTATCTAACGAGTGTTTCAAAAAAAAATGTGAAGTGTAAGTTGAGACCTGAACTCAGTATAGAAAGGAAAATATCACATCATAGTTTTTCATCAAATAGATGTATAATATTGGGAATGTGTGTATATTGTTTAAACCTGATTATGTAAACACAATGCAATGGATATAGGTATTAAAGGCCCATTAATGTGTACCTGTTAATTATTCCGATTAAAATGGGTAAAGTTTAAAATGGATGAGTGAATCATGTTAAAATTCAATGAGAATATTATAACCTGGAAATTCTTCATGAGAATTCCAATGAAAAAAATCAGTAAAATAGTAACTGTTAATGAACAGTGCAAAAATTAGTTATTATTAAAACCTGATGAAAAGCAAAATCTTATACAATGTAATGTATCATGAAATAATGTTAAAAATAAATCTAATCAATAAATCTTGTAAGAGATGCAGCAAAAACTGTATTCCTTAATACATAAATGCTACTAAAGTTGCTATAAAAGTACAGAGAATACTGAAAGTATTTAACAATATAGAGAATTTATAAAATAATTTTCCAATTAATGCAAAATATTTAGTGATGTATGAGCAAACAACAAAAATGGAATGTATGTTCCAAAACCATCTAAATATCCAGGTCACTGGGTTAAATCATATCTGTTTATCTAAAGTATCAACTGGAACTATGGAAAATACTGAATGAGAGGACTAATAACTACCAAGCTAAACTATTTTACTTGGGAATTCTAATTGTATGCTACTTGGTTGTCTTCCAAATAGAAAACAAACCTCATGAGAACAAAAGTGATATTTGTTATTTAGTGGTGCTATTTCTAACTTCTACTATGATGCAGGGCTCATGATATAAATGAAATCATACTCTAGATCATTGAATAATTTTTAGACGAATTGGCAGGACAGTTTACTGAAAAACAAGTGTTCTTTTTAAATTTTGTGTGAAGTTGGAAGAGGTATACTTCTGAACACACAGTATTCATTAAGTCGCTTTATGTTATGCATAAGTTAACTATTTTAAGAATAAAAATATACTATGAAAAACTAGAAGCTTCTTACATTTTTTTCTTTTGCTTGTTGTGGGGTCTGAACTCTGAGCCTGGGTGCTGTCCCTCAGCTCTTCAGCCAAGCTAGCGCTCTACCACTTGAGCCACAGCACCACTTCTGGCTTTTTCTACTTGTGTGATACAGAGGAATCAAACCCAGGGCTTCATGCAAGCAAGCACTCTACCACTGAGCCACCTTCCCAGGCCGTGCTTCTTACTCTTAAGGAACCTATTGTTATCATCTAGAAAGCAGTGTGACTGAATATTCAGGAATCAGAACTCAGAGGATTTCAGCTCCAAACCAGCCATGGCAAAGAATTCATGAGATCCACATCTCAGTAAATTAAAACTAGGTATATTGACATGCACCTGTTATCCTAGATAACCGAAAAGCCTAAAGAAAAGGAAAACAAGCCAGGCTCAAATAGGCATAAAAATGAGACTTTAAAAAAAAATAAACACATAAAGTTACAAAGGCATTAATTGAGTGGTGGATTCCTTGCCTGGCAAATAAAAGACCATTACTTCAAAACCCATTACCACTGAAAGCAGAAATACAGAAACAAGTAAAAACAGTACAATGAGAAACAGAAACCTAATCTGTCTAACACCTAAAGGAGTTGTTAGGTGATCTGTTCTGCCAAGAAGAAAGGGTACTGAATATTTGGAGAAGCCCAAAAAAATCACATAAATTCATCTTAAATGATATCCATTAATTTAATATTAAATTATATCTATTAATTTACTTAAGGCATTGCTTTTGTAAAAATGAGTGAATGTGCTGTTTAAAAAATTAAGAATATAGGTCTTTCTAGACATATGATATTATAGTCATACTAATGAGGAGTTATAACACTATATATCTTATATTTGTACCTTATCTGTTCCAACCGTATTAATGGCACAAGACATTTCATTATTTTGTAAAAGTTCCTCCTTTAAATAGAAAGATGTTTTCTCTTTTAATCTATTGGATTTGAGAAACTTGAAATTGACTGTTTCAAAGTGTATTTCTCAATTCTTTGTGAGCCCTTGATGTGTGGAGATGAAAAAATACAGAGATCACAGCAAGACCTGTGGTAGTATTTATTGTCATTTCTGCAGGTTATAATTATCAATGCCAGGGCATTTGGAACCAAATGCAAAGACCACTGGGAGTCATATTCTTTTTAATTACAAGATGGAGAAATGGAGCGTGAGAAACTAGATCACCTGGATCACCTGGAAAGGCTGAGAAACAGGCAGTAGAGTGGGATGGAGGCTCCCACGCCAGAATTCATGTTTGTCCTCATTCTTTCTCCACCTGCTCACAAATGGAGCAAGCCTTTTATAAATGAGCCTGAGAGCTTTCAAGTTTATTCTAAAGTTAAAAGAATTTCATAATATTTGCTTAAGATTGACAACAACAGGGAGAGAAAATAAAAAAGTATAAAAATATGCAATCCAATTTTCTACAAAGCATATAAGCAATTTGGTGAAGAAAAAGTAAATGAATAATCTTTACAATAAGTAATAATGCAACTACTAAAGTTATATATAAAATAAACTAACTTGAGGTGATATTTTTATAGTACATACAAATTAACTTGCCACATATTTGTACATAGACTATATAAAATTTCTAGACTGAAATATAAGAGAAATCATTTGTGACCTTGATTTAACTATCTTTTATATTAGACACAAAAGTATCCTTATTAAACAAAAATTTGTAAATTAGAATTCAAAATCGAATTTCTGTGCTTAAATGAATAACTTAAATAAGTAAAAGCACAAAAGAAAATAATTGCAATTCATATGTTCAATAAAAGCTGTCTATCTATTAAAAGGTCTCTAATAAAAAATAACAAAATAAAAGTGATGATTATAATAGATATCAAAAAAGGAGATGAAAAGCAAGCTCATGAATAGATGTTCTTTATTATTAGTTGTCAGACAATAGCAAATTATAATTACACTGAGACATTACAAACCAACCATAGACATAAAAATTAAAATACTATACACAATATAAAACATTTAGAATAAATTTCATTTGTGAAGACAATTGGTAAAATGTTCAATTATTATTACTTTACAAAATAGTTTGGTTGTTTTCAAAATTAAATGTGTAAGTATCACAAGTCCCCATCATCCTACTGTTAGATATTTTTTAATAATGGAAAATGGAGGCATATGTTTACAGACCTGACATAAATAATTTAATTTATAGCAGCACTATTTCTATGTACCATGAATTGGAGAGAGACAAATGTCCATCAATGGGTAAATGGAGAAAATACCCTGTGGTATATTCAGAAGATGTATTACTTATTAACAAAAAAGTAAATGAGGTATTCATTCATACAGAAGTGTAAGTGAATTTCAAATCCCAATCTTTGTCACTGATTTAAAAAGTCAGCTTTTTCTGCCTCCACTAATGTAATACATACACAATATAGATTCAATTTATATTGAATTCAAAGATATAGAAACTAGTAGGTAATGACCGCAAACAGAATAACAGTTACAGAAGATGATGTCGGGCTGAACAGAGCAGCAAGAAAAGAGAAGTATGTGGGGGAATTTTAGGAGTATCTGTTTGGTTCTATATCTGGATCATGGAATATACTTTAGGTGTTGCAAAGGAGTGTACTTCTATTAAAACATACCCATTGGACAGTTTTGCTACTGAAGATTACACAGGGCTTCACATTTGATAGGTAGCTGTTCTACCACTTAAGGCATGCTTCAGTCTCAGTTTTGCATTTTTTTTTTTTTTGGTCCGGTCGTGGGGCCTGAACTCTGGGCCTGGGCACTGTCCCTCAGCTCTTTAGCTCAAGGCTAGCGCTCTACCACTTGAGCCACAGAGCCACTTCCGGCTTTTTTTTTCTTTTTTCTTATGTGGTGCTGAGGAATCGAACCCAGGGCCTCAGGCATGCAAGGCAAGCGCTCTACCACTGAGCCACCTTCCCAGCCCAGTTTTGCATTTTTTTGTGTGGGGTACTGTCAGTCCTGTGGTTTGAATTCAAGGTCTGGACAGTGTCATTAAGCCATTTTTGCTGAAGATAAGTGCTCTACTACTTGAGCCACAGTTCCATTTCCAACTGCTTTTAGAAGTCCATTGGAGATAGAAGTCATACTGACTTCTCCCATCTCCCATTCTGAGTAGCTAAGATTGCAACCCTGAGTTACTAGTGCCTGGAAATACTGGTTATTTTTGAGGTAGAATTTCATTCCAACTGGTGATAGCTATGGCTGTGGTTCTCCTATTTGTGCTTCTGCAGGAATGAAAGCTACATGTTCCTGTACTCAGCCATTGGTTGGGAAGAAATCTGTTGAACTTTATGCCCAGGCTGCCTTAAAACCAGTATCTCCTAATCTTTTCCTCTAAATTAGCTAAGACTACAGGTTTGAGCCATCATACCTGGCCATTATATATTTTAAATGTGCAGCTTATGTAGATATTATAGGTCAATATAGCTGCTCATTTATCACTTGAGAAAAAGAAAATTGATCCTCAACAGAAACAGGCCCAGTAATATAGCAAGGATTTGCTCTTTTACTATTAATTATAAACAATTTCACAGAAAGTCAACATCAAGCAAGGTCACTCTGCTAGTAGTTGATCGATAGGAAAACATAAATACTTTATACTTACACCTGAATACAAACAGAAAATAGATAGTTGAGCAGACAACAAAAAGTTTTTGGCATCATTTCTCTCGTTTTGGTCTTCTCTCCTTCATGGTAAGAAGAAAAGTAAGCAATCATGAAATTATTAGCCCTTCTGATTTCTTGCAATAAAGAGAAAAATGTTCCTATTGAAAAGCTTTTCCAAGCCACATACCTACAGTCTCAGTCTCACATTCAGTCCTTAATTTGATGCCCACTGCCTCCACACTGTGCCCACTCTTCAGTAGGGTGATGAGTATTAAGCCATTTTGTTTGACCAGATATGTATTAATAATGGAATTGATAGGAGGCCATTATTGGTGACAAAGAACTACAGACACCCTATAATTATGCATCATTATTGTAATTCACATTGTGTGAATTTCTAAAACCAAGAGGGCGAATGATGAAATTGGAAACATGTCATTTCGTAAGTTAGAGTAATAAGCAAATTTGCAAATTGAAGATCCTGTGTCATGATGCATTCAACTGGATTACTGAAATAAACAAGTAATCATCTTAAACTTTATTTTTCAAAGTATGAAAGAATAATAGATTAAATATGTTAACTATAGTTTGGGTCATCATAGCTACCTGGAAAAATAGAGATAGTCAAATGAGATGCTTTTTCAAACTTTAGAGGTCTGGAGCCATTGCTCCATTTATGGAGCCTTTATTTAGGAACGGCTACCTGTGTTTCTATAGAGAGAGAATAAACACATCAGCAGAAATAAAGTCATTTGGACAAATAAATTCTTAATCTAGGGAAAAAAAACATTCATTTTGTTTTGTTTTGTTTTTCTAATGTCATTTGAAGCTGCATGCTAAGACTTCATTTTAGGCAAAGGGAATTAGGGAAAGTCCTTTGAAAAGGGGGTTGGCACTAGTATAGCAAGGTGTATGTATACCATTGAGTTAATGCCAGGAGAGTTATCAATGAACCAAGGTGTCAATAAAAGAAATAGGAGTTGTCTTGGCAACATTTTTTTTTCTGGAAGGCAATAAAGAGGATGCAAAGCCTGGAAGCAAAGGTAAATCCTGCAACGAGTAATTAGACCCAAGCAAGGCTCTGAAATCCTTCCCAAAACAAAGGACTTAGAGGGCCATCAGTCTTTTTTTGGGCGGGGGGTAGTGGGCTCAGTGAGGAGATACTGCATCCTCCATTCTCTCAGTCAGCATCATTCACACCCAGGGCTTTCATGATTAGCTTGTAAACAACTCAACTGGACACAATCCATTACCTTTCTCCCTGCAAGAAAACATACATACATAGAGACCTTTTAACATTTGTGGACCTTGTTAATCTGTAGTACGGGTAGAGATGGAACCCAGTGGCCTCACATGATTCACCCTCAAATTGTTTTCTTGCTGCAGGGCTTTCAATTTTTTTTGTTCTTTCCATATGGATCTAATTTGTTTAACTTTTATTGCCCTGATTCTAGTGGCATTTACAATGAGTACGTTCTGCTTCATTCCTCTAAGCCAAATCAAGTTCTGTATTTTTATTGATTATGCTGGCTACACTTACACCATAAAGAGGAAATTCTGCATAGATTTTCTGCATCTTTCTGTCTCCTTCCTATTTACATAGAAGATGTACTGCCTTTTCCAGGTACTGAGGGAACATTCACAAACACTGCATATAGGATCCTGAAAAGAAAGTACAGGTGATAGAATACAGCAACCAGAATCCTGTGAATGAGTAGTTTATGTTCTCTGAAACTCATATTGAGAACTTTTTACATAATAAGTCCTTGCAAATATAGAAAACTTGTAGAATTCTAGACAATAGAAATAATAAAGAACTTGTAAGTGGGGTGCAGGCAGCTTACACCTGTATCCTAGCTATTCAGGGTGCTGAGATCAGAGGATCTCAGTTCTAAGCCAGCCTGGGTAGGAAAGTCTTTGAGACTGTTTATCTCCAATACAAACCACTCAGAAACCTGGAAGCGACACTGTGGCTCCAGTGGTAGAGTTCTAGCCTTTAGCTGAAGAGCTGAGGGACAGCGCTCAGGCTCAGAGTTCAAGCTCCATAAACAACAAGGACCTGTAGTACAGTTTTGGTTTTTTCATACTTTTCTCCTGACAACTGGATAAAGAACCAATGGGTCATTTGACCAATAATCATTATGTTACTCATTTGGTCTGTGATGAGAAACATCAAACATAACTGATATGTAAACCTAAGATATCTTGAGGATATTTTTAAAGTCAGAGATGTCTCTATGCTATTGCTCACACCTGGCACTCTACCACTTGAGCCACGCCTTCAGTCAAACATTTTGATTTTTAGTTGGAAATAGATCTACCCACCCAGGCTTTCAATCATGATCTTCAGATCTCAGTCTTCTGAGTAGTAGAGATTATAGGTATGAAACATCACTGTCAGGTTTGTGTTGACTTATTTTAACTTTTTTTACTCACTGTTATCCTCTTCATTCCTTCTACTTTAATTTTTTTAATTTAATTTTAACTTAATTTTACTTATAGGTGATACCACGTGCTCTTTTGAATAATGCTTGTGCTATGTATTATAAAAATAAGAGTAAATATTTCTGTTTTCATGGTAAAAACATTTGAAATTATTTTTTCTAAAATTTTGAAGAGTTTATGACCCTGCATTATTATCTCTGATATGTCTACAATGCAAAAGTTCACCTGAATTCCGTACCTATATATCACAACTCAGCCTGTATTTCTCAATCCCTTTCTACCCTTTTCTCTCCCTACTTAGAATATTTTTGGCAGCCATCATTCTATTTTAAATTCTACAAGATCAACTTTTTACATTCTACACATATGGGAAATCATGTGTCACTAGTCGTTTGGTGTTTGAGTAAATGTTGTGTCATTAGAATAATAAAAGTAATGTTGGATACAGACAAATAATAAACACAGTGTAAAGCAATTCAAAATGTCGGCTACTTGACAAGACTCAAGAGACTCTTCCTTCAAGGCCTTTATAAAGATAGATGTGAGAGCAGGAAGAAAGTACAAATCAGTGTCAGAGAACCTCACACCTTCCAGACCCCTTTTCAGTCACATTCTCCTGATGTGAATCACAGATACATGTGAAACAAGGAGAAACAAAGCAGATGCTAAAAAGAGTCTTTTATCCCTTTAAGTAAAACTATGAGACCAACTAGTTTATGGATTCTTTACACTTGATTTTGGCCACATGTGATGAAAAAGATAATAGATTTGAAAATCAAACCACATTCTCCAAATAAAAATGTTTAAGTTTCCAAGGGATTGTTGCACAGTTCGGTTGACAGATAGAAGGTCTCCAGCGAACTGAGTTTAAATTAATGTGTGATCTGCTGAGTGATTCCTTATCATTAATTTTGTGAAAATTTGCCTTCAAAATTAGGTTCCAAACACAAACTTAATGTCCATAAGTGATAGGTAAACATTTCAGATTTGTCGAAAGGCAGCATGTCTTTCGTAAAAGTTGGATGGTATTATGGGAAACAAGAAATCAAGCATTCAGAGTACAGTAGTAAAGTCTGCACATCTGGAGCATTCACGGGATTCACTCAACAGTGGTTTCCTGAGAACCATGTACTCATGGACACCAAGGGTCCACTATGTCCACCAAGATGTAATATAGAAGCAGATACAGAAGGGTAGTTTTAGACTATAAATGTACTATAAATCACAAGCTAATACACTTAATGCCTGTCTTGCTAGAGTTAGTATTGCTGATTCTAGCTGAGTAAAAAAATGCAAAACAACCTCAGATGAGTCAGTGATCGATTAACATAGCAGCGCAACAGTGGAAATCTTTATGAAGTCTTCCCTTAATATGTTAATCTATGTCTTTGTAATAACCCTGGTGACTAGTGTCTGTATTATGTACTTTGACAGCTTAGGAATTGATGATTCTTGGAGAACTATTCTTCCTAAGGTTAACTCATTCTAAAATTAGCTAAACCAGAAATAGCTTGCAAGCAAACTTTTCATATTTAAACAAACAATTCCACAGCCTTAACCTCCTATCAGGCTACTTTATATAGCTCTTTCAGAGAAAGAACAATGTTCCTTTGTGTTAATAACCCCAAAACTGGTACCCATTACCACTGTCCAGAATCAGTGGAAATTATTCAAACTAACCAATAATGAATCAGTTTTCCATGTCTTACCATTCCTTCCACAGAAATAAATACAGATTATTAACAGGGCTTCACTTTCTCCTCTGCCTTGGGCTTAGAGCATGGCATCACAAGTCCTCTGCAGATGTGTGAGAGTATCCAGACGTCTTCTCATTGGCAGTCATCTAATAATCTGTTGACAGTGCCACATAAGATCACAGATAATATTTATTATAAAACACTGTTCTAGCTAATAAGTGTCAGACACATTGTATGTGTACACCATGATTAATCTTGTCATTCTTTATCAATGGAAAAAATTATATTGTTTTAAATCTGTTATATATTTTTCCAAGTATTCCAACGATAGCTTTCACGTATTTTTAACATTTAGATTAATCAACCTTAAAAGGCCTATCCTCACAATTGTTACATGGTCTTCATTTGACATTATTTGAATAATAGGCATAATTTTTTAAATATCTATCAAATCATTTCTTTAAGCAGAGAACTAAATACCTTTAATGCGGAACTCACATGATACCTCATGAATTCTGGTTGTATATGGTAAGACATTTTTCCTAGGTTATTAAATAAAATTGTAAAACTGAATAATGTAAAAACACATTTAAAATAACAGTACTAGTTACCATCTGCTAATAACTATTGTCTGGCACTGTGCTAACACTAATAAGCAAAACTGTTGACAGTGCTGTCTTCATGCCAAACACTATTGTCAATATTTTCTATCTGAAACAATTTAGCCCCTGAGACTACATTTTATCTATATAGACACTTGAACAGTATTCACTTGTGTAGGCAGAACAAACATTTCAGTAGTCACTGGCTCTTTATTATTAAAGACTCCCAATTCAACCTCTCTCAAACAAACAAAGAAAATACAGTAAAGTAAGAAGTACTGCTATGTCTGTTTTTAAAATCAATAAAAAATATTTCTCAGAAGAAATCAAACTTTAGCAAAGACAAAGGATTACTGAGGATATATAGGGAAAGCATAGAATAAGGGACATTTTGGACAAAATGTGCAGAAAGCATACTAAATACTGCAAATGAGTGAAACTGATTAAGACAAGAAAAGATTGGAACTAAGGCTGGAAGAGTGCTTATGGAATAGACACTGCAGACCTTGTATTGACATAGGAAACTTTTTTTCTTTATTGTAAGAGATATGGAAATCCATTAAAGTCATTTTAAAAGAGGGAAAAAATTTGTGAATTTTTTTTCACAAATTTTTTCCCTCTTTTAAAATGACTTTAATGGAATAAAATTAAATTTAAAAAAAAGAGGGAAAAAATAAAATCAATAAATCTAAAGTAAAAGTGACTAAGCAAAGTTTCTAAAATCACAAATTTCAAACCAGGAGCCTAACTTTGCAAACTCAAGTTAGTAGAAACTCAAAAACAATAACAACAAAACAACAACAACAAAAGAAGCACCTTCATCCCACATTGAACCTCAGATGGGTTCAAAGTTCTCAATGGGCCAGATTTAAAAGAAATAAGAGGAAAGCGTAATAAGTCTTGCCATTATCTTTTGATAAACATAACCTTAAAGCTTGCAGGTGAGTTTAGTTAAGTGTCTAGGGTGACATCCCAGAAACAGCAGCATGATCAATAGTAAAGAGAAAATGCCTCTGTGGTGACATAGCAACACTGAAACACTAACTTTAGAACATTGATGTAGGTTATTTCTATTTATTTTTGCTTCTGTTGCCAAAATAAATATAAATTGGTTTCTAGATCAATCAAAGCTTACCTTCCTTCTCTTTTTTGTCAATAAGGGAGATTAGAAGAAATTATATCTCCAGGTATCTCATCTGTCAGATCTACTCACAGATTAAAGCTAAACTGCTTCAGTGAACATTTACTCTAGTAAAGGCAGAGATGATAACTGTTATTAATAGCTCTCAGCCCTTTATGTAATTTAATGATTGGAAATTGATCTTTAAGAAAGATCAATGTAGGTTGTGCTAATTTAAGAACAATGACTATAAAAATGGTAACAGGGGCATTTCGAGATTACCTTCCATAGCACAATGTTAAATCACACGTTATCTGTGATAGAGAAAGTGATGGATTTGCCACTAAAATTTGGGTTAATTTGACTCAGAGACTATCAACATGGATAATAAATTATTCTTATTAAAAAGCAAATACATACACTAACATTTGTCGTTGAAAAAATCTGCATAGCAGAAGCAAAACACTTCATAATCTCAGAGTAATTAAAATGTTTCAAGGAGTTTTAATAGCCCACAATTACAGTCTGAAGTGTGTTTTAAAATATGGTTAAGTTCCAGAGGGGGAGGGTGGAGAAAACAATAAAAGTATGACAACTCCTCTCATCAATTTTTGTCTCTCCAGTGATAAGCTAAACATTGGAGAAATGTCTTCCTTTACTTTTAAATAAAAGATTAAGTATTTTGCTTCATTACTTGACACATTAGAATTCTAGGCTTAGAATGGAGTACTGAAAATATAAATGTTTTTATTCCACAAATATTGATAATTCACATTTCTTTTCAGATTGCTTTGAAAATAATATTTAGGGTAGATTGGCCTTCCTTGGACAATGACTTCTCCTTTTTTATTTGTTCAGTGTTTCTCTGCTGATGCAAACTTTTTGATTACTGTTAATGCATTACCATGTGTTTTGTAAATCATGAACATTTAAGGCATGTATTTTTAAATCAAATATTAGAATATTTATCTGTACATTTTCTTATTTGGATGTTGCTTTTATTCATTAATTTCCAATGACTTTTTACTATCATCTGCTTATGTAAAATATGCAATGTTGCTTAATGAAGCATCTAAAACCTGTGTATATAATATTTCATATTTTGAATATTTTTGTCTCCTTTGGCAAAACAAAGAAATGAAATCATTTGTTTTATATGGGACATGATGGTAGGGGAAAAATAAAGAAGGAGGCAACAATGCTTGATAAGAAATGTACTCATTACCTTGCTCATGTAACTGTGACCCCTCTGAACAGTATTTTCACAATAAAAATGTATTAAAAACAGAAAATGTCTAAGGTTTTAAATGATATTATTTTCCACTAAAGAAGTTTGATAACTTTGGAGACATAGAATAAGGACATTTCAGTTTATTCTATTATGTAATTTACCTGGTAGGTGTGAGTTTGTATCATTATGCTTTTATATCTACTACTATTGGAAAGGATTAACTACTCCAGATTTGTAAAGGAAAGAAAAATAATTGACAGAAGTTTATCAAGGCTTCTCCTATTTGGTAGAACTTGATAACTCCAACTGTGGCCTTCTAACATGGTGAAATTACATTGAAAGTGCTCTCAGGTTTGCATCTGGTCTATTTGTTTGTTTTTGAACCAGAAAATGCCTCAAGGACAAATGGAGTTTAACACTTCTTCTCTGTATTTTACTCTTGAATGACGTTTTAAATTCTCAATATCTCACTATCCTATAACGAATTTTATGTCTCTAAACACAAATTATCTATTTATTTGAAGTTCGTTTCAGTGTACTCTGTCATAACTGGAAATAGAATTCAAGGGTATATTCTTTGCTCTATGTGTTAGTAATTTTTATTGGTAATTAGTCACTAGGGTGGTTTTTTTGCCTTAACTTCTACAAAAGAATGACACATTTCTGTCATCTTTATTTCTAAATAATAGGTTTTGTTTACAGGACTTGCTCCATAATGTAAATAAATTTTTCAGCACCCATTTTCAAATTAATTATTGATTAGTATAATTAATACTCTCATAATTATTTCTTTAATTTATGAAACTTTGTTAGCTATGTAATTGTAATATTCTAGAAATACACCATGAATTTCAAGAACCAAATAAACATTGCTCTTCAAACTGCTCTGAACAAACATGCATGCACATTTTTTGATTTGTATAATTCTGGTCCCCTTTACTTGATTTATAATAAATAGTTTTACCTTTAAATTGTATCTAATAAGATGGATGTCTTGAGTACACATTTCTTCATGGTGTGAATAAAGATCCTGAAAAGATTTAGCCAACCAAATGTTCCATTTATTTATTTTTCTTCAAGGTGTGATTGAAATGGTCTAGGAAACATCTACCTTAAATTTAGGATTTTCAAAATATTTATTTATTAAAGTTCATTATATTAAATAATCAAATTTGCCATTTTTTGTTAATGTATTTTGTTAACATAGTTTAAGGTATGTTAAAGTTTAACATGTTTTGTTAACATAGTTTAAGGTTTTGTTACAGGGTACAGCATATAACAACATTGGCTGAACTGAGAACCATATATGTGATTTGATATGTGTGGGAGGTGTTGCTAGGACACACATTTATATGACATCACTACCGTGGTTTTGCCAGAAAATTAGTAAATTCTAGTACTGTCATAGTAGGATATCCCATGGTGGGTGGCTGTAAGCAAGATCAATTTATACTTTTGCTGTTCTAGAAGATAGAAATCCAACCTTGGGGTATTCATAGAGTTTATTTCTAAAACATGTGAGGGAGAATTTGTTCCAAGAATGTCTCCCATGTTCTGCTGATGGCTAAGATTCCAGGGCACTTTTCACATTATATAGGCATTATCTCAGTTTCTGCCTCCACTGTCACGTGAAATGATCCTGTGGCTCTTTACACTTGTGCATTATCTTCTTATATGGATCCTACCTAAGATTATGGGCTCTGTCCAGTTTAATATGACTTCATCTTAACTAATCACATCTGAAGAAATTTTGTTTCCAAATAGAGGTATCTTCTGAAGTAATGAGATTTAAGAAATCAGTGTGTCTTTTGAAAGTATAAAATTATATCTGCAATAATCATGCCATAAATTTAAATTGTTCAAACATGTTAAGAAGTAAGTAGGCATGTATTCTGTGTGTTCCTATGATTTAGTCATCCACATAAGGCTTAGAATTTTTAACAGACATTAATGCTTTAAACATTATAAGTAACATTGGCCAGTTTAAGTTTGGGAAACTAAAAATAAGGGAATAAAATAATGCATTAAAAATTACAATGATTAATACTATTTAAAACTGTGTAACATTTCAGCAACATACAATGCTTGTCAGTTTATAGCTTGATTTGCAAATATAGTCACTTTTTCAAACAGAATTTTCTTTTACTGTGTAAGGACTCACTCTATAAACTTGAATGGTTATACTTTAAAAGAATTATAAGTTATTATTATTTTCCTGAATGACAGGAAGCCATTTCTATATTTGTTACAGCATGGTGTGACTTATTAAATAAATACACATTGAATATAGGGAAGTTTGAAGATAATCTAGAAATTTATGCATTTGGAATGAAATGCCCTTAAAGCATACCTCTTTTAGTGGCAAATAGGAGTGCATTTACTTCTTCATAAAGATACACTTTTATGTTGCTAATGTGATGTTTGATTCATTAAAACTTCCAGAGGGTGAAAGGTTTAGCAGATGGAAACTGCTTTAAGATGGAAATATCATATGGTATTCTACCATAAATATATTCAGAGTACATTCTTACGCAGAAGAAAATACAAGACTAAAATCATGCAGTGAGTTTGAGACTTAATGTGTTAGTTAAATTCTTAAGTGTTCATAAGAACATGTTCCCTTTCACTTTCAGCCTTGAAGGATAAAGCTTATCAAATCTGGCTGGGCACCGGTGGCTCACACTTGTAAACCAAGCTACTCAGGAGGGTGAGATCTGAGGATTGTGGTTCAAAGCCCATCTGGGCAAGAAAGTTTGCAAGGTTCTTATGCCTAATAAACCACTAGAAAACCTGAAGTGGCACTGTGGCCCAAGTGGTAGAGGGATCCCCTTAAACTGAAGAGCTGAGGGACAGCACCCATACCCAGAGTTCAAACCTAATTTGCAAACAAACTTCAATAATTGGAATCATATTGACTTTCTTTGGAAAAAATGGTTTATTGTATACTTGTTCCTTTGAATTAACCTAAACTTTGTCACAGCAAAACATATGCATCTTTAGAGTAATACAAAAATATTGTTAAAAGATATTACTTAATACTTGAATTCAAGTGGTAGAATGAGGCCAGAATCCCGTGGGTCGGGAGGTAAATGATTTAGTGGGAAAGAGATGATGAGAGAAAACCAGTATTAAAGTAAATTGTAAATTAAGCTTCAGACACATTTTCATGATTACTCATTCTCAAAATGGTGCAACAAATTTGTAATGACTAAGTAACATTTGTTAATTCAGAAATATACATTAATTGCATAAGAATAAAATGGAATAATGTGTGCTTTTTTTTTTCTTCATGGATCTTTCTGATCAGATTGACACTGAATCAGAATTCTCCAAGCCTCAGCCTCCTGAGTGGCTAAGCTTGCAGGGAAGAACCATCATCACCTGGTAAAAGCTGTATAAGTGTAAGGATACAATGGTGAAGACAAATACTGTAAGCTTCATCACATAAATGTGCATGAAATTAAGACAGTGACAAGGGCAATGAAGAAAGTTATATGTAACATGAGTCAATGAAATTGGCATGTACAATGCAGTTCTTTCATTGGTATCATTAGGAAATGATGGGAGAGAAGACTAGTTCAGAGATCTCTTGCAACAATAATATATTCCACTACTGAAAATAGGAAGGAGGGAAGGAAGGAAGGAAGGAAGGAAGGAAGGAAGGAAGGAAAGAAGGAAGGAAGGAGAAAAAAAAGAAAGAAAGAGAAAAAAGAAAGAAGAAAGAGAAAGAAAGAAAGAAAAAAAGAAGAAAGAAAGAAAGCAAGAAAGAGAAAAAAGAAGGAATAAAGAAAGAAAAGAAAGAAAGAAAAGAAAAGAAAGAAAACCCAAGAAACAGCCTGTGGACTTCAAAAATTTACTAGTCCGATGAACAGTTCTAAGCCATAAGTAGAAAAATTGGATGAAGCTATGTCATTTAATCTGGTAATGTAAAGCTTAATAAAGATAATTATTAAAAAAGAAGTACTAAATCTTTCTTCTTCTTCTTCTTCTTCTTCTTCTTCTTCTTCTTCTTCTTCTTCTTCTTCTTCTTCTTCTTCTTCTTCTTCCTTCTTCTTCTTCTTCTTCTTCTTCTTCTTCTTCTTCTTCTTCTTCTTCTTCTTCTTCTTCTTCTTCTTCTTCTTCTTCTTCTTCTTTCTTCTTCTTCTTCTTCTTCTTCTTCTTCTTCTTCTTCTTCTTCTTCTTCTTCTTCTTCTTCTTCTTCTTCTTCTTCTTCTTCTTCTTCTTCTTCTTCTTCTTCTTCTTCTTCTTCTTCTTCTTCTTCTTCTTCTTCTTCTTCTTCTTCTTCTTCTTCTTCTTCTTCTTCTTCTTCTTCTTCTTCTTCTTCTTCTTCTTCTTCTTCTTCTTCTTCTTCTTCTTCTTCTTCTTCTTCTTCTTCTTCTTCTTCTTCTTCTTCTTCTTCTTCTTCTTCTTCTTCTTCTTCTTCTTCTTCTTCTCCTCCTCCTCCTCCTCCTTCTCCCCTTACCTCCTCCTCATGACCCATTTTTTTCTGAAGAATTAAGGATAAAACTAGACTTAGTTTCCTAATTCATGTTTAATATGCTGTTCCCTTACAAAGTCATTCATCTGAAAGTTTTCATTGTAAATTTTAAGTATTTTAATGTATTTTGTGCACCATCTGTAACTTTGTTGAAAATTATATACTTTCTTAAGTGAAAAAATCCTTCGTTGGTAAATATAATATCTCACATCATTCTTCTCTTTTCTATTTTAAGCCAAATTTTACATAAAATTTCTTTTTGATGTTTTATCTTAAGCAATCAGAAATCTAGGATAATTTCAGGCAATAATGTAAAAAGAGAAAAGAGAGAAGGGATTAATATATATATATATACTTATTAAGTGATATGTTATGAAAATATATTATTAGATTCTACTCAATAGAAAGAGAAGAAAAATAAGAACTATCCAAGAAATTGGAAAAAAGCATGGAGATGTGTAAATGTTGTGCTTAATTTTTTGTACCCTGCATACTGTGCATCTGTCCTTTATTGAAGTACTCATGAGTCATGTTGCTTTTGTAAATAAGCCATGTTTGGAATTTCAGAGAGTTTGTTAGTGATGATATAAGAAATTAAAAAATATAAGGGTCTCAAGAAAAAACAACTTTTCTCTCCTTTTCCTGCATTATATCTAAAACCTAGCTTCTAACTCCATACAATTTATTATAGAAGATGCATAGAGATTTCAGGTTTTTATTTTATGCAGAGCTGGATTTGAATCAAATTCCATCAGTTATTACTATATGAGATGGTATGTTAAACCTCTTTCTGTTTAATCGTTCTTCAACATGAATTCTAATTAAATTATTCAACATTAAAAAGCACTAAAACTTAAAAAGTTTTGAAATATTCTGTTTTCTTTAATAAAATTTGTATTTAGAAACCCTAAGTATACTGTTTGTCAAAGGCACAGAATATGTTTGCTTGAGTCATAATTTATTTTATTCACAGGTTTTTGATATAAAAATTTTGCTAGTTTATAAAAATATATATAAATACAATCTGAGTTTTATTATAAATTCCATTCGATGAGATTTACATAATAAAGAACAGATATAAATTTTAGAAGCTAATAAAATACAATGTACATCTAAATTTGACTTTGAGAAAACATTTGAACAGGCATACAGTAAAAGAATAAAATGTTTTGTTGTTGGTATTGGAGATTGAATTTCAAGCTTCACTTTTGCTAAGCTGTTACTCTACCACTAAAGCTAAAAGAATGCCTTAACGAAAGGTATTTGTAATACAGAAGATAGTTTTGCTATCAAGAAAATAGAATATTCAGAATAAGCTCTCACGCTACAATTCAGAAACTAAATGATAAATTCAAAAACATTTACTGTCATACCCTTTAAACAAAGAAGTCAATTAAGTTAGACATTAAAAACTGATAATCAAACAGTAGCATAAAATAACAACTAGAAAGTAATCAGTTGATGAAATAAAATGAAAATCCAGGAATCTTCACATGACGGTAATCAAACTAGTAAATTAATGAAAAGTGACATGGAAGAATAAGAAATGCCAAATTGAACAGCCATTATGCCTGCAATGATTTGTATATATTCATGTGGCTAATTGGATCAAAATGCCTATAGTTGTTGGATTATTATTCTGGTGGTGATTTGGTATTGTAACAAAACAACTAATATTCTTAAAAATTAAGTTTAGTTGTCAATTCTTAAATTGACCCTGAAACTCATCATTTCCTATTTATAAAGATAACTCTCAGGCTTCTCATTTAACATTAAGTGTCTATGGATTAAAATAGTTACACTGAGAACTGGTAAATGTACACTTATATATTACCTACAGCAAATATTGAAAAACTTTACTGATTTTCATTTCTATAGGATCTACAAGTATCCTCTTAGCAGTAGATGGCTCAGGAAGAGAGAATAGATATTTGACAGAAAAAAATGAGGTACATTGCTAGTGAACTGAAGTAAATAAATTCCAATATTTCTTTTTAGCCATAAGATACTACCATTAATATACACTGGGTAGTGGAGGTCAAAATAGGAATCTTAGAATTAGGACTTATACCCAACATTAAAGAATATTTCTTGTGAAAGCATGAAAAAGGCATAAACATACCCAATGCACTTTTATACTATAACAATTGACATTTATAGTATTGATTCTGAAGCTTATCAAAACCTAAATATGTTGAATATACACTTTCAGTTATTTATTCTGTATGCTGAATTTCTCTTTTGTCCAGTGCATTTTTAATTGGACTACTTCATCTGTCATTTTTCATTCTATTAGTTCTTTCTTCCTTTTTTCAGGTGTGGTAAATAGCTAGCAATAATTTTCTCCCATTCAATAGGTTGTTTCTTCATTCTGATGATGCCTGATGTTGTTATATAAAAACAGTTTATAGTGTGATGTAACACTGTTTCTGATTTTAGCCATCATTTAGGACTTATTTTTCCTAAGAAGGTGGATATAAATATTATAGTTGCCTCTCTATGCAAGCTGCTTTGTGGCTTCATTTAATATTTTATCTTTATCTTTGAATTTCTACAGTTCAAATATTTAATTTCCTTTCTTTAGTTTTTCTATTTATCTTGCTTGATGCTCTTTAACATTCTTCTATCAATAGTGTGTGTTGACATTAGTAATTATTGCTTTAAATGCTACTTGATTTCCTGATTTGTTTCACCTTCTGATATTTCTTTGTTGGGACAGTTGTGGATAAAAAGCAATGTGCTATTCTTATCTTATTACTCTATTATCTTACTATTCTATTAATTATTCCCAATCACCCTCTGTCATTTCATATACTATTTTATCACGCTTGTGTCCTTAGAAGTAGAATTTATTTAAAGTTAACATTAAATTTTCTTGCCACAAAGTAATGAATTTTTTATTTTTACCCTAAAAAAAGGCTGAAATATTTCCTACAAAAACATCTGTATATTTAAAATTATTTGTGTAAACGTTATTATTATAAGAGTATATAATTATATGGCCAAGTTTAAAGATACCTAAAAATTTAAGTAATAATAAAAAGATATGCATAAAATAGCAAAATATACCATGCTCACATATAAACTGAAATATATAATATTGAAGATAAAACTATTGAAGTAATTAACTTTTTGTGTGCCGCCAAATTATTGTTATAAAATATGCACAAAGTCATTCAGTCAATACCAAATAGCTTCTTGGGAAAGCAATAAAAGAAATACTGTGGGAGAGTTCCGGGAAGATGGTGGAGGAGAAGCTGGAATCTGAACAAGCTCTCTCATAGAAAGTAGTTTTAGAGTTCCAGTGAACAGTCCTAAGCCAGAGAATCACACCAAGTGTGCCATCACAGGACAGAGAGTTAGACAAGAGAGGGGAAGCCAAGGAAACGCATCAGCTGCCGCTCCAGCGGCGGGGTCGCCGCGGAGTCATACCTGAGACACAGAGAGTCCGGGACGAAGGAGCCAGACGCAGCGGACGAGCGGATTCTACTCAACACCAACAAGAACCGACAAGGAGCGGAAATCTTCATCCTGCTGTTTGCAGACCAGAGACGACCCAGGATCCAAGACTCGGCATGAGTACAAGCCCGACATCCTCACTCCTTCTCAGGGAGCAGAGGAAGGAAGGCCACCCCTCCCCCCCCAGCACCGGTGATCTCCATCTTGGATACCGACAAAGCTCGGAGGAGCTGCCAGCTCCAACCCAGGCCTTGGAATAAAACGAGTCATTTAGCAGGTCACAAGAACTTAACGGCGAAGTGACCTGCCAGACTCGGCTCCATCCAGGGAAAAGTCACCCAGCTCAGGCGCCAGCCATCGGAGTGCCTTGCCTCACTGGGTAACCAGAGCCAGAGGCTGCCCCTCCCTCTAGCAGCCACCACAATCAATTAAAAAAGAGAAACCATGAGAATGGCTCCAGGCTGGGCGCTGTGAGCTTTATCACAAAATAGCCCCAGGGAAAAGCTACTGTTTGTTGAAAGACCTCAACTCTACCCAGAACCTAGCCTCATCACCACATCCCCCTCTTTTGTGACTCTCAAAGCAGACCACCCTCCCAGAAAACTAACCCGGGAGGGGGATTTCAAAATCTTGGGTAAAGCAGAGCATTTTTCTGCCTCTTCCAACCAACCGACTTAAGAAACCAATCAAGCCACAGGACCTCAAGCTGACCAGAGACTCCAACAAGAGACTGGTTAGAGACAAAAGGGAGATACAGGATTCTTCCCACTCCTCCCCCTCAAAAAAAAAAAAATCAAAAGACTTTTTTTTTTTCTTTTTTTTTTTCTTCTTCTTCTTCTTTTCTTTTTTTTTTTGCTTTTTTGTTTTTTGTTACCTTATATATATATAAATTTTTCCCTTCTAAAACTTTTATTAATCTTTAATCTTTGCCTCTTCTGAAAAAATAATTGTTTTCCAGTAACTTTTTTTTTCTCATCTTATAATTTTTATTTTAGGAATACGTGAATGAGAGTTTTCCTTTCTTTTCTTGTCTTCTTTCTCTTTTTCTTTCTTTCTTAATTATCTTTTTGTTTTTTATCTAGCTCTACTGAACTTCTGATCTTTTCTTCCCCCTTTCCCATCCTTAAAGCTTTTCACATCTCCTCTATGTCCCTCCCCTTCTCTGAACATATTCACATTCCTCTCTAAATAGACGGTCTTTTAACCTCTATAATAACATTAATTTTTACGTTTCTATTCTTTTTCTGGTCTCTCTTTATTCCTCTTTCCATCTCTTCTTTTTCTCTCTCTCTCTACTTGCATCCTACCCAACCCATTTCCTGCACTGTGATTAGGACATAGTTAACTCTCCCTGTGCCTCCCCACACCAATCTATTCCTATTTTTTACCCACATCTCTCCCTAATCCTAATAATTTCTGGTTTTCCAAATTCTTTTCTGCAGTTCGAAGTCCTTTAACATATAGTCCTTTGATGTTGAATAGATGTATCTGTTGAACTAGATTGTATCTGTAGACTATTGACTGTACAAATGCAAACTTTGGTTGATGGTTGCCTTAAGATAGAGTTCTAGCACAAAACTGGTGCAATCTTCATCTCAAATGGGCCGAGTAAGCCGGAAAAACACAAGAAAAATGGCAAATTCGGGTATGTCAATTCCCAACCTTGATAATCAGGGATTAGAACAGATAAAGAATAATCCAGAGGAGAGTTCCCAAATAGCTCTACAAACACTAATAGCAAACATGATAAATGAGAAGTTTGACAATGTACAAAGGACTCTGTATGAGCGTGATAGGGAGAGAGAGGAGGCATCCCAGAAGTTTATACAGGAATATCATAAGCGTGAGGAAGCTTCTCAAAAACTGATACAGGATTTGCGTGAACAACTTGAGAACACTCAAAGAGAAAAGGAGGAATGGTGTGAGCAGGCAGAGAAAACTCAAAGAGAACTGCAGGAAGCCCACAGAAGGGAGGAAACTAATCAAAGAGTAATTCACGAATTAAGAGACCAGGTAGAGAATACACAAAGATCACTAAAGGCATTCATGGAATCCATTAACAAAGAGCTGAAGGAAGTCAGGGAGACCACAAAGGGAATGCTGAATGGAACCCAACAGAAGGAATGGCAGTCCAAAGAAACCATAACCAATCAACTAAGTGATTTGAGAACAAACACTGAACACCAAATTAAGGAAGTAAAGAAATTCATACAAGACCTAAAACAGAGCTTCAACAAAGAACTTGAAGCCATCAAAGCTGACCAATTAGAAGGAAAAGAGATAAAAAACAAAGTAGAGAGTCTTGACAGCAGGTTAGACCATGCAGAAGATCGAATCTCAGGGATTGAAGACAGCCTAGATATTATAGAGAAAGAACATACAACCATCCAAGACAAGTCCAAGAAATATGATAGGTCTATCCAACACCTGGAAGACACCATCAGAAGGCCCAATCTAAGGATAATGGGTGTAGAGGAGCACCTAGAAACAGAAGTTAATGGTCTAGGAAATTTGTTTAACAGGATCCTAGCAGAGAACTTCCCAAACATACAAAAAGATAGGCCTATTCAGATACAAGAAGCTTTTAGAACCCCAAATAGACCAGACCAGAATAGGACATCCCACCTTCACATTATAATCCACACAGGATCAACCCAGACCAAGGAAAAGATCCTTAAAGCTGTCAAGGAGAAAAGGTTAATCACCTATAAAGGGAAACCAATTAGAATTAACTCAGATTTCTCAGCAGAGACAATCAAAGCAAGAAGAGCCTGGAATGACGTATGCCATGCCCTAAAAACAAACAACTATCCACCAAGAATACTGTACCCAGCTAAACTCTCCTTCATAACTGAAGGCCAAATAAAAACCTTCCATAGCAAAGAAAAATTGAAACAATACATCTCCACCAAACCAGCCCTGCAAAAGATTCTTAAAGATGTCCTACACATAGAAAACCAACAAGAACGCAACAAAGGCCAAGAAACTGCACCCAAACTGAGAATCCAAGAACCTTAGGAAGAACCCAGTTTTCACAGCCCCCAAGAAGGTGGATAACATGGCAGGAACTCCCAAATACCTCTCAGTCCTATCTCTTAACGTTAACAGACTGAACTCTCCAATTAAGCGACATGGACTGTCTAGTTGGATTAAAAAACAAGACCCTTCTATCTGCTGCCTGCAGGAGTCACATCTTGCCCGTAAAAACAAACACATCTTCAATGTTAAAGGCTGGAACAAAATCTACCAAGCAAACGGCCCTCATAAACAGGCGGGAGTTGCAATCCTAATATCAGATAAAATAGACTTCAAATTAAAACTCGTGAGAAGAGATAAAGAAGGTCGCTACATACTAATTAATGGATCTCTCCTTCAGGAGGATATTACAATTCTAAATATCTATTCGCCAAACAATGGAGTACCCAAATTTATCAAAGAAACACTACTTTCCCTCAAATCCCATATAGATCCAAAGACATTAATTGTTGGGGATTTTAACACACCACTCTCCCCACTAGATAGATCAACTCGGCAAAAACTCAACAGAGAAACCGCAGATCTAAACAGCTGCATAGATCAACTAGACTTAACAGACATTTACCGAACATTTCACCCAGCAGCATTAGAATACACGTTCTTCTCAGCAGCACATGGAACGTTTTCTAAAATAGACCACATTTTAGGCCACAAAGCAAACTTGTCTAAATTCAGAAACATTGAAGTTATACCTTGCATTCTCTCTGACCACAAGGGAATAAAATTAGAACTCAATACCAAAAGCCACCAAAGAAAGTCCGGTATCACATGGAGGCTAAACAACACACTGCTGAATCATGAGTGGGTCATGGAAGAGATTAGAAAGGAAATTCAAATGTTCATGCTATTCAACAAAAATGAACACACAAATTACCAGCTCCTCTGGGACACAGCAAAGGCAGTACTCAGAGGCAAGTTTATAGCTCTGAGCTCCTACATCAACAAATTGGAGAGATCTGAAATTAACAATTTAATGACACATCTAAACATCCTTGAAAAAGAGCAGCAAGATAAACCCCAATCCAGTAGATGGAAAGAAATAATCAAAATTAAATCAGAATTAAATGAATTAGAATCCAAAAAAACTATAGAAAGAATCAACAAAACAAAGAGTTGGTTCTTCGAAAAACTTAACAAAATTGACAGACCCTTAGCAAACCTTATCAGAAAAAGGAGAGAACACACCCAAATTAATAAACTCAGAGATGAGAATGGAAACATCACCACGGAAACAACCAAAATTCAGAACATTATAAGGGAATACTTCTCAAAACTTTATGCTAATAAGTTTGAGAACTTGACAGAAATGGACCTTTTCCTAGCAAATATTGACATGCCAAAACTAAACCAAGATGAGTTAAACCAGCTTAACAGGCCCATATCAAGCACTGAAATAGAAACAGCAATAAGAGACCTCCCAGCTAAGAAAAGTCCAGGACCAGATGATTTTACAGCGGAATTTTACAAGGCCTTCAAAGCAGAGCTCACACCAATACTCCTCCAACTCTTCAATGAAATTGAAAGAGAAAGCTCACTACCGAACACATTCTATGAAGCCATCAAAACCCTCATCCCAAAACCAGGCAGGGACTCATCAAAGAAAGAGAACTATAGACCCATTTCTTTGATGAACATTGATGCAAAACTTCTCAACAAAATTTTGGCCAATCGACTTCAACAATTCATCCAAAAAATCATACACCATGATCAAACAGGATTCATTTCAGGGATTCAAAGCTGGTTCAATATACGCAAATCAATTAATATTATTCACCACATCAACAGGAGCAAGAATAAGAACCACATGGTTATCTCAATAGATGCAGAAAAAGCATTTGACAAGATCCAACACCCCTTTATGATGAAGGTTCTGGAAAAATTAGGAATCCATGGAACATTCCTCAATACAATAAAGGCTGTATATGACAAACCTACAGCCAGCATTATACTCAATGGTGAAAAACTAAAGCCATTTCCTCTTAACTCAGGAACAAGACAAGGATGCCCACTCTCTCCACTTCTCTTCAATCTGGTATTAGAATGCCTAGCTACAGCAATAAGACAAGATGCAGACATAAAGGGGATCCAAATAGGGAAAGAAGAAATAAAACTCTCCCTCTTTGCAGATGACATGATCTTGTATTTAAAGAATCCCATAGACTCCACTCCCAAATTACTCAAGCTGATTCAAAACTTTGGCAAAGTAGCAGGTTATAAAATTAACCCCCAAAAATCAATGGCTTTTCTATATGCCAACAATGAGAAAAGTGTGGCTGAAATTAGGAAAGCAACTCCATTTGTAATAGCCCCACAAAAAATAAAATACCTAGGAATTAACTTAACCAAAGAAGTGAAGGACCTCTATGATGAAAACTTTAAAATCTTGAAAAAGGAAATCAACACAGAACTTAAAAAATGGCAAAACCTCCCATGCTCCTGGATTGGGAAGATTAACATCGTGAAAATGGCAATACTTCCCAAGGCTATCTACAAATTCAACGCGATACCTATCAAAATTCCACCCTCATTCTTCAAGGAAATAGAGGAGGCAATCCAAAAATTCATATGGAACAATAAAAGACCCCGAATAGCAAAAACGCTCCTCAACGGAAAGAACACTGCTGGAGGAATATCAATACCAAATTTCAAACTCTACTATAAAGCCATAGTAATCAAAACAGCTTGGTATTGGCATAAGAACAGACCTCAGGACCAATGGAATAGAACTGAAAACCCAGAAATGAACCTACAGACCTATAGCCATCTAATCTTCGATAAGGAAGCTAAAACAATAGAATGGAAGAAAGACAGCCTCTTCAGTAAATGGTGCTGGCAAAATTGGTTAACTACATGTAGAAAACTAAAGCTAGATCCTTATATATCACCCTGCACCAGAATCAACTCCAAATGGATCAAAGACCTTGAACTCAAAGCAGACACTCTGAAAACATTCCAGGATGGAATAGGAGAAACCCTAGGTCTCCTTGGCTCAGGTCGAAATTTTCTGAATAGAGACCCGGAAGCACAACAAATCAAAGAAAGGTTGGACAAATGGGATTGCATAAGATTACAGAGCTTCTGCAGGGCAAATGACATAGCTGGCAAGATCAATAGAAAGCCCACCGATTGGGAGAAGATCTTTACTAGCCATACAACGGACAAGGGTCTCATATCTAAAATATACTTGGAACTCAAAAAATTAAACCACCCAACAACAAATCCTCAAAGAAACAACTGCCCAATAAATAAGTGGGCGAAAGACTTAAAGAGAAGCTTCTCTGAAGAAGAAAGAAGGGTGGCCAATAGACACATGAAGAAATGTTCAACATCCCTAGCCATAAAAGAAATGCAAATCAAAACAACATTGAGATATCACCTCACTCCAGTTAGAACAGCAAAAATCAAGAACTCTAACAACAGCAGATGCTGGAGGGGATGTGGACAGAAAGGAACCTTACTTCATTGTTGGTGGGAATGTGAACTTGTTCAACCACTTTGGAGGGCAGTATGGAGGTTCCTCAAAAGACTTCACATAGATCTCCTCTATGATCCAGCAATCCCACTTTTGGGCATTTACCCAAATGTTTACAAACAGGACCACACTAAAGCTACCAGCACAACTATGTTTGTTGCAGCATTATTTACCATAGCTAAGATATGGAACCAACCCAGATGCCCCTCAGTAGATGAATGGATCAAGAAAATGTGGTATTTATACACAATGGAATTCTATGCCTCCATCAGAAAGAATGACATTGCCCCATTTGTTAGGAAATGGAAAGGTTTGGAAAAAATTATATTAAGTGAAGTAAGCCAGGCCCAAAGAAGCATAGGTCCCATGGTTTCCCTTATTTACAATATCTAGTATAGGTATGAGTCAAGCGGAAAAGGTCAGATAATGTGATGTTAGGAAAATGTACCCTTAAATATGTATTTTAATGTTTTCGTTTCTTTCATGCATGTGTTTCTAACGCATTTATAAGATTATTTCTTTGTTGCTTTGTATGTCCCTCCCCCACAGTGTAACCCCCGCTTTCACTATATTTGATGTCAGTATAACATGTGGAGGAGATGGGGACAAACAAGTCGTTTAAGGATTCAGGTGGACCTGTTGCAACAATGAGAAGTACAAAATGTCATGTCAAAACCAGCTTTACAATGTCGGTGTGGGGGGGGGGGAGGGGGGTATAATTGGGTGGGAGGAGGGGGGTAAAATTGGGTGGGGGGAGGGGGGAGGCGGGGAAGGGAAGTGAAGGGTAAACAAAGGAGGAAGCTGCAATGCTTGATAAGAAATGTATGCATTATCCGGCCCATGTAATTGTAGCCACTCTGTACAGTATGTTCTCAAATAAAATAAAATACAAGTAAAAAAAAAAAAAAGAAATACTGTTATTTTTTTATTTGCTTTGCTTTGCTTTGGGTTATTTTTATTTTTTTCTGCTTTTCTTTTGTTGTTCTGATTCTCCCTCTTAATTGAAATCATTTTTGAGCAATATATTTTACTATTAACTTTATTTATTTAGCATTTATTTATTGGGTATATTATGTTAGTATTCATTTTATTTAATATTCACTTTAGTATATGCTTAGCTGGTTGTGTGAATAAGTACAGATATAAGATAATTGAAGATACTTATTTTCTTTAAGTAACTGATATTTATCATCATCTACTTAGCTGTGTCAAGAGGTACCATTACTCATGGAATTCTATTGAAGGCAGGAAATTACAATCAAAGCCAAATGGCTATAACCAATCTCCTTTCACCTAGCTTCCTTGTACATACACATTTTATATTCATCAACTTTCTTCCATTCAAGTGAACACAGAATATTACTTTCAGTCAAGTAGACAATTACTGTCAAGTAGACAATTCCAAGTGTTGGCTTGATATTTTGACTTATCAGTCAATTTAATTGATCCACAAATTTGTTCTGAAGAGTCCAAAGACTCAGTTAATTATCTTTGAAGGAAACACATATAAGAGAACTGATTTAGTGTTCTGAAGAATTGCCTCTTGGCAAGAAATAATTTAATTCCATTAATAATGTTTTTTTTAATTCCAAAGAGAATTGCAAAATACAATAGGAACTGAGCTCAGCATCTTTACTAACACTTAAACACAAAGAAAACCTAATGAGACTTGTTGATTGGTACATTGATATAGATAGTTGTATTTTGCATACGGAAAATAAAATGTTCTTATTAATCCAGAAATAGGATATCGTAAGTTCAAGGGTGATGTATATTAAATTCTAGTCATTATTTTCTTTTCCAGGAGTTTTCTCTCCAGATAGAAAAATTTTGCACATGAAAATTATTTTAACCATATCTATATTATTTTAAAGTATAAATCATTTGAAGATAAGAACAATTTCCATCACTATGAACTGGCAACTAAGCCAATTTTCATACCTCTGTCCATTACAAAGCCTGCATTAAAAATGACTTTTCTCTGATTTTTGTGTGCATGGGTATTGACTAGCCTATTGTCAGATGTGATAACAGCATATCACAGCCTGGATGCTTCATAAAAAGCAGAAAGTTATTGTATCACAATTCTAGACCATAAGAAGTCCAAGATCTTTCTATGTCAAATAGTAGCAGAAAAAAGGGCAAGAGAGTGTCTCATATGGACAATCTCACACATTCATAGGAGCATCTGTCCACCCATGAGGGTTGACCTAGTTACCTCTAGTTCTTCCTACTTATTAATACTACTAAAATGACAAGTTTCTACTTGGGTTTTGAAAGGGGTATCACTACAACTGATGCATCATTTTCCTAGGATCTATAACTCAGGTCTTTTTCATACACTAACTCCATTAATTTTATCCTTATGTCTTTAACAGTCTTAAGTTAGTGCCACATCAACTCAAAGATAAATGGAGAAACCCATCTACATCAGATTTGGGTGAAATTCTGTTCTATGCTGAGAAAAAAAATTCTTTTCTACCTTTGAATCTGTGAAATTGTGTTTCCAAAATATAATAGTGGATAGATATTTGTGTTTCAAAGAATGTAGGCAAAAGAATAAGGGCCAGGTGTTTCAGGCAACTCTAAAACCTTAAAAAAACAAAAACAAAAAAAAAAAAACCTCAACATTTAATCTCAGAGGTTGAGAAAATGTTAGTTTGCCTTCATGTTTTACCCTCTGAATCCACAGAGGTCAGATATTACGATCACATGAGCTTAAGCCTCAAAGACCTCAAGTATTTCTTTTATATGCACCTAGGTGGTATGACTGGATGCAAGTTAATAGTAATTATATGACCAATTAATCATCCAGTATGACAGCACATGGTGTTTTTGATGTATAAACATTAAGCAATATGATAACAAGGGAAAATAAATGACACAGGACAATAATCAGTAAAAGAATGTAATTCCTTCATTGACAACCCCATCAGATGAGGATGTACGGTTTAAATGTTTTAATGTCAGATGGATGATTTTTGAGGAATGATTTACTTTTATCTTCACTATATGTGAAACAATTAAATAAATGAAGCTGATGAAAACATTTACTTCTACTACTTGCTCAGAATTTACATTAAAAATATCTATATGTGTTTCCTTTAAGATTTTATAAAAGTAATTTTATTCAATTAAAATAAAGCAACATAATATTAATGCTCACTATGTCTCTGGAAGACTTAAAGTGTAATACACAAATATTTCTAAAGTTAAATAAATACAGTCACAGTATTGTACTAAGTAGAATTTTAAAAAATAAAATTCTAAGATGCAACATATTTTACGTATCAAAAATTTTAAATTTGAAGTGGAGTTGTGGCTCAAATGGTAGAGCAATAACCTTGAATATAAAAGCTCAAGGACAGTGCCCAGTCTCAGAGTTCAATCCCCAGGTCCAGATAAATTTGAAATAAACATCCACAGCTTTTAAAAAATTAAATTAATATTTTTCCAGGCATTAGTGGCTCATTCCTGTAATCCTAGATAGTTAGGAGGCTGAGATATGAGGATCATAGTTCAAAGCCAGCTCAGGCAGGAAGTTCATAAGACTTATTTTTTAATTTAAATTTCATTGTAAATGTGATGTACAGAAGGTGATAGTTATGCGAGGAAAGTAATGGGTACATTTATATTTGAAAACTGTTACTACCTCCCTCATTGTCTTCCATTCCTCCTCCTCCCCTTGCCTACTTCCCTCTGCCTAAGTTAAAAAGTTGATTTCCAACATAGTTTCTCATGAGTATCACTGTTGAATTGATTCACCCTTTGTCCCACCATTTCTGTAATTTCCCTTCTCTTCCCCAAATCAGATAAACTTATATACAAGACAAAGGGTACAGAAATCAAAAACAATGACAACAGGAAATAAATGAAAGGGGAAAAAAAGAATAAAGGACGAACTGCAAGAGGACAATTCAAACTTTCGTTTCCATTTCTTGGAGTGCATTTTGATAAGCATCATTTTATATGGTCACATGTACCCAGCTACTGAGCCATTATGATCTTCTGATAAAAATATTCTAGACATATTCTGCTTATCAAATGAATAAAACCATGCAGCCTGTGTGTCTTTGGGTCTGGCTTACTTTGCTTAATATAATTTTCTCCAGATATTCATGAGACTCATCTCCAATCAGCCATCAAAAACTGGAAGTGGAACTGTGGCTCACAGCGGTAAAGTGATAGACTTTAGGAAAACAAAAACAAAACAAAGCAAAACAAAAAACAGCTGGGGGGGAGGAAGCTGGGAAGGTGGCTCAGTGGTAGAGCACTTGCTTTGCATGGCTGAGGCCCTGAGTTCGATTCCTCAGCACCACATAAACAAAAAGAAAAAAGCCAGAAGTGGTGCTCTGGCTCAAGTGGTAGAGCGCTGGCCTTGAGCTGAAGAGCTGAGGGACAGCGCCCAGGCCCAGAGTTCAGGCGCCACAACCGGAACCCCCTCCCCCCCCCAAAAAAAAAAAACAGCTCAGGGACAGTTTCCAGGTCTGAGTTCAAGTCTTACAAACAACAAAACATTTAAATTAAATATTAAGATTTTTAAATATATAATTTAACTTATTTAAAATAAAAAAATGACCTATGTATTTAATAAAATTTAATAAAATTTTAGGAAATAACATTTCCTAAAAATGTTCCTGAAAATAAAATATTTGTTGAGCAGGAATGTAAATTTGAGAGGTTTCTCAAGCTCAGTTATGGAAATTATGTTTGGAAGTTTCAGAAGATGTAAGGGAGACTTTTTTTTCCTAGTCCTGGGGCTTTAACTCAGAATTTGGGCACTGTCCCTGAGCTTCTCTTGCTCAAAGCTAGCACTCTACTACTTGAGACACAGTGCCATTTCTGGCTTTTTCTGAATATGTGGTTCTGAGGAACTGAACCAAGGCCTTCATACATGCTAGGCACTATATCACTGAATCACATTTGCAGCCAGGGGAAACATCTTTGAAACAGTGTAGATATGGGGAAAGGAGAAGGGAATTTAGATATAGTGAAAATTTATGACCCTATTGGTTGACTAATTCATAAAACCTTAAATAATTTTGGAAGAAAAACATGCTCAATCAATATTGCTCCAATTCTATAATAAATTTAAAATATGTGATTGTAAGTGTAATTTTAATGACACTTCAAATATTCTCATTTTATAAATTTTCTTCATAATAAATGCTTAAATAAAGTTCTATAAAATTTGACTTAAATAGTAATCTTTGAACTTTTATTCTAAAATGGGATGATATAGAGACAATAAAAGCCTACTGTCCATTTTAGTGCATGTATATGTTTTATTGGCTTTCTTACCCCACACAACTGAACATCTGTCTTCTTAGACTTCTTTATTTCTCTAATAAGAAATCTGAACTTGGAAAGTAATCTCAGAGTAAAGCACCAACTGTTCCTAAAATACTCAATCCTGTCCCTCTGAGACAAGAGGGCACATAGAGTTGCTATCAGAATGCAAACAGCAGGAAAGCTGACAGATGTTGGTTTTACTGCTTAGATGAGCTCTAAAGATCATACACCTCAAGAAACACCAGCCCACATTTTTTCTAATAGATAGTCAGTGAGAATAAAGATAAGACAAAAATATAAAACCAACCAGTCTTATTAAAATCAAAACGTATTGAAAAATTGATTTTTATATCACCTTCAGGAAAAACCATGGACTCACTTTTTGGATAAATATTACAATCACTCAGATCTGCGAGCATAGCAAGAAAAGATAGATAGGCATTCATTTCTTTTTCACATTTGTTTTAAAGTTAACTTCTTCACCTGATCAGCTACTTAATTGATACTTAAATGCAATTAAATTGTTATTTGATACAGAAGTATAACCCAGACATCTATTGCTCCTTATAATGTATCTCAATAGATTCATAGGTTTATATTTATAATCTAATATATCTGATTCTAAAAAGTTTAAATACCTTACAAATCATATAAAACATAAAAATTATGAATAGAAAAATTGTTGCCTATCACACACCAGATAAAATCTTTAATACATCAGAATCATGTTAGTTTTTCATTGTTTCTACCCTTATTGCTTTGAAAATAGAAACAATTCTTTCTACCTATTTTGCATCTTTGCAGTTTCTTCAAGTTCAAAGCAGGGATTGGGGAACAGGCTGCAAATCAAAGCTGAAGGATGTAGATTATTGATCTGTTGATCTATTGATATTTGGTCAAGAAAGGGGACTGTTGAAGCAGGTGAGCTCAGTGTGTCTCACTTATGAGCAAAAAAAAATGTCAAAAGTCACAAGTTTTTGAGTTCAAGCATAATGTTGTCAGAGGGAGGGAGGGAGAGAGAGCAAGAGAGAGAAAAAGAGAGAGACTGTTTCATAATATAACTTTTTTCAATCTTACAACATTTAGTGTAACCACTAGCCCATTTGTCAATCCAAATAAAATGAAGTGGACACAATTCCTGAAAAACCTCTGAGAAGACAAAGCCACAGAAGTCTCAAAAGTAAACTAGTATGTCCCTGGTATTTACCTAACCAAAGAATAAAAACAGGTTCTGTTTTGTTTTTCAATTAATAATTGTCAAGTAATGATAAAAATGCAGATTTTGGTGGGGAGGGGTGAGGGAAATATCACCTCATGAACTATACAGTGTTTGTGTGTTTTTAACCACCAGTGAACTCTGATTTTAGAATACTTGAGCTGACTTGAAATTGGCAAAAGTTTTAAAATAACATTCTTTTTTTCATTGTAAATATTTCTGTTTATAACTACCAATTGGCAATTAGAATGCTAAGAATACTTTATTGAATCCAATCCAACTTTTATTTTATTCAGTATTTCTCATCTGTGATCTTTGGCACAACGCAAATGTCAGGGGAAAAAGTTTGTATCAGTTTCATGGAATATGTCTTTGGGTTTTATAAATAATTTTAACTCAAAATTGCTATTTTCAAGGAAAAATGTTTTAATAAAAGTTCTGGGTTACTTCTTTTTTTTTTTTTTGTCGGTCGTGGGGCTTGAACTCTGGGCCTGGGCACTGTCCCTCAGCTCTTCCGCTCAAGGCAAGCGCTCTACCACTTGAGCTACAGTGCCACTTCCGGTTTTCTGGTGGTTTATTGGAGATAGGAGTCTCACGGTCTCTCCTGCCCGCGCTGGCTTTGAACCGCGATCCTCAGATCTCAGCCTCCTGAGCAGCTAGGATTACAGGCGTGAGCCACCAGCATCAGGCTGGGTTACTTCTTCTTGAAGTAGACTATAAAATTATCATTGCTCCTGTTTATTTAATAAATATACATATGCATATTTAAAACTCTGCTACCTTTATTTTATTTTTTTAGAAAACTTAGGAAATTGAATGCTGATATCCTGGGTCAAGTCATTACAGTACCTTTACTACAGTACCTCTTAAGAGAAATGATGAGTATTTAAGACAACAGCGAAGTTTGGTTTTGACTTTCTAGTTGAAATGATTGGGGAGGAGTGAAGGAAGAGGAGAAGAGGGAAAATGAAGACAAGACTACACAATGTATGCCTTACAAAATTAACAAGAGGAAGAGATAAGGTGCGAAGGGGAAGGATGAAGAAAAATGTTGAAAAGCGTGATATTTATTGATTAAAATGAATTGTTTTCATAAACTTCTATGTTGAATGGCAACTCCTTTGTACAACTACTTAAAGATAATAATAATATTATTACGGAGAAACAAAAGCACTGCTAAGGTAACATTCACAGATTAGGAAATAGAGAAATAAAGCTCAAAAATCACATTTCTTTTAGCAAAGTATATCATCAACTTTTAGAAACTTTGATTGCAAAATAAATTCTACCTACTAGGTAAAATAAGGCATATGTCAGATTTGAATAATTCTTATCCATTCATGCACACATCTTCCAGTTACTTCACATTGAATTAAAGCAAATTTAATGTAAATAAAAATGGTTGCACAACTATGTTTATTACATCATTATTTACCATAGCTAAGATATGGAACCAACCCAGATGCCCCTCAGTAGATGAATGGATCAAGAAAATGTGGTATATATACTCAATGGAATTCTATGCCTCCCTCAGAAAGACTGACATTGCCCCATTTGTTAGGAAATGGAAAGACTTGGAAAAAATTATATTAAGTGAAGTAAGCTAGGCCCAAAGAAACATAGGTCCCATGATTTCCCTTATTTGCAATAACTAGTATATGTCTGAGACAAACAGAAAAGGTCAGGTAAGTTGATGTTAGGGAAATGAACCCCAAGATAAGTATTCAAGATATGTATTTTTTTTTCTTTGATGCGATTGCTTCTAACATACTTATAAGATGATTTCTTTGTTGCTTTGTATGTCCCTCCCCCACGGTATAACCCCTGCTTTCACTGTATTTGATATTGGTATAATTTGTGGAGGGGAAGAGAACAAGACAAATCGTTTAAATAGGGATACAGGTGGACCCATTGCAACAATGAGATGTACAAGTCGTTAGGTTGATAAACGAACTTTACAACTTTGGTGGGGGTGGGGGAGGATCGGGTGAGGGGCAGGAGGGATGGGAAGGGATGGGAAGGGGAAACAAAGGAGGAGGCAACAATACTTGATAAGAAATGTACTCATTATCTTGCCAATGTAATTGTAACCCCTCTGTACATTATTTTCACAATAAAAAAAGAAAAAAAAAGAAATGGTAATTGGTAATTTAACAAGGACTTTTACCACAAAGCTCATATACTATTTTGAAAAAAAGAATAAATTTAAATTTAAAATAAAATACATTGGGAATACAACCACATGGGATTTACACTCAAAGTACAAACAAAAACTTCTTATGAGAAATGGCACAAAACATTTTAAACTTAAAATTACCTATAAAATTAACTTTATATTTGCATATATATGCATTAAAGTTTATGTTTTATTGAGAACCTTTGATTGTGTGGATATACATAAATGAGAATGATTCAGAAGATGCTGCTGTCTGTAATATAAAAGCAAACTAATCAGAACGTACTTCCATGTTGTGATCTAATTGGATCTATGCATCATTTTCATTTTTTATGAAGTTTGAAGTATCTGGGACTTTTAAAGAAATTTAGTTTGCCTCAAATGAATGGTGACAGTTGCTAAATAATTGGTTTTTCAGAAAAGTATAAATCTTACCTCAGGAATACTTAGCCAGATAAATATTTCATTCCAAATCTAATAAATGTGAGGGGTTGAGGTGTTTTTAATCAATTATTAGGCAACCAAGGATTGCCAACAGGTCACAGTGTTTTTTCTTTATTGGGAATTGCAGCAGATTGAAGATGCATTTGTAGCAGATTTTGAAAGATACTTGGAGTCCCTCTGTAGCAGATAGAAAGATAACTTGGAATGTTTCTAATTAGAATTTATTTACATTTAAATAAGTTTATTTAATAACATCAAATGATAACGTTGTTGATCGTAATTAATTCTTTAAAATATATTAGAGACAAATATTTATCTATTTAGATTTGGCTTAATGAATATGCCTTTAAAGTAGACACTGGCATAAAAAGTAAGTCTTGGGTTTTTGTTCATATTAGTTATCAATTAAGAACAATATTCAAATTGCTGAGGCCATCTCGAATAGATAAATATAGATTTTCAATATAATGATGATTACTACAAGATTTTCTTTTTTCATTTTATCTCAGTTGGTATTTCATTTTTTCTAGACTGACTAATAGCTCTACTTTCAGCCTTTCTAATCACAACTCCTTGTGTTCTCATTCAAAATATTAGTCACTATTAAAAGTATGTTATTATCAATTTTCTCCCACCAAATGAAAGGATTATTCCATACCATTGGTAATTGGCAGTATGCATCATTTTTCTTAACCATTATACAAATGTTTATGTACTTGTACAACTCTGGTAGTCATTGTGGAAAAAATGAAGATATATGTATTCTGAAGTAACTCTTGATTTCCTTTCTACTCACTGTTGAAATGATGTGCATTTTGGTATAAGAATTGTTAACATTCCACATAACGTCTTGTACGTCTCATATTGTTGCAATGGGTCCACCTGTATCCCTATTTAAAACAATTTGTTTTTTCCCTTCTCCTCCACAAATTATACCAACATCAAATACTGTGAGAGCAGGGGTTATACCCTGGGGGAGGGACATAGAAAGCAACAAAGAAATCAACTTATAAATATGTTAGAAACAATTCCATGAAAGAAAAAACATTTGAATCCTTATCTTGGGGTTCATTTCACCTAACATCAACTTATCTGACCTTTTGTTTGTCTCAGACATATACTAGTTATTGCAAATAAGGGAAACCATGGGACCTATGTTTCTTTGGGCCTGGCTTACTTCACGTAATATAATTTTTTCCAAGTCTTTCCATTTCCTAACAAATGGGGCAATAGAGGCTTTGGGGGGTGGGGGCAGGGGAGATGGGAAGTGATGGGAAGGGGAAACAAAGGAGGCGGCAACAATGCTTGATAAGAAATGTACTCATTACCTTGCCCATGTAATTGTAACCCCTCTGTAGGGTATTTTCACAATAAATAAAAAAAAAGAATCCCATACACACACAAAAAGGATTGTTAACTTGAATATAAGATATACAATGTAAAATTTCAGCAAAAATTGGAATTTTGATTGGAGGCTTGATTAAATACAAAGTAAGTTTACTATGAGGTCTTGTTTTTGGATTTTATTTGTGAGAAATAATGTAATCACAACCTGTAGGATAGAAACAACCTCTGAGTTCTTTTATTAGATCGTGTATTATTAAGCCACAGAGTGATTAACCTGCTTGGCACATATATATATATATATATATATATATATATATATATATATATATATATATATGACATATGTATATGTATTATATATATCTTCATGAAGATTTATATTTTAGAATAACAATGAAGGAAAAGCCAAGTTGCTAAAATGCTAAATTTTACTTCCAACTTAAGAATCTGTTCAATAAAGTAATTATTATTAAAATTGAGTAAAGAAAATTGAATAAAAGGCTAATAGTAAAAGCAACAGTGGTAACTATCTGCATCGCTAACCTCAGGTGTATTTGCAGGGTACAAAACATCTAGTGGGCTTCAGGAGCTCTAGTGAATGTTCCAGAAATTTTCACATATCCTCTGATTCTTATGAAAATAATACAATGTATGTATTCCCAGGCCTTCAATCCATAAGGGAATTAAATATTATAATGAGTGCTTAAATAGTCATAAGGTAAGCAGGTACATGTGGATGTGTGACTCTAGTGGTAGAGTGCCAGTCATGATGAAAACAAAACAAACAAAAAACAAGGCCTTATATTCAAGCTCCATACTGGCATATACAAAAAAATTAAACAGATGTATGGATGAGAAAGATAGAACTTAATCCTGGGACTTCCAAAGCTAAATTTTATGATAATTCTAGGAATATTTTGAATGACAAAAGGTTGCAAAGTAATTTCAGTGACCTTGAAAGCAAAGTATTTGAAAGACTCTCTGCTTGAAGTATAGGGATATGCTAAGGTATGGAATCCCTTCACCTAAATTCAAGGGTTACACAGAAGTTTTGTTGGTGAACAGAATTATGCAGTATACAAAATGGAAATCAGCACATATTCTAAGTGATAAAATACAGATATCTGAAGTGTCAAAACTTTGAGTGGTACTCACATGTACTGGATTCAGAAATTATAGCCTAACTGATTGATCAGAGATGAAAAACTCTAGCTAGGTAGAGTTAAAAAATCCAGAGGGGAAATGAGCTTCAAGAGAAAGATGATGGGGAAAAATATTAATGAGATTGATTTGGAAGAAGATATGTAAATTAAAGGTGGCTTATTATATTTGGAATTGTAACATCATTGTCCAAGTGGCATTTGCAGAATTGGTGAATAACTGTGATAAGAAGATGGAACCATAAAGATAGAGTCACAACAGTATAAACAAATATTAAACAATCATGTTTTGCCAACAAATAAATTGCTCTTTGACTTTATAGCATCTCAAAAGCGTATGCACTAAGACTGAATTTTGTTACATGAATTTCTTACTGTATGAATTTGGAAAGTCATTTTACATTATCTGACATTTAGGTTTATTTGAACATACATTTTAATCTACTTTGTCTTTAGAATTAAAAGCTTTGTTTTAATGCTAACACAATGTTCTATTTACAATATTGTTTAACTAAAATGTCAGATGGTGTTTGCAATACTTTGTCCTTGAAAATCTTTTCTATCACAGGTAAAAATGTTGGAAGATATGGATCTTTGTTGTTGTTGTTTTTAATGTACTATGTGATTTCTTGTTTCTTTAATATGTTATTCCCCCTATGGCCTATCCCCTGTTGTCATTTTATTTGATTTTGGTACCCTGGTATTGTATATACATTTATCTGAATTAAGCAATGAAATGGCACCATTCACAAAACAGTATGTTGGAAATGATCTGTACAATGGGGATGGGGTTTGAGGGAAAGGAGGGAGGGAGAAAAATGGGGGAGGGGGTAACAAGTTAGAGAAGAAATTGAATTACTACCTTACTTATGTAGCTGTAACCCCTCTGTACATCACCTTGACAATATGTTTTTAAATGTGCAGCCATTATTCCTCTCCATCCACTTACCATAGCTCAATTTTATCTATGTATTCTATTAGTTATAGAAACAATATAATCAAATAAGTCAAATGAATCTATGGAGTACAGAAAGGTTTCACTAAAATGAATGATTATGTTTCGTGAAAGAATGGGCATGTGCCTTTAGGAGTGTGAATGACTCCTAGGTATAGTGACTCATAATATTCATTATGCAACATGGAACTACCGAAATTTCATAATCACTTCATGTTAGCAAAACAAATAGCTACAGACAGGTTGGCAAACATGGCATCAATGCACATCTCATAATTTTGTAGAAAGGAATTGGAAGATAAGATTCTGCTCAATTTGGTTTATTGTGATGATGGTACCCTTGATTGGCTGATGACCATATTTCTGCTGTGTTCTCACAGGATGGAGAGCTTGTTGGTATCCTGGTATTTCTTCCTAAGAAGGCACTAAACCTATAGATGAGATCAGGACCTCTTTTCAGGACCTCATTTAAGTTTATTCATTTAAGTCCTTATCTTCAAATACACCTGTTCGGGCACTTAAGCATTCATTTCAATGATCGGGAAGCACAAACAGTCAGTTCATAACACCACCATATTACAAATGCTACATAGTTCACTATAGCTTAAAATCAGCAATGTACTCCACACATTCTCACATATAACCCTACAGGTTTTCCTATCAAAGTGTAAAATAATTTATGCTATAAATTCCAGAGCAAGATAAATGTGCTAAAGTAATCCTCTAAATTTTTATTGTTGGTATGTAGCTTATTCTGAATATTTATTTATTTATTCATTCATTCATTCATTTATGTCTTCTACCAATTTACTCTACCAGTAAACTCCTCGGGTACCTCATTTTCCTGTTAACATATCTTGCTCTCTACTGCTATGGCAATGTGCTAATGCTGTTCAAATCCTCAGTTCTTCCCAATGACTCTATTATTTCAGAATTGGACAATCTTAGAGAAAAGCAGAATGATATTTCGCTAAATTTCCCAAGCATCAGTTATAGGGCAATAAAAAGACCTGTGTTATAGGGTACTGTTTTGCAATTTGTAATACATTAGTTTTTAAGTAGCTAAAGTGCCTTCTCATACCCATAAATACAAACATTTCCTATAACACTACCTTACACAATTATTTGATGATTTTCTATAGCTCCTATATTTTGGCTAGAATGGAAAGAATCAGGAATCTCTTTTCTATCCAGTTTGCCTAATTAACTATTTCTTTCCTCCATGTATATCTAATTTTATACACTAAATTCACATATATGTATTGAAATGAGATATAACTGTATTTTGTTTATATATTATATAGTTTATCAGACTTTCAATTATATTTTTGGCACTGTAAAAAAGGCAGCAAAAGATGCAATTGTTAAGGTGATTAGCATAGAATGCATATAATCTGACAATGAACTGTAGTTTGTAAAGTCAAAAATAATTCCTTTCAAATGTTTAAAAGATAATTTGATTCAAAATGAATTTTCTTTCAAAACACTTTCATACAGACATTTTAAAACTAGTTCATTTGAATGAACTTTGTAACACTATTGAAACCTATTGTGACATTTTAAAATACTATTCTAAACATCCTTCACCTCTTTCACATTGGATCTTTAAATTTTTGTCTGACATTTACATTGGCTTTTAAAACATCTTCTGGAAATGTCTTCATGATGTCTCTCATTATTATAAATATAGTTATGGGAACTAAGAAATAACTGTACTCACATTTTTTTAAATCTCTGACGCATTTCATTACCATTAGAGAGGTTTGTAAACTATAATTCTACTAAACATGCCACCATGTCCTTTGCCAGATAATGATTTTGATTTTAAATGCATACCATCAAAATTCTGAAATAATAAAAATAGCTAGCCCCTGAAAATAGTTTCACTAAAGTACTCCATACAATTTTTTGACCTCTCACTCTGCCTTTTGTTGATTAGTTTGTAGAGATGAAAGAGGATAATTAATAGTTATTGCTCACAATTAGGTTTTATTTTTTCTTTGTTATCACATAAAACATGAATAAACAGAAATTCTATTTTTCTGTAAAACAAAATAAATCCTCAGGAAAATCATATTTAAAGTGAGAGACAGATAAAGCATACTTCCTCTTGCCTCTGACAAAGGATTTGGCTACAGAGCTGTTGAATTTTTTGACAAAATCAAACCTAGTTCCAGCCCCAGCTGCAAACCTTCTGGCCGGCCCTTTGATGCACTGAATTAACAGTCCAAGAATTAGGCTGAATTATCTGCATATGAACAAACTCTTTAAGTAATCCATGTGTGCTAAATAGTTAAAATCATTCACATATAATATTATATTTATGATCTAGGAAATTGATGGTGCTCTGAATTAATATACACGTCATAATTTATTAAAGAGTTATTAATTGTTTAGGATTTCATGATGGTAAAAGGCTACAAAGGTCCAAAGGATAATACTGAATTTTTTGCCATCAGCCCAATTATTAGTATATTTTTGTGTTGTGATGAAAATGGATAATGCTATCATTCACAGTCATGACTTCTACACTTTTATGTGTATGTGTGTGCCAATTCTGGAGCTTGGGTGCTGTTCCTGATTTGTTTTTTTCATTTGAGCCATAGCTCCACTTCCAGATTTTTATTGGTTTATTGGAGATGAATTTCATAGACTTTTCTTTTTCTTCTTTTTCTTTTTATAAATTTTGTATTGTGAAAATACTGTACAGAGGGGTTACAGTTACATGAGCAAGGTAATGAGTGCATTTCTTATCAAGCATTGTAGCCTCCTCCTTTGTTAAACTGGCCTCAAACCACAATCCTCCTCTCTCAGCTTCCTGAGTCAATAGGATTATAAGTGTGAGCCACTAGAACCTGGCTGATTTTTATATTTTTTAAAAGAAAATCTTGTTGAACTATATTAATTACCTCTCTATAGAAAGTATTTATCATGAGGAAGCTGTTCTTTTATTTTACTCTATTTCATCTTAAAAATGCAGTAGTAGTCTGTAACGGGCAAGTTGAAAATTCTACTACACAGCGTGACTCAAAAGTAAGTGTTTTAAGCAAAGTGGAATTATGATCCAAATTGCCTTTTAGAAAGGATAATAAAGTTTTAGTTAGAGAATTTTAGCAAGATTTTTAGCTTGGGCAATAGATGGTTTGTGATGCATTTTCCCATTACTACATTAGAGAAATGCTGCTCAGTATTCAAACATTTCTTTCCAAAGTTCAAGATGATGAGTGCAGTCATCTACTCATCTACATGGTGAGGAATGTCAGCTGCAAAAGACACTATAGGTGAAAAATCACAAGCTTGAGGTGTTGCTTATTTGTTTGTTTTAATGTAAGTACCAGTTATTCCATGTTGGGCTTTTGGGCCCACAATTAAAATCATGGGCTAGACATACTTTTCAGACTACTGAAGCTTTGCACTGGAGTCTGCATGCTAATCTCTGGGCCGTCAGTAGAGTTGTATGCCATGGAAGGGCTTGTAATGGATTTAGCTCTGCAGCTGTTGATCCCATAATCGACTCTTGAGCAAGCAGAGACTGGCTTGTGACATCATCTCTGCAGTGCCTAGAGGCTGGCAACGGGAGGTAATTTATATAGGGGTTTTGGGGCAGGCAATGGAGTACATTTCCTCAGTGTTTGGCCCAGGCATGGTTCACTCTGTGTAGGAAACTATTCATTTGAAATAACCTCTGACCCTACAGTAAAGGGTATAAGTTGTATGGGAGGCTCTGGGCTGGTAGTGAGGCATGTATAAAGTGCTCACTTTACAGGGAATAACTGGGTTTTGCATGTCAGTGGGGTTTCTATACTGAAAATGTGTGCATCCATCTTCCCTTTTGTCACCTGAATCTCTTAGGATGCTGATGCAGACAAACAACATATTCCATTCCATGGATCAGCATATGACTGTTCAGTTGTGTTTGGGAAGTTTACCAGGTGCTGTCACCCATAACCACCTTGGAACCACTCCCCCTATTATCTCTACACTCTTTGAATTGCCTTTGCAACTAGTAGGGTAGGGTAGTATGTTAAATACATTAGGTGGTTACCTGTATGAGAAATAACACGGAAAAACCATTCAGTTACAGAATCTTAGGGTGTAAAGATCTCCTAAGGAAATTTTTCCAAGTCTTTCCATTTCCTAACAAATTTGACTGTGTCATTCTTTCTGATGGAAGCATAGAATTCATATACTATACATATATATGTTCATATAATATATATGTTCATATAATGTTCATATATGTTCATATAATATAAATATATATGTTCATATAATATATATAATACATATATATATATATGTTGGGAGCATAGAATTCATATTATATATATATATATATGTTGTTTTAAATGTACTATGTGATTTCTTTTCTTTTTTGTTAGTTTCCTTTGTATGTTCTTCCCCCTATGGCATATCCCCTGTTGTTACTGCACTTGATTTTGGTACCCTGCATCAGGTATATGCATTTGTCTAATCTGGGGAGTGGAAGGGGAATGACAAATGCTAAAACAAGGACATAACATGACACTAGATTGGATACGAACTTTACAACTTCAGTGGGGGAGGAATGGAGAGGAGTGTGGGAAATGGGGGAAGGAAGGAATAGTGGGACACAAGGGAAGGGGTAACAATGATTTACAAGTAATGTACTCATTGCCTAGCTCATGTAACTGTAACCCCTCTGTACAGCATCTTTACAATAAACTTAAAAAAAATCTAAGGAATTATTATTTAACATAATAGCTTTTGTGTATTTCAAACTAATTATTATAATTCATTTTATTTATAAATCACTAGTTCATTTCTATGCATATAATATTAAAGAACTAGACCTGAGAGCAAGAATTCATTGAACATACTAATACAGTGGCTCTGAGTTTCAAAACTCGCTGGTGGTACATAAGAAAGATTATGTATAAAACATTTATCAACTGATCTTTGAAGAGATGACATTTGCATTAGAAAAGGTTGAGTTTTGTCTCTATTTCTTTTACTGACTTAAATATTAATTTCACAAGTCTCAATGCTAGATGGACTGAAATCAGTGATGTCCACTGAGAAATCTTCAGGACACAGGAATGCTGATTCCTTTCTTATCTCCATTTGTCTCACCTATTTGGTCTGTGCAGAAGCCATGGAAATCTGGAGAAATAAGGTGGGGAGCCATTTACTTAATTAACTTGTGATTTATATCATAACTACTAGAACAAATGTCACATCTTCACTAGAGCATAAATATGACCTTAACACCTGGTATACTGCTATTGACTTAGAGAATCGTTTTGTCTATAGCTCTGATCACAAAGATCAGAAGAAGCAGTTTGCTTCAAATAGCAGTAATATGGTTTAAATGTCCTAATTCAGACATTTATAAACCCTTCACCTCTGTCACAATATATTCTACATGTAGTTGAGACACTCTCTGTTACATAGAAAAACATATTAATGATACCAAAATATTTAGATCTTTCAGGAAACAAGCTCTCCACAAAATAAAAAAAATATGCCGTACAAAATGTAAGGATTACTCAGTTCATTAAAATTGAAATTGGTCTAGAAATGTGAGGGCCTTCACACTATTCTTTCTAAGGTAAAACGTGAGTTACTGCAACTCTTTTCTACTAACAAGAAGAAAGAAACACAATGACATGTGGACTTCAGAATTTGAAAGGCAACACAGACTTAATTTGTCTAAAGTTATACTAAAAGCTACTGGCTGTAAGTGCTGCCTAAAAGAGAAGAAGACTCCATTGTAGGTTTAATTGGTTGTATAAACTGATCAGTCTCTAAAGTATCAAAAGGTAAAGGGTTACTAAAGAATCTGAAGATTCTGGGGCTGGGAAGGTAGCTCAGTGGTAGAGCGCTTGCCTTGCATGCATGAGGTCCTGGGTTCTATTCCTCAGCACCACATAAGCAGGGGGGAAAAAAAAGCCAGAAGTGGTACTGTGGCTCAAGTGGTAGAGTGCCAGCCTTGAGCTGAAGAGCTGAAGGACAGTTCCCAGGCCCAGAGTTCAGGCCCCACAACTGGACCCCCACCCCCCCAAAAAAGAATCTGAAGATTCTTATAATCCTTATGATAAATACATTTAATTATTCATCTTTTCTAAAATGAAAAGTATTAATGAAACCTCAATGAAAACAATCCTTAGTTTTCTTATGCTGTCTCATATGACAGCCATAGGAGAAATAAAATTCTAAACATCATTTCTTTCTGTGCAATTCCCAAATCAGAAATGAAATTTAGTGTATTATTTCATTTCATTAAGGTGGTCATTTTAAGGTGATATAAAGCTTTTGATAATTCCATGAAGACATTAAATTTACCAATTTTGTTGCTGAAATATATGTAGTAATAAAGTGACTTGGTTCCCTTCTAGCCACTCACTAATTTGAAAATGTCAAGTCTAGTTTTCAATAATGTAATTTATATATGCATAACTATCAGTCCACATATTCATGTCAGTATTCTGAACAATGAAAACTCAAAGTCATGTGAAGAAAATTATTTCACTCATTTTTCAGGGAAATAATTATAATCTATAAAAATATAAAGACATAATTTATTCTTATGAGGTTTACCTAGTGTTCTTTTATCTAATTGCCTTCTTGTAAGTAAATGTGAAATCTGTATTTTACATTTTTCATAATGTGTCAAATACTACCAAATAATTAATTACTGATATAATATGTTTTATCTCATGTACTATTTATTTTGAATTACAGCAATAGAAGCAAAAAACTTTCAGTACGAGTATTTATTTAAATATTGTTTCTTCTTGAAATTAAGATGAAAATATAACAAAGTTGCCTTCTGAGAAAAGTTCCTAAATCCATCTTTGAATTAACTAATTACATACTTGCAGACTTCTCACCTAACTAAATCCAACAGAGAGATTTTAACATAACTCTGGAAGATAAAATACTTCTTGGTTTTATTGGACTTCCTTTCAAAAGAAACTTAGATTCAATGAACACCTCAAAAATGTTATAAAGATAAATGGAATGGTAGAATTTGCATTATAGCCTCTTGTTTACATTGCAACAAGAGTACATCCTACACGTTTGTATGGATATTCTCGAAGTGAAATAATACACATATATTCATAATTATATGTCAACATATACATTACCCATATAAACTCCAAGATGTTTCTAGTATCATTCTACATAAATGTTTATCTTATTAGATGTGTGAAACACAAGGTCAAAGCAGTTGTTTCCTGAGGCTATCAGTGGAGCAAAGGTGAGTGTCCTGTAAGCTCTTCTGTTCAGCAGCTTTGATCATATTTTCAGACATCCAGTGCCTAATTAATTTCAAAGAGAAAAATAGGAAAAATTTTCAAAGTCGAGATAAAAGTCATACGCATATGTACTTATTAAAATAAATAAGATTTTTGAGGGTACTGGTGGCTCACGCCTGTAATCCTAGCTACTCAGGAGGCTGAGATCTGAGGATTGCGATTCAAAGCCAGTCCTAGCAGGAAAGTCTGTGAGATTCTCCAGTTAATCACAGAAAAAGCCTGAAGTGGCTTTGTAGCCCAAGGACCAGCACCTAGGCCCAGACTTCAAGCCCCAGGACGTGTGTGTGTGTGTGTGTGTGTGTGTGTGTGTGTGTGTGTGTATTGGGCTCTACCCTCTGATTATTTAGTAAATAAAAGAAGTGGAAGACATTTAGTAAATATTCTCTGAGAAAGAATTTTCTGTAATGGTGAAATTGTGTTCTGGGAAACGTTAACCTTTGTGTTAGACTCCTGGAAAAAAAATATCATTGTTAGGCAAAAGAAATATGTCATTTTTTATCTCTTGTCCCTTTGAACAGGCACTCAACAAGCAGGAATGGATGGAATTAGAACTTTTAATTTAGTATGATGCTTATTTTAACAGACAAGCAATTTTATACTCAATCAAAATAGTGGAGGCATATTCGATACTTGCTTTTCAGATTGAAAATATGCAGGACCATTATAGATTCTGAGATGGTGACAATCAGTTGTGGAAATGAAAGCACTAAAATTTTAAGCTCAGTGGCTGTCACTCTATAATTAACTACTTGTATTTTCATTAGCAGTTAACAAAGCATTTTACTAGTGAAGAGCTGATGAAGATACATGATACGTACTCCTCTTGTTCTTATGATAATTAGCTTATAAAAAACCACTAAAGTATATTAAATGACATGAGAACATTGGTATTTCCCCCTTGATTTTTTCCATATTTTCCCATTTGTGCTGGTATAGCTTATCATTATGAATCACAAACTGAAAATAGCCTTAATCCTAGGAATCAGTCTTACGTGATACCTGGCTATATATCAGTGCATTACTGAGATTTATAAAATGGAACTGGCTCTAGTAGATTACTTGGTTAACTGATTAAAATTGAACTCGCATTGACCTAGATTCCATTAGCTCCCTTGGGTCACATACATAGAAAGGCAATCAAAAATATAAGAATATTAGAACAGAATAATCATCCTCTTCTTTAGCCCGCTGAGTATTTCTAGAGGGCAATAGTATTGTCCTTTCTATTAACATGGATTCCTACTTAACTTAAATAAGGGAAACTGACAGAGACCATCCTCAGAGAATGTAGATGAAGGATGCCACATGACCTCCCATGACTATTATAGTTGATGACATTAAAATCATAGAGGGAGTTGGACAACTTAGTCATGTTATGTAAATGAACATCAATGGCAGAGCAAAATGGAACTCAAAATATGATGCATTTGACTCACATTGTATGTTTGTGTGTGTGTGTGTGTGTGTGTGTGTGTGTGTGTGTGTGTGTATGGAATGCTAGAAGTAGAATAGATAAGAAACTCTTTTTATGGGTTCCATGGGTTTTCAGCACTACACTGTCTCTTCAATTATAGGCTCTCATATTCATGTCTGTACATGCATTTCAAACTGATTCAACATCGCTTTATCATGCAAATGTTTAATATGAATTTCCCTTCTAAATTGTTCATTACTTCATTTACTTACATACTTATAAGTAAGTTCACACTTTCCATCCTCCAATACCAAAACAAATTCAGCTAGTTCAACAGAATTGGGGGAGTTGGTATTTCATTGAGTCTATGCATAGATTTCATGAGAAATAGATTTATTTGATTAAGTCTTCCAAGAATATAATATATTACCCCATAGATGTATACCTATATAATTCCCAATATATTATATCTTTGTTTGAGAAGATCCTACTCTAAGTTTGTAAAATATGCTTTAAATTGATTCTAATTATATTTTAAGGTTTTCTTACTATTAATGTGAACACTGATCAGAATTCTTCCCCAATAATTGGCAATATAAAATAGTTTATTACAGCTTCCTTCTCAGACTTGTGCTGACAAAGGGCAATATACATGTCTGAAACATCAAGTTATGTATTCTGTCACTATTTGATGTTTAAAATTGTAGCATTCATTAACAACAGTATCTTGGATGCTTCCTTTAGTGCCTGTTTTTAGTGATAGTGTTGTCTTTACAATCAGTAACAGTGGTAAATAATCTTTGGATATCTTAAGAATCTCTTTTAGACAGGACTTGCAACATTAGCAAACTCCCAAATATTTTAAGTTCTCAGTGTGTTTATAGAGCCATAAATAATATATGAAATCAAAGACTTTACAGCAAAGTTTAGAATAGAATTCCAGTTCTCATAAATCTAGACTCATGTAGAAATGTGTTGTTCGGACATTTCTAGCAGGGAACATGGCTACCTATATACCCTTGTCTGAAGACTGGTCTGATGACTGTATGTCGAGGTGCTACAAAGAACTTGCCTGCCCATCATTATTTCAGCATGGTTTAATATAGCCAAGTTATAGAGAGAAGTCCAGATTCCCTACAAAGTATTAATGGATAAAATGAGTTATAATAGATACATATACATCCTATTTACCTATCATCTATATCTTTCTATCTATATAATCTCTACATTCTATGTGTATCTTTATCACATATCTATGTCTATACCTATATCTACTTTATCTATCATTCATGTCTACACCTATATTAATGCAATGCAATTTTATGCAACCATGAGAAAGAATGAGATTACATCATTAGCAGGGAATTGGATGGGTCTAAAAATGTTGTAGTAAACTAAGTAAGCCAGGCCCAGAAAGCCAATGGTTGCTTGTCTTTCCTCTGTGGATCTTAGACCCAAAATATAACCTCCACAGTTAGAGGCACATTGCATTGGCTAAAATATAGTACATATAGGAGTAAGACCTCACACAGTAAACTTTTTGAACAATTAATGGACAGTTTAACAAAATGAGTACCAGGAAGGTGAAAAGGGATTCAAGTAGGAGTAGGGTAAGGATGAATAAAAGATGAATGGGACAAATGAAGCAATAGCTTAGTAGACATTTGGATTTCAATGTATGAAAGTACCAGAACAGGATTTGTTTTGGTATCATTTTACTTAGCAATTAAACATGGTTTTTCATGACTGAAAAATTGAGATGTACAAGATGTTATGTCAAAAAACGAACTTTACAACTTTGGTGCCCAGGGCGGGAGGGGGCGGGGTGCGGAGGGATGGGAAGGTAAGGGGAAACAAAGGAGGAGGCAACAATGCTTGATAAGAAATACACTCATTGCCTTGCCCATGTAATTGTAACCCCTTTGTACGGTATTTTCACAATAAAAAGAAAAAAAATCCACCAAAGATCCATTAACATCATTTAGTACATGCTAACAGGATACTCCCCTGTGGCCAGGCCTGGAGAAAAACTTTGTTAAGGATATCAATTATCCTTGTATCCTACACAAAGGCTTTTTCATCAGTGATAATTCAGTGTATCTTTACTCTTCCAGTCACTATAGCTGAAAGATACTCTTTAGTCTACTTGCCCTCTGCCCTCTGACATAGATGATGCTATTGGTTACACCTTTGATGCCCTTTTCTTTCTTTCTTTCTTTCTTTCTTTCTTTCTTTCTTTCTTTCTTTCTTTCTTTCTTTCTTTCTTTCTTTCTTTTTCTTTCTTTCTTTCTTTCTTTCTTTCTTTCTTTCTTTCTTTCTTTCTTTTTCTTTCTTTCTTTCTTTCTTTCTTTCTTTCTTTCTTTCTTTCTTTCTATCTATTTGTCTGTCTCAATGAATTTAGGGAAAGGAGTTTCACTGAGTCTATGCATAGATTTCATGAGAAATGGAATATTTATTGGATTAAGTCTTCCAAGAATATAGTATATTACCCCATTAATGTATTCCTATATAATTCCCAATATCTTATATCTTTGTTTGAGAAGAACCTCCTCTAATTTTGTAACATATATTCTTAGTTGAGTTTAATTATATTTTAAGGTTTTCTTACTGTTCATATGAGCACTGTTCAGAGTTCTTCCCCAATAACTGGAAATATAAAATAGTTTTTTACAACTTCCTTCTCATACTCGTGCTAAAAAGGACAAAATACATATCTGAAACATCAAGTTATGTATTTTATCATTATTTGATGTGTAAAGTTGTAGCACCTGTTAACATCAGTATTTTGGATGCTTAATTTAGTGCCTATTTCTAGTGCAGAGTGTTGTCTGTGCTATGTCTAGCTATGCCAATATATGTCTAGCTATGTCAAGTTATGCTAAGGCCTTCAAAGAACTATTTTCGCAAGTCTAGTAGACTAACCCAAGTAATTCATTGACAGGCATTGTTTTACAAAACAGAAGTGTTAGATTAATTAGTGCTGGAGGTATGTAGAGGTAATGGGTAACATAAGCCAACCTTCACATTTAGTTGCATAGATGGCAAATTCCTTTTGGGACCAACTAATGAAAATGTTAGGGCCACTTATTAGTTATTTAATCTTCCAGTAGTTCATTTTTCCTCACCTATAAAGGAAACGCCCAAAGGTGAAGAAACCAACTCCTTGCAGATTTCATCAAAGGTGATTGAGTCAACTGCTGTTATTCAGTCTTGGCCCCAAATACCTGAAGTCTTCCTAAATGATATTAATTGTGCAAGACAGCAGTTCCGACATCTGATGACTGACCCTTCCCTTCTTCCTAGGAACAGAGTAAACTGAGAGACTGTTTCACTGATAAGAAAGATTATAGTTCAATGACAGCAGCTCTAGTTGTAATAAAGTTAGAACTAGAAGTCAGAAAGAACTGAGTTCACACACCCTAAAAAGATGAAAATAGAGTTTTGCAATAATAAACAACTACTTTTCTGACTATGTGCTGTGTATTGTCTAATAACTTTACAAGCATTTACTTGCTTAATCCTAGGCTAACAATATGACCATATTTTTGCATTTGGCATAACCAAAATCTCATACATCTTAAATGGTCTATTCAACATTATCACTCCCATCATTATTGTTATCATTATTATGTTATCATTATTATGCAATATTATATTTAAATGCTGGATTAGGGCTCAAATCCAGGCAATGTGACTACCAGTTTCTCACTTATAAGTATTCTTAACCACAATACCTGCAGTCCTATAAAATTGATTCTGCAGCTCTGGAAGTGATGTTACATTGAAGCTATCACTGATGTATACTCTCTTAATGAGACCAGAGATTCAGAAAAAAACAATAACTATTACTGTAGTTAGGCATTCTAATACTAAACTGAAGAGAAGTGGAGAGATTGGACATCCTTGTCTTATTCCTGAGCTTAGATGAAATGGCTTTAGTTTTTTTGCCATTAAGTATAATACTGGCTGTAGGTTTGTCATATACAGCCTTTATTATATTGAGGAATGTTCCATGGATTCTTAGCTTTTCCAGAGCCTTCATCATAAAGGGGTGTTGGATCTTGTCAAATGTTTTTTCTGCATCTATTGAGATAATCATGTGGTTCTCATCCTTGCTCTTGTTGTTGTGATGAATAATATTAATTGATTTACATATATTGCACCAGCTTTGCATCCTGAAATGAGTCCTGTTTAATCGTGGTGTATGATTTTTTTGATGAGTTGTTGAAGTGATTGGCCAAAATTTTGTTGAGAAGTTTTACATCAATGTTCATCAAAGAAATGGGTCTATAGTTCTCCTTCTTTGATGAGTTCCTGCATGGTTTTGGGATGAGGATTATGATGACTTCATAAAAAGAGTTTGGTAGTGAACTTTTTCTATTTCAATTTCATTGAAGAGTTGGAAGAGTATTGGTGTAATTTCTGCTTTGGAAGCCTTGTAGAATTCTGCTGTAAATCCATCCAGTCCTGGACTTTTCTTAGATTGGAGGTCTCATATTGCTGTTTCTATTTCAATACTTTATATGGGTCTGTTAAGTTGGTTTAACTCATCTTGGTTTAGGTTCAGCATGTTGATATTTGCTAGGAAATCATCCATTTCTTCCAGATTCTCAAACTTATTAGCAAAAGGATAGAGAAGTATTCCCTTATAATGTTCTGAATCTTGGTTGTTTCTGTGTTGATATTTCCATTGTCATCTCTCAGTTTGTTTACTTGGGTGTGTTCTCTTCTTTTTCTGATAAGATTTAATAAGGGGCTGTCAATTTTGTTAATTTTTTCCAAGAACCAACTCTTTGTTTTGTGAATTTTTTTTCAATTTTTAAAATTCTAATTCATTCAATTTTGATATAATTTTAATTATTTGTTATTGTCTACAGGATTGGGGTTTAGCTTACTGATCTTTTTCAAGGAGGTTCAGATGTCTCATTAAATTGTTGGTTTCAGATCTCTCCAATTGGTTGATATAGAAACTCAGAGCTATAAACTTACCTCTGACTTTGCTGTGTCCCAAAGAAGCTGGTAATTTGTGTGTTCATTATTGTTGAATATCATGAAAGGGATTCACATAGGGAAAGATGAAGATGACATGATCTTGTATTTAAAGAATCCCACAGACCCCACTCCAAAATTACCCTAGCTGATTTGAAACTTTGGCAAAGCAGGGTATAAAATTAACTCTCAAAAATCAATGGCTTTTCTAATTGCCAACAATGAGACTAGTGCAGCTGAAATCAGGAAAGCAACTCCTTTTGTAATAGCCCCACAAAAAATGAAATACCTAGGAGTTAACTAAAGAAGAGAAGAACCTCTATGATGAAAACTTTAAAAACCTGACAAATGAAATCAAAACAGAACTTAGAAACTGGAAAAATCTCCTACTCTCCTGATTGGAAAGATCAACATTGTGAAAATGACAGTACTTCCCAGGCTACCTACAAATTCAAAGTGATACCTATTAATATTCCAACCTCATTCTTCAAGGACATAGAAGAAGCAATCTAAAAATTCATATGGAACAATAAAAGACCCTGAATAGCAAAAATGATCCTTAACAGAAAGAATAGTGCTGGAGGAATAGCAATACCAAATTTCAAACTCTACTACAAAGCCATAGTAATCAAAACAGCTTGGTACTGGCACAAGAACAAACCTGAGGACCAATGGAATAAAACTGAAAACCCAGAAATGAACCCACAGAACTATAGCCACCTAATCTTCAATAATAGAGCTAAAAAAATAGAATGGAAGAAAGGCAGCCTCTTCAGTAAATGGTGCTGGCAAAACTAGTTAAACACCTGTAGAAAACTAAAGCTAGATCCTTAAATATCATCCTGCACCAGAACCAACTCCAAATGGATCAAAGACCTCAGAGTCAAAGCAGACACTCTGAAAACATTACAGGATAGAATAGGAGAAACCCTAGGTCTCCTTGGCACAGGCTTAAATTTTCTTAATAGAGACCCAGAAACACAACAAATCAATGAAAGGTTAGACAAATGGGATTGCATGAAGCTGCAGAGCTTCTATATGGCAAAGGACATATCTAGCAAGATCAATAGAAAGCCCAAGAATTGGTTGAAGATCTTCCTTAGCCATATGACAGACAAGGGTCCCATATCTAAAATATACCTGGAACTCAAAAGATTAAATCCCCCAACAACAAATCCTCAAAGAAACAACTGCCCAATAAATAAGTTGGCTAAAGACTTAAAGAGAAACTTCTCTGAAGGGGAAATAAGGATGGCCAATGCACACATGAAGAAATGCTCAATCTTTCTGGTCATAAAAGAAATACAAATCAAAACAACCTTGGGATTCCATCTTACCCCAGTTAGAATGGCTATCATCAAGAACTTTAATAACATCAGATGCTGGAGGGGATGTGGACCTAAGGGAACTCTACTGCATTGATGGTGGGAGTGTAAATTTGTTCAACAACTTTGGAAAGCAGTATGGAGGTTCCTCAAAAAACTCCACATAGAGCTCCCTTATGACCCAGCAATCCCACTTTTGGGTATTTACCCAAACAAGGCCATACTAAAGCTACCAGCACAACTATGTTTATTGCAGCATGATATACCATAGCAAAGATATGGTACCAACCTAGATGCCCCTCAGTAGATGAATGGATCAAGAAAATGTGGTATATATACAAAATGGAATTCTATGCCTCCATCAGAAAGAATGACATTGCCCCATTTGTTAGGAAATGGAAAGACTTGGAAAAAATGATATTAAGTGAAGTAAGCCAGGACCAAAGAAACATAAGTCCCAAGGCTTCCCTTGTTTGCATTAACTAGGACAAGTATCAATGGTCAATAGCTATGTACATATGACCATATAAGATGATGTTAAGCGAAATGAACTCCAAGAAAGGGACAAAAATATCTTTTTTCTTTCTTGCTATTTGTTTCTAACATATTTATAATGTACCATGTTATTTTTTGTTGCTTTTTATGTTCCTACCCCATGGCATAACCCCCGTTTTCACTGTAATTGATGTCGGTGCCTTGCACCTTGTATATGTACTTCTCAATTCGGGCGGGAGAAGGGAAAAAACAAAATGCTTAAGTAGGGATACAGGTTGACCCATTGTAACAATGAGATGTACAAAACACTATGTTGCAAATGAACTTTACAACTTTGGTGAGGAGGGGGGTAGTTGTGGAGATGGGAGGGAAAGGATGGTAGGGGGAAAACAAAGGAGGAGGCAACAATGCTCAATTGGAAATGTACTCATTACCTTGCTCATGTAACTGTAATCTGTACGGCATTTTTACAATAAAAATGTAAAAGTCTATTAAAAGGAACTTGATCATACATACAATTTTTGATATTACAAAGGGAAATTAATTTTTAGATAAAAATAAGAATTACTAAACATTGCTTACTCCTTTGTAGTGGTATCATAGTTTCTGAAGCTATCCTCTTTTTCTGGCCATATTAAAATGATGTGGTATTAATAAGTAACCTTAGATAATATTCATAATACAGAATTAGTCATTAGCTAATCATGACACTAATTTTAAACTCTCAATATTTCTGATAGAATTTCCTATTATCTGCCAACAAATTGAACACTCTAATTTAAACCATCTATCTATGTTTTCCTGGAGCATATTTTTAGAAATATACCTTTGCACTCCATGTAGGTAAATAACTGTCACTTTGATCAAATAATATCCATAATTGTGAGATTGTTTCTGTTGTCTTGTCAGGTTCCCTACTGCTATAATTGTATTCATTATTCAATCTTTGAGACAAGAATACAAGCAAATCTGTGAAACAGCACACTGTTTGATGAGATAATGGTCTCCAAATTTGAAAATCATGGTTTCAACATCTTCTTAATATTTGTTTTCTGAAAATGTCCTAGCTTTGTCCCAGTGTGTGTATCACAGCAGTGTGCATTATTAGCAAGTCCTGTGGCTGTTAATTATTTTTTGTTGAGGAATGAATGTCTGAATTGTAATTGGTAAAATAACATAGGTTACTTAAATAGTTGCTTTTAATATCTTTTTTTCAGCAGTATTATTTCCAAAGGTATGTGATTTGAAGTTTTCTACTGGTGGGCCAAGATGGAATATGGTAACTTGTCAAGAATTGTTTAGGTGATAGTATTTCTCTACTCAAAACACACTCAGTCACTTCCAAATGTCTGCAGATAAACTCTAATGTTTAATTCAGGCTTTCCAAATTTCACAGTCAGGTCTTACTTAATCCTAATCACAAATGATAGGAAAAACATAGTTTTACATTTTAACATTATCATAAGATTCTTAAATCAATATATACTCAGTATGATTCTCTTTATCATTTAAATTCTATTGTCTCAGTTTCAAGATCATTTTTTCAGCTTTTCTAATCTTCTCTTACTATAATATATCATTTAATTTCTATGTTGATTTTGTATTATAACACTCTTAGCATTGATTGATTTTAATACTTCTTTGTGATGGAGTTGTCAGTATGCCACATGACTTCTTACTTTCTTCCTGCTTATGGGAAAACAAAAATGTGCAATGGCCACTGAAAAGAAATAGCACATTAGTGAAAACAACTAAAATGTGTCATAGTTTTACCACTCCTAAATACTTATTTCAATGAAAATGTGTTAATACTATCGCTTATATTTGAGTATTTATAGGAGTTTTATGCATAGTAAGAATTGGGGAAATAACCATAAAATTTATAAGTGTAAGTAGGTAAATTATCTAATGTCCATTCATACAATGAATATTATCTGGTAACAAAAACTGACAAACTATATGCATATGTATGAATATAAAAAAACAATGATTCACAGATGATGCAAGGAACAAAAGGTTGAATGCAAACTACAGGATCTAACAGATTAGTTATGGTATTGGGAATTTGGAGGACAAAAAGGTTCTGTAGGAACTTTCAGAGTAATGGATTCATTTTGTGTGATGATGAAAGAACAATTGTAGAACTGAATCCATTTGAGAAAGCACATTTTAAGGAGTGGATATCATTATATGCAAAACGATACCAGAATTTAAAATTAATTCATTAAAATGAATATCTTTTTTTAACAATTTGTTTTATATATATACATATATATATGAAATTTATTGCCTTTTAAAATTGCTTCCATGTGGGGCATGGTTGCACATGCCCTAATTCCTGTCATGCAAGATACCTATATATAAGGATTGCGTGACCAGCTAGACCCAGACAAAATAGGATATCATAGCTGAAAAATAACTGAAGAAAAAATAAACTAGTATGGCTCAAGTGGTAGACCATTTGCCTAACAAGCATGAGACTATGAGTTCAAAACCTAGTATCATAAACAAACAAGTATACCTCTACCTTTCACACAAAGACAAAGGCTGCCTTAAATTTCAGAACTCTTTCCTGCATACTCTGCAGTACACTTACCTGCATATATCTCCTGTCACACTTTACTTGGTTGCAATGAGATATTTATTACTCTTTTGAGTCTGTATTGGAAGTGCCTTGTGATAATTTATATGAATATTCAATATGAAAAGATATTTAATAAAGTTTGTTATGGCAAGAATCCAAAGGGAAAGAATTTTGGTTGAAAATACAGAAGGCAAATATAATCATAGTATTCAGTGTTTTATATGAAAACTAAACTAGGGAACTTGAGATTGACAAGAAAAGGTAGTTGAATATAGGAAGAATGTTGGAGGAGACAAAACAATGCAACAAAGGACACAACAATGCAACAAGCATTGTGTACATAAATGGACATGTTAAATTAAAAGAACTCTATGTAATATTCTGAATGAAAAAATATAATGACCTTTTTCACATTTTTAGAATAGTGCAGAGTGATTTTAAAGAAAAATATATATTTACTATAAACATTGTGTTGGTAGTATCTTCAAGAAGTATAACATTTTATACTCACAAGTTTTTCTCAGATTATTTTTCTCAAGATTAATCACAATTAAAATATGTTTATATCAAAGTTTTATATAAACAGTTTTCTAGACTTTTTGTAATAGAAAAGAGTCGCCTCAGAAAGGAGAGTATAATACATACCAGTCAGATGTCAATTGTGCCACACTATACTTATGCAATCATTGGCTTTTCTCCTCAGATAGAGCTTTTATGCCCTGCATTGTGTAATGTGTCCTTCAAACTATGAAAAGAGAAATGTAAGTCTGATACAGATTGAAAGCAAATTATATATAATTTATTTCTCGGGCTGTATATTTGTTTGTCAAATAAGAGTACCATTATTTTATTTGGTACTTACACACGTGTGGTAAAACTATTTGTAGAAGAGGCTTTTAGTAAATATGTGCATTACACTTCAAGAAGTACATTGTTTATCAAGCTTTATTTTCTGGGAAAATTGTAGACCTAAATTCTAATATGAAATTAACTAATTCAAAAAGGTATTATTTATCCTTCTTCCAATTACGGGACTTGATATTTGAAACTAAGAGTGGTTCGTGTTTTTATTTTTATGCCATAAATCATTTGATCTCTCATTAATTTTCAATGCATTTCACTCTGTTTCATTAGATATTCTACTGGGGAGAAGATAATTCAACAGTTAAATATAACCATAGAATATTTACTTTTTTTTAGAAAAGGAAGAACTATAGTATTTTTCAATGGTATATTATTGTAAACTCAAATAAACTTGACTAAAACAAATTTATTTTCCTTGAAACACAGAACAAGCAGCAAAATTGACTTCTGATTTGAGCAGTTTTGCAAATATAAGACAGCTCATGCTTCTTTTTTAAGTCTATTATTTTTCTTAGTTTGTTATTATTATTATTATTTTCCCTACTAAGGCATGAACTCAGGACTTGTGGTGTGTTCTTCTCTTTTCCACTCAAGTCCAGCACTCTATTACATGAACCACACCTCCATTTCTGACTTTTGCTAGTTAATTGGAGATACAAATCTCATAGACTGAGTTGGCTCAGTTGGCTTCAAGTTCTGATCATCACATCTCAACCATCAGAATAGCAAGAATTACATATTTGAGGAACCTCAGACTTAGTATGGGATTAGTCAAGGTAGAACTAACTTCAGTTTCATTTCTGATGTAACTAGCAAAACATTAATAGATCTCCTTCTTACAAATGATCTAAGTCCTGAATAGAAATTCCTCACTAATTTTCAGTATTTTTAATATAAAAGGCACAATATCTTCTCAAATTTGATAATATTTAACAGTCATATTTATTCATAACTATTACCATTCACAGTTAACATTATATCCCATATAATAGGAAGAGTTTTTACTTCATTTAGTAGTTATTGCATCTGGAGACCTATTGTAAGAATTTAGAATTACAAAATTTGTGTATGGCAAGGAATTGGATTTATGGAATACATATGTTAAGGTTTTTAATATACCTTTTATAGGACTGTATTATAGAACAGTATTATCTAAAGAAAATATGAGATATTTAGTCTTATCTTTATGTACATATAAATTGTTACTTTTTATGTAATACGTTTTAAAAGTAAATTATTCTCAAACTTGTTCTTTCTTCTTTAAAAATATGGACAGATCTATAGTTATTTTTACCATTAACATCAGAGTACTGTTTTTCTTATCTGCTGTGGGTACCCAATTTCTCTGACTAGCCATAATGTCTGTGCAAGAGACAGGCAGCTCCTAATTGGATTATTGACCTTTATCATAGTTCTCAATTTCTCTGTCTCTGCATTCTACTAAAGACCATTATTTTTAAGGAGAGGAATTTCTTCCATGAAAAGACCTTTCTAATTTTTTAATTGTCTTTGGGCTCAATTTATGATTATCAGTTTGATTTATATATCTGCCATTCTCCTTCATAACTGAGACTCACCCAATTTATGCTTTTCTTATTAAGCCTTCTTGTTCCTGTGCAATGCTGCAATCTAGTTCTGCTAGTGATTGAAAATCCAGATTGTTTTCTATCCTGCATGCTGAAAACATACAAGATGAACTTCCAAATTACTGTATAAACTTCTGATCAGTGTTATGCTGGTGTTAGGATTTCAAAGGCTAGAATCTCAACTTTCTATCATCAATTATAGCATGTTATGGTAAAGTGATGGTAAATGAAATGTGACATATAAAATTAAAAATTGTCTTAACCCAATCAAAATCAAGATAAAATAATAAATTAGAAGATGAAAGACAAAGTTGAAACTCATCCATACCATCCATATCATCCATATCATCAGCCTTACCACTGGAAAAAGGAATCTCAAAATATTGTCCTTGTAGAGTAAAATCCAGTCAGGCCTGTCCTTTGAACCATTTTCCTTATAGAATCAACTGAGTTTTTTTTTTAATTTACAAGTTTTAGTATTAATATCATTTCAAATGCAATGATGCATAAAATTTCTTTCAATACATAGGTGGAAAAGAATTTGCTGTAAAGAAACATTTTATTTCAATGTATTCTGATCTATCTATATTTTAGCTTGATACTTGGTGCTTAGGAATTAAATAAAAAATAGTATTTGCCTATATCTATTTTATCATCCTTCTTGTCTCTTAACATGTTCATATTAATTATAATTTTGAGTTGTTATATGGTATGACATAGAATGATTTCATTATTTTGCTTATGACATTACTGTTTTCTTAATACCAAAAATGACTTCAGATGTGGGGTAATTTCGTTGGTCAATATGTCAGTAGAAAAGTTTTAAACTAATGCACTGTCTTTCATTTTATCACTGTTTTTTTTTCTTTTTTTTTCTCTTCGCTCATGGTATGGACTTTACCACTTCACCCATACCTTCAGCCCAGCATTTTGTTGGTTAGTTTGAGGTAAAAACTCTTGAACAATTTTGGTCAGTCTCCTAAACTGATAAAGTCACTGGAACTTCTATTCTCAAGTCTCTGTATCCTCAGTAGCTAAGATTACAGGTATGATCCCAAAAGACCCATCTATGCCTTATATTTTTAGATGTATTTGGTTTGTTTGTTTAGTTGGTTGGTTTGGGCTGGTCTCTCAATGTTTCCTTTTTCTTCTTAGGAGTCATAGTAAGTCATCTCAGACAAAAACTAGAAGACCAAAAGAGTAGTGTACATTTATATTTAAAAGAACCCATTTTCTACAAATACAGTCATGATATTATTTCTCAGAATGCCAAAACATGCTCTAGGTTTCAATAAAAATTTTTCCACAGTTCTCTCTTGTAAGAGTAGGGCCAAAAAAAAGTCTATATTCTAGATCTATGTATGCCTGTCTAAAATCTGGGTTACATTTTCACTTTAAGGTGTATGTGTGTGTGTGTGTGTGTGTGTGTGTGTGTGTGTACATAAAAATATAAAATGGAATTTACTTGTCAGTCCCTTATAAAAGTACTTTCTTCTTTATAATTTCTGCATAGGTAACAACTTTTGTCTTTTAAAGTTCGGAGAAAGGATTCTGACTTCATTCATTAGTAGAATATGATGCAGCTGCACATTCTTCTCTCAGCTGCTGGGGAAGTTTTTGCTATAGCCAACATGACAAGTGAGTACTTTGCACAAAAAAGAAATGCAAAGCCCACACATTTTCAAAGCTCTTACAGATTCATTGGAATTCTAACTCTGAAGAAGTAACAATTCCCTTTAATGATCTAAAGAAATTATCCTCTTTAGAAATCTGATTTGTTTGAAACATGCCAATAACCTTTTCTTTTACAGAAAAATAAAACAAATTTAATTCTAGTAAAAGGACCCATTTTACTCATATTGTCTACTCAAAGCTTAATTTCTTTTTGAAAGTTATACAGATAAATTAAAAATTAATGTTTTTATCAATACACAAAAAAATCTACTTCAGTCTAGCTGATAGAAAATCAACATTGTTCCTCAGAGCTTCATTGACATGAAAGAAAAAGTAAATCAGTTTCAGGAAGCAAGTCTGGATTTTCATGTATCTATTCATATTAGATAATAAAAACTAAGGATTTCTGTATTTAAAATATCTAACTTTAGGTTTAAAAATAGAACTCGATTAAGCCTGCCTCAGTAGATTAAAATTGGAAACAAGTATTTTATTATTTCCAACACTGTTCACTTGAAGGAGAGCATAAGATAAAGAAATTCCAGGGTTTTTTTTTGTTTTTAGTTTTTTAGGTTTTTTTTCAGTTTTTTTTTTTGGTCAGTTGTGGAGCTGGAACTCTGGGCCTGGGTGCTGTCCCTCAGCTCTTCAGCTCAAGTCTAGCAATCTACCAATTGAGACACAGCACCACTTCCAACTTTTTCTGCTTATGTGGTGCTGAGGAATCAAACCCAGGGCCTCATGCATGCAAGGCAAACACTCTATCACTGAGCTACCTTTAATGACATTGCCCCATTTGTTAGGAAATGGAAAGACTTGGAAAAAATTATATTAAGTGAAGTAAGCCAGACCCAAAGAAACATAGGTCCCATAATTTCCCTTATTCACAAAAACTAGTATATGTCTGAGTCAAGCAGAAAAGGTCAGATAAGTTGATGTTAGGGAAATGAACCCCGAGATATGTATTCAAATGTTTTTTTTCTTTCATTCACATAACAATAACAATATTTATAAGATAGTTTTTTTGTTGCTTTGTATGTCCCTCCCCCATGACATAACCCCTGCTTTCACTGTATTTGATGTTGGTATAATTTGTGGAAGGAAAGGGAAAAAACAAATCGTTTAAATGGGGATACAGGTGGATCCATTGTAACAATGAGATGTACAAGTCCTTATGTTGAAAACGAACTTTACAACTTTGGTTGGGGAGGGGTGGAGAGGGTGGGAGGGGAAGGTATGGGAAGGGGAAACAAAGGAGAAGGCAACAATGCTTGATAAGCAATGTACTCATTACCTTGCCCATGTAATTGTAACCCCTCTGTACGGTATTTTCACAATAAAAAAAAAATTTTTTAAAAAGAAATTCTATCCCTAACAAATGACTATTTACCATCACCCTTTTGAAAGTGAAGTATTTTATTGAGTTAAAAGTAATGACTTAGACTCTGACTTTTAGTAACAAATGACAACTTTGTTCTGGATATTTAGGCAGAACATTTAAAAATTTCATTTTTAAATGAAAGTTAAAAATTGTCTGGAGATAAAATAAATTATACATATTATAATTATACATAGAAGAATATTTTATGTAGAAGTATTTTAAAGTATAACATGTTTTAAATTGGCCTATACACTTGATACTTTTCTAAATACATTTATGATAATGTCATCTTATTACTAGGAATATAAAAAGCTTAGGATAAATACTTTTTAAAGAGTCAATAGAATTATTCATTACCAAGATAAAAGCATCAATTGTTCAATTTGGATGGTAGAAGTGAGTTTGCATACTCCTACTGAAGTTTAAATAAGAAAGTTTGTAGCAGGTGTAGTAGGAAGACCCTTACTCAGGCAGGCAAGCCCACCTAGTTGTCTGGAGTGACAGAACCCACTGCAACAACAGAGTTGTTAACAAAGAAGCAACTTTATTGTGAAGATTCCTACACTGACTGGTCAGGGCGGAAGCACAGGCTCGGGAGCTAATACTGAGATCCTGAGAGGCCCACATTCTTTGGTTTTTAAAGGCAAAATCCATGAAGTGGAGCCTGGTCATGAACAGGTGATCAATGGGATGGTAACACACTCAAAGGATTGTACAGTCATAATGACCACACACAGGTGGCCAATGAGATTACAGTTTGTAATGGCTGTTTAAACCAGCCTATCACCTTGGTTTAAAATGGCACACAAATTTAGTAGGTAAGTCGAGGTCTACTTTTGGTGGGCAAAAGGTGGAGTTTACCATAAGCATGTGCAAAAGGCAGGGTTTACCTTAAGTAAGTGGTGTCACCAGTTGGAGCCAGATTACAACCTATCTGTTTTATGGGCCAGCTTTAACTCAACCATCAAGGGTGGGTTAGGTTGTTGAGGGAAGGGGGACCAGTTAGGTTGTTGAGGGGAGGGGGACCAAATACATTTTTTTTTCATTCTGGGAACTAGGCCCAACAAGTCTAAAATCCCTCCCCACCAAGTCTAAAATCCCTAAAACAAAGACAAAGCTTATGGAATCATACCAGCTTAGGTCCCATCTCAGGGTCCATTTCAATCCCCTCTTTGACTTGTTCCCGAGTCAAATCATTGACTCAGTTCCTCCATAGGGAGAGAGAATTGTATTGGGTCCACATTACCATTAATTTTATGGTCCCATTCTGATCTGCACAAATGACATTAATGCATTTAAAACACAAGGGCCAAACAGTATCATCAGGAGGATACAAACCAGGGAGGCAGCAATAGCTGAAATCAGGGTTGTCATCCATGGAGACCAACAGTTAATGTCAGAAAAACGAGGAGAACTACACCAGCCAGGGCAGTTATTAAGGTTGTTGCCATGGGGACCATGAGAAGAGAGACTGATATCACGACTCATTCCGTCAGACTCTTTTACCCGAGCCCAAACTTTCCCTAATACAAAGGCTACCTTGCTTCATGAGAAGTCCAATCCCTGGTGATTTCAGAGAACTATCTCTGCCAATGAGTCTACCTAGCTGCTCTAACTAAACCAACATCTAGATTGAAGTAGGCTGATCCTTTCTCCTGACCATACAGATAGATAGACATAAAGAATGTTTCACATCAGTGCACCAATCCTGACTCTATGTATATCACAGCTAACTTAATTTTATACCAGCTTTACTTATAAGCTCCAATTTTAAGATACACACATACCATTTCCTACATACTTAAACTTTCTAGGGTTTGTCTTCTTCCCTTTTTCACTGATACATTTTAAGACAATCCTTGCTTTTTAAATCCTTTCTTATCTAGAGGAGACCTTTTTTTTTCTTTCCAATTCCTTTCCTACTTTCTTTACTACCCTCTTCTTTCCCTGAGTTTCCACTGGGAAGCAGTCTCAGGTGATGGAATCAGGCAGAAGTTCAGTCTACTTTTTCCAAGGTGGAGGTGGTCAGGGTGATGAAGTAAATTTCCTCCAGGTGACTGTCAGGCTGTAGCAGCAGCAGGATCTTTCAGTGACTACAAAGGACTGTCACATCACATGCTGGGCTGCAAATTCCTAACTGACTGGTTAAGGATACATGACATAGACTTGGCAGGCTGTGGCCCCATTGGTTTTTAAGACTGTTTAGACAATAGCCCAAAATGACAACTTTTTTTTTACTAACCAGATATTTTTGTAAACAGACACAGAAGGCTTAGTCTTGTAAACATCTCTGATAGATGCAGTCTCCACACTTGCACACTTGTTAACACTACTCTTTATGCCTTTTTCTAAAAAAAAATATTATTTTATCTATTTTGCCTGGTTTTTCCAAAACTGACTCTGGACTCTTGATCTTCAAAGGGGGTTGATGGGTGAAGGTCCATCTTCTATAACTTCTTCAAGCTGACTTCAGGGGCGTTGATCTTACCTAGCTGGGAACCTGTAACAGCCTATTTTACAAAGAGGTTATTGTAAGGTCCACTCCTGGATGGCTAGCAGACTCCACCCTCCTCCCAGCAAAGTCTCCACCCAGTACCTTCATTACCTAGGCAACTGGCACATCTGGAAGAGGTCACATCTGCATCCGCTGAGGTCACATCTGAATTTGATGTGGCCACACCTTTCTCCACCCATACCCTAGATAAGGCCCAGCCCAGGCCTGGACACCCTCTCTCTGCTCTTTTCTAGTTCTTTCTCAGCTCTTTCCTTCTCTTCTCTTTCCCAGCTCCCTTCTCTTTTCTAGCTCTCTGCTCTTTTCTAGCTCTTTCTCAGCTCTTTCCTTCTCTTCTCTTTCCCAGCTCTCTCTCTCTGCTCTTTTCTAGCTCTTTTCTCTCTCTTTCCCAGCTCTCTGTCTTTCCCAGCTCTCTTTCCCAGGCCTTTCCGCACTGCGTGGAGGGCCAAGATGGCCTGGTGCCAGCTGGAACAATGAATAAACCTACACCTTACCTGAATACCATGTACGTGGTGCTGTTCTTACTCGGCTACCTCTTTTTTGTTGTTTTTTTGTTGTTTTGGGTCCGGTTGTGGGGCCTGAACTCTGGGCCTGGGCGCTGTCTCTCAGCTCTTCAGCTCAAGGCTAGTGTTCTACCACTTGAGCCACAGAGCCACTTCCGGCTTTTTTTTTCTTCTTTCTTATGTGGTGCTGAGGAATCGAACCCAGGGCCTCAGGCATGCAAGGCAAGCGCTCTACCACTGAGCCACCTTCCCAGCCCCATCGGCTACCTCTTTTTAAAAACCTAACAGTTACCAAGATTAGATGTCATTAAGAACAATATTTTAACTTTTGGCAACTTCACAGATCTTTTCTCCAGCTACAGCAGTATAGCTTGTTTAGCACTCTGGTTTGCAAAAGCATCTTTCTGGAAAGTGATCTCTAGTGACCCTAACAATGCCTAAGTTACCTGTGCAGGCCTTCAGACAGATATCAATAGAAACACACTCTCAGATTTATAACCCCTTCCCCTTTTTTTTGAACAGATGAATTTCATGTAGCTTGTTTTACCTCAGTTACTTCCAATTAGGGATTTTGGCACATACAGGGTTGAGATTTAACTATTCCCCACATTTTATAACTTTAGCTTTTTACTACTGTCACAGAGGACTGGCAAATCTCTGTCCCTTACAAGGTAGATAGTCATGGACATTAGGCATGCTTACAGACTATCTTCCCATGACCTCCTGGTTCTGACCAGATTTTGAAGGGCCACACACAAATGACTCTAGGATCTGACATTATTTATGCCATCCAAGCAGTGGCTTACTCCCTCTGGATGCTCCACCAGTGCTTTGTCTTCTCCACACTGGATAGATGCCTCATTGGCATTTCCCTTAGCTGGTCAATGGACTTGAACTTGGGGCCTGAGTGCTGTTTCTCAGCTCTCCAGCTCAAGGCTAGCACGGCACTTTGGGTCCCAAAGCAACTCTGCTTGCTCTTTCAGCACTCTGCTGGCTGATTAGAGGTGACAGTTTCACAGGGACCTTTTTCTGCCCAGCCTGGCTTCAGACCAGTTTGCAGATCAATGAATCTTATAAAAGTCCACTTTACTCCAATTAAAAGCAACAAGGTGGTCAACATAGAAATAGCTCTTAAGCATGCTCTTACCTGGAACATATTAAGAGCCAAAGTTACATCTGACAAACTTGTAAGAATCTTCTGTGCTTTGCTCTGGGCTTTCTGGAAACTGTTTTAAAAAATCCTATAAGAGCAAAGTAGAATAGCAATTACTTTGGTAATCCTAATTTTTCCTTTGTGCACTTTGAGGCAAGTGTTAAGAACAATTTTACTTTTAAACTTTATATCCAAAAATCCATTCCTAATTTTTAAGCCTCTTAATAATCTCATTTAATATTTTATACTTTAGTTTTCATTTGTGTTTTGAAAAAATTCCTTGAAATCTTTAGTCCAAGTGTCACTCATTGACTCTTGGCTGCTTGTTTTAAAGCAGATACACATTAAAATGTTTCAACTCAAATGACAATTTTTCCTTAATGCAAGAATTACAATCACCATAACTGTACCAAGAAGCTAGACTTAACACCTTCATGACTTTTAAGAACATATCCTAATTGTAGAACATCACTGAAAGCAAGTCACATTATACAAATAAACTTTTTAACCCTTTTTTTAAGGCCTTTTTAATTTTAATTTTAACACATCCAAGGGGCAGTTTTAGCAATACTAATCAGATCATCACATCACTAATTTTAACAATCTTGTTTCCAGTGTCTATCTGCAGGGAAAAGGGAGAGAACAAAGATGGGCCACTTGGCCCCTCCTATGGAATAGACATGCACCCAATATGACTCTTTAGGGTTAGATGAAGTGTGTTTTGCCAGCTTGCCCTCTTTCACCATGTGTGGACTCCTCCCAGGGCCTGTCCCACCATGTGTGGACTCCCACCAGGGCCTGCCCCACCATGTGTGGACTTCCCCCAGGGCCTGCCCCACCATGCATGACCAGCTGAACTGCCCTTCTCCCTGTTCATCCCTCAACCTTAAAGATAGGTCTTCTGTTGGCTTCTAAATTTTTCCCTTTTCTTTTCTCTTGATTCTTAAATACATAGTTTTAGAAATACATAGTTTTTAGACAGAACAGGTAAAGTCTTTGACAGTGTTAAACTAACCTCTACATTTAAATTTCTAATATTTATCCCAAACAGCCACTGCCTTTTTGTTAAGCCAGATAACTTGATTACAGTGTAAACAGCCTTTTGAATTTTAAAATATTAGATTTTAATTTTCAAGTTAAAGAATCCTTAAAAAGCCTTTTAAAACAATGTGAAGATTGTTTAAAATTTTTGGTAATGTCCAAATCTCATAACCTTTTGAATTTTAAACTTAAAACTCACCCAACTGTCACAGCATGCTGACAATTGTTATCTTGAACATGTTCACACGCAAATAAAACACACTCACAAATACGGATACAGGTGGACCCATTGTAACAATGAGATGTACAAGATGTTACGTCAAAAAACGAACTTTACAACTTTGGTGGGGGGGTGAAGAGGGAAGGGGAATTAGGAGGGGGGAGGGGAAGGGACAGTGGGGGGGATGGGAAGGGGAAACAAAGGAGGAGGCAACAGTGCTGGATAAGAAATGTACTCATTACATTGCTCATGTACTTGTAACCCCTCTGTACGGTATTTTCACAATCAATCAATCAATAAATAAATACACTCACACAGATCTTAAAGCATGCAAAAATTAAAATCAGTTGTAAGTACATTTTCTAAAATCTTTAGATAATGCACATTTAAGACAAGATTTTCTTTTTTTAACAAAGTACCTTTGTTGAGCTTCATTTTCCCCAGGCTTGCTTGTTTAGCAAGTCATTTCACCAATTGGTCTTTTGAATACCTTTAGTTGGAGGAAGGCTGGTGGGGGGGGGAGGGGGGTCACCTGAAACTAAACAGGTCCAGCTGTAGTCTCTGATCCAGGCTCACAGCAGTCTACACCCTACCCTTCAGGCAGCCTCTGCAGGGAGAAAATTCAGCCTGAGGCTTGAAGGGGACCAAACTAGTCTAGCAACCTTCCATGCCTCAAGGAGGGGGACATTGCAGGTCTGTGACCGAGCCCAGCTGGAGGCCAGAACTTTTATTATTTTTATTTATTTGTTCAAATAAATAACAAAAACACAAATAAACACAAAAACCAAGGATCCATATTTAAAACTGGTATCAATTCTAAAACAGGACAAGACAAGAACTGAAGGCTGAGTTGGGGACTAAGGGGCCCCAGCTCATCCCTACCAGAACTCTGTGCTATTCCCTCTCAGCAAGCTGAATCCAGAGTCTGCTGAGTGAGTCTGACACTCTCACCCAGAACTTCCCTACCTCAGAAAACATAGAACAGAAAACACACCAAAGTAAACAAGACAGACGAGTGGCCACAAAGACAACATCAGGTCTCAGTGAATGGGGAGACATCTCATCACCATTCACAAGTGGGACTCAAATCAACTTACCAGGGGACTCAAACCTCCTCTACTCACTTCAGGAGAATTTTTCTTTTAGATTCCTGAAACCATTGACCCAAGGGGTTTCTCCTCCAATGTGGAGGAGAACTCCCAGTCATCTTGAGGCAAGGGAAAGAAGTCCCTAGCGGCCGTCCCCTTAAACGGGCAGGTTCTCCCCCATGCTCAAACCCCCTGATGCTGCAATCTAACTGGGGCAACTTGCAGGTGGTCAGTGGCAATTTCATAATTGACAAAGCAAATTATAAAAGCAGAACTAGTAGTTTTTTGTTTTTTGTTTTTGAAATCTTTAAAATGAAGTAGGACAAGGTGTAGGTCTACAGGTGTCCCGAGAGTGGACTCACTTTGTCCCATATTTTTCCTATAAAGTAAATCCAATTACAAACATGGCAAGCAAAAGCAAAAGCACAATGAGACACAGACAGACATGATATACACAGAATGAGGAGAGATCCCAAAACCAAAAATTACTTTTTATCTTTTCTCTCAAACTATTTTCTCGACAAGCAAGCCCCCGTCCAACTAGTATTGCTAGGACTAGTGGAATTCAGGGGTCCAGGCATCCCTGGACCTCCTCGGCCTTAGTGGACTCTGCTGTGCATCCAGCTTCACCCTACTTTTGGCTCATTTTACAATGCTTACTCGAGGCTTTTCTTGGAACTTCACTCCAACAGCGGAGTGCCTGCACACTGTTCTCCCGGCCTGGGACTTCAATCCCCCTCAGGTTGGAGCGACTAAGAGCTCTATCCTGGACAAGCCTCCATTAAATGTAGTAGGAAGACCCCTACTCAGGCAGGCAAGCCCACCTAGTCATCTGGAGTGACAGAGCCCACTGCAACAAAGTTGTTAACAAAGAAGCAACTTTATTGAGAAGGTTCCTACACTGATTGGTCAGAGCCGAAGCACAGGCTCAGGAGCGGATACTGTGACCCCAAGCAGCCCCCATTTTTTGGTTTTTAAAGGAAAAATCCATGAGATTGAGCCTGGTCATGAGCAGGTGACCAATGGGATGGTAACACACTCAAAAGATTGTACAGTCATAATGACCACACACAGGTGGCCAATGAGATTACAGTTTGTAATGGCTGTTTAAACCAGCCTATCACCTTGGTTTAAAATGGCATACAAATATAGTGGGTAAGGCGAGGTCTACCTTTTGGTGGGCAAAAGGTGGAGTTTACCTTAAGCATGTGCAAAAGGCAGGGTTTACCTTAAGCAAGTGGTGTCACCAGTTAGAGCCATTTTACAACCTATCTGCTTTATGGGCCAGTCTTTAACTCAACAGTCAAGGGTGGGTTAGGTTGTTAAGGGGAGGGGGACCAGATGTATTTTTTTTCATTCCAGGAACTAGGTCCATCAAGTCTAAAATCCCTAAAACAAAGACAAAGCTCAAAATGGAATCATACGAGCTTGGGCCCCATCTCAGGGCCCACTTCAGCAGGAAGAAACATCAAAGAAAATTGTGTATTTTGTTTCCTTTGCAATTTACAGATTAAAGCATTATGGGTGGTGGGCAACCTAATCTAATGAGGTGATGATGATGAAGCACCATGCCAAAGTTAAGTCAGTAAATAAACTGGAAAAACACTGTCTCTTTCTTCTCCTATCTGATAACCAAGTTGGTGATGCTCTTACCTCCCGGCCTGAGCTGAAGAAAACTCTGAGGCATCTCATAAGTTACAAGATAGTCAGAGCAATGGACAGCTAATTAACATAATTGACATTTATACCATGTTTTCCTTTAAAAGTTGGCTCCTGCATTTAAAAAAAATCATTAGAAAATTGAGTCCTATAATATTGAAGAGATCCAGGATACAAGCCCATTATTTTTAAGGAGACCATGGTAACATTGATTCAGAAAGAATTTTCACACTTGTTGAAAAAAGGAAGAAAAATGGGACAATTTCATCAGAAATACCAAAGCTTGAAACAGATTTAAATAAGAATTTGAGAATCAAAAGTTATGATAAACAAATACAAAACTTACTGACTGAGCACAATAGTAAATTAAAGCTGGCATAGATCCAGTGAGTTTGAAAACAGATCAATACAAGTTATCTACTGTAAACAACCAAGTGAAATAGGAAAACACTAAAAACTGGGCCTCCTGGACCTAACAGAAAACATTAAATAATCTAACACTTGTTTCATTACAGTCTTAGAAGAATAGCAGAACAAACAAATGCTTCAGAAAAAATATTTGAAAACATAACTTTTGAACATTTCTCCACTTAGGTAAAGAACAAGAATCTGATCTATTACAAACAAGATAGACATAAAGATAAACAAATGCCTCAGAGTAGAAATGTCTAGAATTCTCTATATTTTATCATGTCCCAGTGTGTGTGTATGTGTGCTTGTATGTCTGTGTATATATATATGTGTGTGTATCTGTATATATATATAGAATACATATGTGTACATATGTATATATTTATACATGTATGTGTGCCTATGTATAAATATAGGTATATACATATACACATACACATATATCCTAATCGTAAGTGTGTTTACTTGTAGATTTATAGGCACATTCTACTTACTACAAATGAAGGAAATCATGCAGCCTATATTCATAGGGATGGTTGACAGTGGCTTATTAGCTATGTGTAGATGACCATATAAAATAATATTCTGTGAAGTGAACTCTAAGAAAAGAAAATGAGAAATTTTTAGTTGCCATTGTTGCTGATTTTTGTTTTCTTTTCCTTTTGTCTTGTTTGTTTGTATTTGGGAGGGCAAAGAAAAGCACATAAAAGGTGGAACAAGAGTGAACAAATTCAATAGTGATACTCACTAGACAAAATGTGGAAAATGAACCAATATCTTGTGGGAGGGACAGGGAGGGAAAACTGGGAAAGAGGAAAAGAAAAAAGAAGGAGAGACATAGTTCAAGAAGAATTATACTCATTACTCATTACCTGATTCATGTAAACTATAACCTTTCTGTATATCAACTCTACAATAATATTTTTTTATTTTTTAATTATTTTTCTAATATTTTTTTAAAGATAAATAAATGCAGGCACTTTATGGTATAATTTCTGAATTATAAGGAGGAAAATATCTTCTAAACAAAGATTGATAAAACCTTTAATTACAGGAGAAAAATGCCTTGCACTATAATAAGAAACTTATTAAAAAATGGACGACATTTTCTTGATCCATTCATGAATTGAGGGTCATCTGGCTGATTCTCTACCTTGCCTATGTTGAATGGCGCTGATGAATATGGTTGTACTTGTAGCTTTACTCTATGTATCCGGGTTTTTAATCTTTTGGCTAAGTGCACAGGATAGAAATTGCTGGACCACAAGGTAGTTCTGATTTTTTGTTTTTTTGTTTTTTTCTTTGAGGAACTGCCATACAGCTTCCCAGAACAATTGAAGGATCAGGCATTATATATATATATATATATATATATATATATATATATATATATATATATATAATTGAATTTCATCCACTAGAATGAATAATATTGAATCATTAGTAAAGTGATGGATAGACCTAGAAACAATTAAGTGAAACCAAGCCCAGAGAGAAAAAATTGACATGTTGTCATTCATATGTGGAAGTTATAATTAGTTCATAAACTTATAAGTAAATATGTTGGGTAGTATAAAAGTACATTCAAGCCAGATTCCAGTGGATCATGCCTATAATCCTAGCTATGGGCAGAAAAGTCCATGAGACTCTTACCTCCAATAAAGCACTCAGAGAACTGGAAGTGGCACTGTGGTTCAAGTGGTAGAGCACTAGTCTTGAGATGAAGAGCTCAGGGACAGCACCCAGGCCCAGAGTTCAAGCCCCATGACTGACACACACAACAAAATTTACATTCAAATATGTTAAATAAAATATGGTGATTTCAAGGGACAACTCAATAGAAAGACAAAGTCAAAATATTACAAAATAAATACTAGGAAGTAGGTACTTGTAAATGGTAGAGTTAGATCAAGAGGAGAGAGGAGTAGGGATGGGGGTGGAGGAATGCAGTCAAGAATGAAATGTATATCCTACAAAATTAAGAAAAGTGAAGGAAGGAGTGGGTAGGGATGGGATGGGTGAAATGTTGAAAGTGGTGCCATTGATCAAGATTCAAGATACATTATATTCATAAACTGTTTTGTTAAATGACGATTTCTTTGTACAAGTGCTTAATGATGATCTTACAAAGGGGAAAAAAGGACCAAAGGGAGAATTGATAAAATATTACTCAATGTTGACAGAAAAGGTTATTACTACATTGTACATCTACCATTATTTTTCAGAAATTGTTATATAGTATAGGTATTTTCTTGCAAAGCTAGTAATATCTAACACAAGAACCTATATAACAATGTGACAAAGTTCTTCACATATAGAATTGAGGGAGAAGATTGTCTTCCTTTAGATAGTATTTAGCTCTTACCTCAAAGTGATACTCTTGTTTCTGCTTCTCAGCTAGGTTACAGACACCTTTGTCATAATCTACCAAAAAGTGGGTTTATTATTAAAGGTAATGTTTGTTAACCTGTCATGTTCAGTAAATTAACTGTAATGAATTCACATTTTAGTTAAATATTTTCAATTTATAATTAGTTTATCAGATTCATCAATGATAACTTCTGTAATCAATCAATTTAATACAATTATTACAATTGTCTTTGAAATCTTCACATCCATTCATTCATGATGCACCTATAGGTTACTGTTAGGTTTTTAAAGAAGAGGTTGCTGAGTAAGAACCACACCACAGCACCTGGTATTCAGGTAAGGGGTAGGTTTATTCATCATTCTGGCTGACACCAGGCCATACTGGCACTCCACGGGGCTGGGAAACAATGATCTGGCCCTGGGCTAGGCCTTATCTAGGGTAAGAGTGGCAAAAGGTGTGGCCACATCTAATCAGTGGATGCAGTTGTGACCTCTTCCAGGTGTGCCAGTTTTCTAGGCAACGCAGGTACTAGGTGGAGACTTTGCTACAAGGAGGGTGGAGTCTGCTCACCACCCAGGAGCTGACCTTACAGTTACCAAATGAACATTTTCCTGAATTCATTTGCATTTTGTAAACACAAAGAATTCTCTTGACTTGTATTATCATATGCACAAATCCTAGTCAATGTAATTTTATTTATTTATTTTAAATTTTTGTATGTTTTCTATTGTAAAAATACTGTACAGGGGTTACAGTTACACGAGTAAGGTGATGAGTAGATTTCCTATCGAGCATTGTTGCCTCCTCCTTTGTTTTTCCCCATCTTCCCTTCCTTCCCACCTCCACAACTACTCCCTTTTTTCCCCTCCCCCCCTCCCCCGGCACTCGCCTCCCCCCCCCAAGTTTCAAAGCTCGTTTTCAACATAGTGTTTTGTACATCTCATTGTTACAATGGGTCAACTTGTATCCCTATTGAAGCATTTTTGTTTTGTTTTGTTTTGTTTTTCCCTTCCTCTCCCCAAATTAGAGAAGTGTATATACAAGATGCAGGGTACCAACATCAAATACAGTGAAAATGGGTTATACCATAGGTGAGGAACATACATTTAGTTTTATTTTCATTGTAAAGGTGATCTACAGAGGAGTTACCATTACGTAACTCAAGAAATGATTATATTTATTTTTGAATAGTGTCACCTCTTCCCTTGTTTTCTCCCAGTATTTTCCCATCTTACCCTCCTCCCCAACAAGTTTAGTTCATTTATAACATAGAGTTTAGTGAATATTTGTGCTGCATTTGTTCACCATTTGTTCTACCATTTCTGTGCTCCCCTTACCCTCCCATAAACAGATAAATTTATATACAAGGCAAAAGGTACTGAAATCAAAAACAGCAACAAAGGAGAGAAAAAACATAAACACAAAACAAAATACCATTTTGTTTTCATTTCTTGGAGTTCATTTCGATAAACATCATTTTATATGATCATATGAACATAGCTATTGAGCCTCTGTAATCCTCTCCTAAGAATATCCTATTTTGTTCTCACTGTGTGAATGTTTAGAGTCCTGCTTAATTCAGAACCATGTTCATTGCAGTATTATTTCCCAATAGCCAGGATATGGAATCAACTGTATGTATTTTTCCACCAGAATGAATAATATTACACCTTCAATAAGGAAATGGAAAGATTTAGAAAAAAATATATTGTGACGTAAGTCAGACCCAAAGCAACATAGAATTCATGGTTTCCTCCATTTGTAGTAATGAGAATGTTCCTATAAATCTATAAGTAAATCCAATGGATGATAAAAGGCAAAAAAAATCTCATGCGTATATGGTAAATGTAATTTCATATTCTAAGTATTTTATTAGTTCACTGTAGAAGAGTCAACACACAATTTGCTTATCCACGCAAATATTCTCTATTAAATCAAAAATTATAGTTTCAGAGAATAAAGAATAAAATATTGCAGTTTAGTCTTGAACAAAATCTTGAGTAAAAAAGAAACATCTTATTTAAATATTTCAATTTTTTTAATGTTTTAGATAACTGAGCATGTGCTCTAGGCATGAAATATAATTGGCAAAAGCCAAATACAATGCTCAAGTGGTTCACATTGGTCATCATAAGTATTTTGGAGAATAAATAAAGAGGACTGGCATTTAAAATTATCTTAGAAAAGAAGTTCATATAATTCTGTCTCTGACACTAAAATGTTAAGTGCTGTGCTGTGCTCCTCTCATGCTAGCTTTGCAATGAGTAGAAACAGGAAATCATGGTCCAGGCTCACTCAGTTATGAATGTGAGATCCTATTCACAAATGAAAGATCTGGGAGTGTGACTCAAGTGGGAGATTATCTGTCTGGAAAGTAGAAAGCCCTGAGTTCAAACAGAAGAAAAAAATGCACCATTTTTCTTTTTAAATTATTAGCATAGTTTTCATTTTCTTAGTGTCAATAAAATAATAGTTAAGTCATCTTTAATTATTTGAGATATTTACTTTATTTACTTCTAAGGTAGACTAATTTATTGCATGAACAACAAATACACTTTTACATTGGCCGTTAAAGTAATGAAAAAGTATTAAAATTGATTGCCAAAGGGGAAAAAATTGCCTTTTTAGCGGTGTCTAAAAGCAAACCTTTCATTTTTCTTTTCTTTGATGCGAGTTATTATGTTAGAAGCTTCTAATTTTAGCGATTATAAATGTAACTGAGCTAATAACTGTTTTATTCACTTCAACTAGTTGGCATTTATTTTTCCATTGCATTCCAAATATCATAGGTATTTCTAGTTCTTAAAAATTAACTTACTTTGAAAAAATATTTGGTATTTCATACAGCTTCATAAATCACCAGCCAATCCAGGTCAATTCTTCTAATTAGCATGAAGGCACTTAGCCAACTTCTGCAATATGTCAATATAATCCGCTGCTTAAATAGTCCCTTTGTGAATAGAAAGCATAGTGATCTCTACTACTCAACATTTGTTGTAATTTCTAAAATGTGACTAAGGCTTGCTTCTCAAATATCAAATTATCACATTATTTTCCATAAATAAATACAATTAAAATATTATTACAAAATGCACACACAGAGATATATGTGATATTAAGACAATATAAAATTACAAGCATTTACTATTGTGAGGGGAGGTAAAAGTGTCTACATAAAAGGTTTGTACTTTAGGAAGTGGAGCTGTGGCTCAAGCGGTAGAGTGCTCGCCTTGAGCTGAAGAGCTGAGGGACAGTGCCCAGGGCCAGAGTTCAAGCCCCACTATCTACCAAAAGAAAAAAAAAGGTTTGTACTTTAAGCCAATGTGAACCCATCCTCATCTTTCTGTTCATCTATGTATGGTCTAAATATTAGGAATAAAGGACACATAAATAGAGCTAAGAAAAACAGCATCAAATATTAAAATTAGATTTTATATCTAGGATAAAAGAAAAATTAAAGAATAAGAAAAGTTTGCTTAGAGAAAAAAATCTAATTATAAGTTAAAAAGTATGATCATTAAGCAAAAATCACATGACTAATGTAACTGAATATCTAGCAATATATATTAATGTCAACTAGTGAAAGTGAGAATAAGGTAATATTATTTTATCTTATCAGATGCACATAGATATTGTGCCTTTGAGTTCCTCTCCTAAGAATATCTTCCTTTGATCTCACTGTGTGCAAATGCCTAGAGAAGTTTATAATTCATCATGATTCAGTGCCCTTTTTTTAACTATCCAGTCAGTTTAGTTGTCAGTTTATAGTAATATTCTAGCTAGTACAAATGAATAAAAACATGCAATCTATGTTTCTTTGGGTCTGGATTACTTCGCTTAATTTATTTTTTATTTTTTTCAGGTAAGGGGTAAGTTTATTCATTGTTCTGGCTAGCACCAGGCCATGTTGGCCCTCCAAGCGGCTGGGAAAGAGAGAGAGCTGGGAAAGAGATTTTCTGGGCCTGGGCTAGGCCTTATCTAGGGTATGGGCAGAGAAAGGTGTGGCCACATCAAATTCAGATGTGACCTCAGAGGATGCAGATGTGACCTCTTCCAGGTGTGCCAGTTGCCTAGGTAACACAGGTACTGGGCGGAGACTTTGCTGTGAGGAGGTACTGCTTGCCATCCAGGAGCTGACCTTACATTCCAGCCTTTTAATAATCATGAAATAGGGCACAGATTCTCTCTGGCTACTTTCTGCTGACAAGGGGCATCGACAATAGGAGTAAAAGGCTGGAATTTGGTCTCCTCCCAGAGAAGGCAGCGAGGAGCAGCTGTCCCTTGGTGGCATGAGTTCTTAGATCAAGTCTGGAGAAGTCTCATGAGGCATTGAGGGGCTGGAAAAAAAAATACTAGAGAGCAAATAAATGGCAAGAGGAAGGACTTGGGGCTGAAAATGTTGGTAGAAATGTCCTTAGCTACTTCTGACATCTGGCGACTAAGTAGAGAAGTCAGATGACAAAGGCAAGAATATAAATTCCTGTTGTTAATAGGTAGACAGGTATAGACATTGGATGGGCAGGCTTCTTCTACTGACCTCCCGGCTCTGGTTAATTTTGAAAGGGCAGGCACAAAGTAGTTGATGTGACATCATCTCCTCTTAGTCTTCTCCATGTTCCCTTGTTCCCCAGACTTGCTGAGTTGCTGGGATGGCTTGTCCCAGTTGGTATTCAAGGAGGTTTGAACTCAAGGCCTGGGAACTGTCCCTAAGCACTTCTGCTCAAGGTTAGTGCTCTACCACATTGTTACAGTACCACTTCCAGTATTTGGCTGGATAGAGATAAGAGTCTGCAGCCATGCTTCCAACTTGGCTCTTGGAAGGTCCCGACTTCCCCCAGAGCCCTCTAGAGAGAAATGGCCAAGCCCCCAAAGCCAAGCATCCTCGGAGTCAGAGGTGACTGGCCTTTCAACTAAAGGCCGTGGGAGCTCTCTGGTGTGGCGCCACATCTGGACAGAGACTGAGCAACAGAGAATCTTAGAGAGTAGTTTCACTCACCAGAGTAGAGAAGTGGTGCGGACGTGGATGTGAAGGCCAGCAATAGTATCGATGCTCTGTGTCTGCAGAAGACAGATGGGTTTGCAAAAGGCCGTCAGAACTGTGGGTATTCCTCAGAGCAAAAAAGGGAAAAACCAAAACCAAAATAAACAAACAAACAAAAAAAAACAGAGAGGAATCCTATCTATCCTGACTTTAAGCCCTTCCCAGGTTTCGGCACCATTTATGTTAGGTTTTTAAAAAGAGGTAGGCAAGTAAGAACAGCACCATGTACGTGGTATTCAGGTAAGGGGTAGGTTTATTTATCGTTCTGGCTGACACCAGGCCATGTTGGCGCTCCAAGGGGCTATGAAAGAAAGCTGGCAAAGAGAGAGAGCTGGGAAAGAGAAGAGAGCTGGGAAAAAGAAGAGAGAGCTTCTGGCACTTAGTTTATTTTTTTCCAAATCTTTCCATTAAGAATGGCAAAATACCATTCTCTCTGAAGCATAGAATTCCATCATATATATATATACATATGTATACGTACATGTACACATATGTATATGTATATGTATATGTGTATACATATACATATATGTATATGTGTATATATATGTATGTATATCAATTTTTCTTCACCCATTCATTCACTGTGGGCATCTGGGATGATTTCATACCGTGGTTATTGTAAATAATGTTGCGATAAACATGGTTGTATTGGTAGCTTTAGTGTGGTCTTATTTGTCATCTATTAGATAAGTTCCCAGCAGTGGAATTGTTCAGTCATGGGGAAGCTATATGTATTCATTTAAGGAAACTCCATACTGTTTTTCCAGAGTGGTTGGAAAAGTTTACATTCCCACCCACAACGCAGTAATGTTTTCTTTTGGCCACATGCCTGCCAGAATCTGTTATTGTTAGTTTTCTTAGTAATGGCCATTCTAACTGTGGTGAGGTGAAATCTCAATGTTGCTTTGATTTGTATTTCATTTATAATCAGTGATGTTGAACATTTCTTCATGTGTCTCTTGGACAGTCTTACTTCATATTATGAGAAATTTCTCTTTAGGTCTTTAGATCATTAATTGGATTGCTGTATCTTTGAGTGTGCATTTTCGAGGGATTTACTTTTTTCAACTCTAAAAAATGTTTTAGATATAAGGCCTTTGTCTGATGCATAGCTGGTAAAAACTTCTCCCATTCTATGAGCTGTGTATCTTGTTAGATGTGTCCTTTGCCGTGTAGAAACTCTTAAATTTGATGCAATCCCATTTTTTGTTTATTTATTTTTATTATTTTTATTAATAAGTTTTTAAATGTGAAAATACCGTATGGAGGGGTTACAGTTACGTGAGCAAGGTAATGAGTACATTTCTTTTTTTTTATTATTGTGAAAATACTGTACAGAGGGTTACAATTACATGGGCAAGATAATGAATACATTTCTTATCTTGCATTGTAGCCTCCTCCTTTGTTTCCCCTTCCCATGGTAATGAGTACATTTCTTATCAAGCATTGTTGCCTCCTCCTTTGTCTCCCCTTACTATCTCTACCATCCCATTCCCTGTACCCCCTCGCCAAAGTTGTACAGTTCATTTTTCCACATAATATCTTGTACATCTCATTGTTGGAATGGGTCCACCTGTATACCTATTTAAACAATTTGTTTTTTCCCTTCCTCTCCACAAATTATACTAACATCAAATAAAGTAAAAACAGGGGTTATATCGTGGGGGGAGGGACCCCATTTTTAAAGTTTTTTGTTACTTAGAAAATTTTGATTTGTACCTAGAAGCCCTGGTGTTTTGTTTACCTCTTCCTGTAATATTGTCATAATATCTGATCTTATATTGAGGTCATTGATTCTTTTTTATTGAAATGAACTCAAAGAAATGGAAAAAATGTTTTGTTTTGATTTGATTTTCCTTTGTTGTTGTCTTTCTTTTCTTTTCCTTTGTCTTGTTTGTTCATTTATCTGTATTTGGGAGGGTAATGTGGAACACAAAAATGGCAGAACAAAGGGTGAAAAAATGTTGCAGTGATACTCACTAGACACTATGTTGAAAATAAGATATACAGCTGTGTGTCCAGACAAAAGAAAAAAATGAGAGAGAGCCAGGGAAGGGGTGACATTGTTTAAAAAGAAATGAGCACTTTAACTTAAAAATCTGTAACCCCGTGTATATCACCTTTACAATAACAAAAAATGAATAAATTCAAAAAGAAATATTTGTGTATTTTTGAGGATCAATTGTATCTTTGATGCCAGAAAAAAGATATTGCATTAATATATCACATAATATAATGGACACCTCCTAAAATATGTTTGCTTAGGTAGTTTTGTCCTTGTACATGTATAACCTAGTGTATTTATATAAATGAAAATGAATAGAAGTTCATTAAGTGATACAATCTTATGACAGCACTTTTGTAATAACCAAGACGTCATCATACAGTTTGTGAATGAACACATTCATTTATTAATAAAGTCAAAGATGAAAATCTAGGCTTCGATGTTTACTATTGTAGTTTTGTAAAATAGTGTATTTACATTTTTAGATTATAATTTACAAATTGATGACTTAACATGATCATGTCATATGAAGGAAATAATTAGAAATCTGGTTCCAATAAATTTACAGTGGAAACAGGCACCATTTATTTCAGGAAAAAAATATCTGTGCTTAATCAATTTTGCTCATAAAAAATACAATCTTACTAATAAACAAGTTTTTTTCCAACAGCATTGGATTCTTGTTCTGTCCTTTATTTTTATTACTTAGCATTTCTAAAATATTTTTTATTGCTGTGTGCCAATTGTAGATACCGATTATAGATAAATATCTCAGTTATTCTTTACTAAAATAAAATGAACGTACCAATTTTTATTTCTTCAATATGGCTTATTCAATAAGTAAAAAGAATTACAAGTTAAATTTTTTTGTATACAAATTGAAAATGTGTGAAGTAAATTTTGGTGCCTGAGTTGTTTTATATCTAACTCTCAATCTACATTTTCATGTGTTCTAAATCATTGACTCTTTACCTACTAACATTGTATTTTTAAAATACTTACATTTATATCAGTGCAAGTATAAACTTTCTTAATATCAAAAAATGCTTTAATTTAGGACTTATTATTTGTTTCCTTCCAGATTAATTGTGGGATAAGTAGATAAGAATGAATATGATTTTGACTATAAACATTTCACGTATCTTATTTTATTAATCATAATCATGATCACATGCATGAAATGACAATGTAGACATATGGTATCATTAATAAATGTGACCCTATCTCTTGACAAAGACAATGATATTCTATTGTATAGCAGATTTTCCAACATGATTAGAAACCAACTAGAGTAAAAATAGTTTTTTTTTCCCTCCAGTACAGAATGTCCCCAGGGATTTTGCTAATTGAATTGTTACAGGCTTGGTTGAGCAAGCTAAGTACTATGGTTCCACGTGTTCAAGGATTAACTGTGTTTCATTATGTCAGCCAAGACTGAATGCCAAGAGAAGAGTGTGTCACAGTTTAGAACACTTAGTCTCCTAGGGGTTGACTCCATGTTGATGTAGTGATAATTGAAGTTTCCAGACAAGGCCACTATGTTCTTGTCTTATTGGATAATTTTATAATTGTCAGGGAGAAAGAATGCTACCACTGGCATTCAGATTATTTGGGTAATTTTAAAATGTACACAAACAATTTATCATGCATAATATGCAATAGTTTCAGCCATATTGTAATGTAAACTAAATATTTGCAAATGATACATTAGTAAAATATTTTTCATGGTGAAGCATATTTTGTTATTTATTTATTTGTTCATTTTTGTTGCTGGGGATCACCAGGACCTCTGCTTACACACTATTCAAACTATTTCTAGCCTCCCAATTTAGGATATAATGGTTTAAACCATAACATGTAGAAGGCTGATAATAGTTACTGGTGGTGTAGTACTTGGATATAATAAAGCTCCTTTACAATTAAAGCAGATGTTTGTAGAAAAGAGAACAGAAATTAGTTGAATCACTGATCTGCATCAAATATTTTGTTATTGATTAAACACTTTTTGTCTCTATACTATCATATGTTGAGGGATAATTTTTAAGCAGCAATGTTGAGAGTTGTGGCACATTGAGTAGTGTTTTGGTTATGTGACCAAGAGACCTTTGGACAGATTAATGCTGCATTGTGAGAATGAAAGAGATATTGATCGGGAAAAATGGACTGGTTATCAAGAAAGTAGATGGATTTAAACCAAGTTTATGACTTACATTTTCCATCATTATTATGCACATTTGTGCTTTCTTGCCATGCATATGACATCACAAAATAGTCACCAGGAGATAAACATATGTGGAGGACATACTCATAAATTTGCAACTCCACAACCATGAGACAAAATATATCTATTTTTTTTACAAATACTCTTCTGATATGAAAAAATGAAGAAGCCCTATAATTTCATAACCAAATAATTAACTCACTAAAATGGGTGAAATACAAAAATGTCTAGAAAGTTGGCATTTCAATTGCTCTTGCTAAACTATCAAGGTAGATTTTGCTTCCAACCAGTCCTCTCAGAAGTTAACTCTCTTCATTGCAGAATGAATTGCTTCATTTTCCACACATGCAAGTACTATATATTTTTTCCTGACAGGTATCAATAGATCTGGCATATGAAATACAATGACAAGATAATTATAAACTTCGTAGATACTTCTTAAATATTTGAAAACATAGAATTTTCCAAGTTAATTTGTGTGGAGAACTGATGTATTGTCTACACTCTCCTTCAAAGACAGGTTTACTGAAGATTCTTAAGGGAAATAAAAATGGGATTTGAGAGCACTTAAGTATCCTGAGGCACTTGTAGTTGCCATAGAGATGACCTCTGTCTGTGCACTTTGTTCAAAGCTCCTTTCCTCCCATAGAAGGAAAGAAAGGCAATATAATATTTGAAGATGGAAAATAATAAATGTTTTTTAATTTAATTTAATTGTAAGGGTGATGTCAGAGGGGTTACAGTTACATAAATAAGGTAAAGAGTACATTTCTTGTTGAACAGTGTTACTCCCTCTCTTGTTTCCTCCCACTTCCCCTCCCCCCAGACTCACTTCCCCCCTCAAGTTATAAAGTTCATTTCCAACATAGTGTCTTGTATCACTGTTGCATTGATTCACCCTTTGTCCTTTGTTTCACCATGTTGTTATTCCCCTTTCCTTCCCCCCAAATCAGACAAGACATAGGGTACTAAAATCAAAAACAGTGACAATGGGGGATAAATAAAAGGAAAAAGAAAGAAAGAAAGAAAAAATAACTTCACACAGTATATTAAAAACAAAAACATTCATTTCAATTAGTAACATTTAATATGGTTACAGGTACATAGCTATTGAGCTGTTGTGATCCTCTGCTAGGACAATCCTAGACATATACTAATTATTACAAATGAGGGAAACTATGGAGTATATGTTTCTTTGTGTTTGACTTACTTCACTTAATATGATTTTTTCCCCTACTTTCCATTTCCTTACAAATGGGATGATGCCATTTTTTTTCTGATGGAAGTATAGAATTCCATTAGGTATATATATACCCCATTTTCTTGGTTCATTCTTCTGCTGAGGGGCATCTGGGTTGATTTTGTATTTTTAAGCATATTTTTTTATTGTAAAAATACTGTACAGAGGGGTTACAGTTACATGAGTAGGGTAATGGGTACATTTCCTATCAAGCATAGTTACTTCCTCCTTTGTTTTCCCCTACTCTCCCTTCCCTCCCACCTCCACAATTACGTCCCGCCTCCCCAACCCCACTCTCTGCGGACCTAAATTGTAAAGTTCGTTTTCAACATAGTGTCTTGTACATCTCATTGTGACAATGGGTCAACCTGTGTCCCTATTTAAGCATTTTGTTTTTTCCCTTCCCTTCCCCAAGCTAGAGAAGTGTATATACAAGATGCAGGGTACCGATATCAAAGACAGTGAAAACAGGGGTTATACCATGGAGGATGAACATACAAAGAAACAAAAAAAAATCACATGGTACATTATAAATATGTTAACTATGATAAATAATACTGCAATGAACGTAGTTGTGCTGGTAGCTTTAGTATGGCTTTGTTTGTGATCATTTGAGTAAATACCCAGGAGTGGGATTGCTGTGTCACAGGGGAACTCTATGTGAAGTGTTTTGAGAAACCTCCATACTGCTTTCCAGAGTGAACAAATTATACTCCCACTAACAGTACAGTAGGGTTCCCTTTTGGCCACATCCACACCAGCATCTGTTATTATTTGTTCTTTTGATAATAGCCATTTTAACTGGGGTGAGGTGGAATCTCAATGTTGTTCTGATTTGCATTTCTTTTATGGCCAGTCATGTTGAACATTTCTTCATTTGTCTATTGGCCATTCTTATTTCCTCTCCAGAGAAGTCTCTTTTTAATTCTTTAGTCCACTTATTAATGAGGTGGTTGTTTCAGGATTTGCTTTTTTCAGAGGTGTGGTTTAATTTTTTGAGCTCTTTTGATATGTGGTCCTTGTCTGTGAAGATCTGTGGGCTTTCTATTTATTTTGCTAGCTACATGCCCTTTGCCATGTAGAAGCCCTGCAGTTTAATGCAATCCCATTTATCCAGATTTTCCTTGATTTGTTTTGTCTCTGGATCTTTATTTATGAAGTTTTGACCAGTGCCAAGGAGCCCTAGTGTATGTATCCCCTAGCCCTTCCTGTAGCAATAAATGATTTTTTTAAAAAAATTTGCTCTTAGTGTAATAGATTTCAGGAAATAAATGAAAGAATTATGAATCAGTTAGAATTTGGAATTCTATGACTAGCAACACTCAGTATTTAGATAAGGGAGCAGTCAGAAATCAATTTAGTTTTCTGTGTGGGAATAAGAGGTGTAACTCAAGTTGTAAAGCACTTGACCACCAAGTGTGAGGCCTTAAGATAAATCCTCTATACCACCCCCCAATGTAATAAGTTTCTGTGTGGCCTCAGATTTTCCTTGATGATATTGTCTCTGTGAGGTTGGGTGCCAGTGGCTCATGCATGTAATCCTAGCTATTCAGTAGGCTAAGACTTGAGGATAGTGGGTCTAAGCCAATCTGGGATGTATAGTTTGTAAGAAGACTCTTTTTTTTGGGCGGGGGGGGGGGGGGGGTCGGGTCCGGTCATGGGGCCTGAACTCTGGGCCTGGGCGCTATCCCTCAACTCTTCAGCTCAAGGCTAGCGCTCTACCACTTGAGCCACAGCGCCACTTCCAGCTTTTTTCTTTTTGCTTATGTGGTGCTGAGGAATCAAACTCAGGGTCTCAGGCATGCAAGGCTAGCGCTCTACCACTGAGCCATCTTCCCAGCCCAGAAGACTCTTATTTGTAATTAACTTTGCAAAGCCAGAAGTAAAGCTCTGATTCAAGTGGTAAGACACCAAAATTCAAATCCCAGTTCCAGAAGAAAAAAGAGAATCTCAATGCCTCTCCAACTCTCTTTGTTTTATCAAATAAATTAAACTAAGAAATATAAACATACAGATTGAGTCATGCCTGCATAAAGGAACGTTTTCCTATGATTCAGAGTACAGGACTGACTAAGCACTGGGTGTTGTATCTTTGTTGCCACCAAGCTTCCAATATTCAAAGCTTGTGTTAGGATGGAGTCATCTCCAAGACATCCAGAGATCTCTTCAGTGCCATCTTCTCATTATTCTGATGAACATTAACTGAACTCTTTCTCTCTTTATTCATCTCTTCACCAATTTCTTGGCCACCTTCTGCTAAATATTTTTTTTAAATGCTATAACGCCTGGATGATATTTTCCAAGATTTCATTTCTACTTCCCTGATGTTTTATTAAAAATCCTGTCCTCAGGTCACATATATTCTCTATCTCATTCACTGATTTGTGCTAAGAGCAAGCTTGCAGTCACCTGAATGTTTTGCTCCATAGATATTTCTTCTATCACATCACACATTCAAGTACATCACTTTTACCTGACCTAATGCAGACAAATTCTTCAGACGATTAGCCCCTGGAATCAATAAATGAAAATATTTTAATTTGTTTTCATCTCAGACAGCATTAGAGCAGTCTTTATTCTCCACATAGTTCACCAGAATCCTCACTAGAATCACATTTAAAGTTTTACTTAGGCTATTTTAGGTTACTCCTCACATATGTTTCAAAATGACTCTAGCTTTTTCTCAGAAGCCAAACTCAAATCTACTTCCACATTTGTACATAGTAATAGCAACACAGCCTCTATGTTTTGAAGCAATTTTCTGCCAAACATTTGTGCAAATGTTTTCTGTATATATTTTGATGATCATGTTACTTTTGTCTTTGATTTTGTTGTCTGTTATATTATGGTTATTGATTTGCTTATGTTAAATATCCTGAAATTGCTGGAATTAAACCAACTTAATTGTGGTATATAATTTTTGTACATTGTTAATGAGTTGTTGATTTATTTTTGGGGGATGGAGGGCTTGGTACCTATCTTTATTCTGTGAATTTGCTATTAAACCAAATCTTATATTGTGCTGTTGTCTATCTTAGCATTTATATCCAGTAATATTTCCTTTACAAAATTGTAATTTATAGTCAGCAATTTATATTTATATATCCATTTATATCCAGTAATATTTGCTTTAACAATTCCTTTACAAAATAGGTAATATATTTTATTTGATGTATTACACAGACATGAAAATAGACATATGCACATATGAAGATTGAATAAAATATTTTAAGTAAAGAATCTTGACTGGAATCATTACAAAATTAATATACAGAAATGGATGCGACTCTTATCTATAATAATGAAGATAAAATGCAAAATCTTTATATATAGAATTTATTAACATTAATAAATATAAAAAGGTATATTAAGTATTTCATATGAATTTAAAATCTGTCTCAGTAAACTGGGCATAAAACAGTGCATTATAAATATGATTATATTATTCTTATGGAGATTGAGCTACACAGTTTTTTTTAATTAAATGAAACTATGTCTCATAAATTATATTCAAATACTGAACTATTGTAGGAATTGAATTTTTATAGGAATAGAATATCTTGATGTTTTAATATTATTTCTTAAAATTTGACTTTCATAATGCTAACTTGATGATATACATTTTGAAATTTTCTAGTCTACTAAATTGATGCATAATATACAGTTAAAATGCCATGTGTTAGTGATTCAAAATTTATGTTTGTACAGAGCTTACTATAGGGTAAGAGATTTTTGGTAACTTATTTTAAATGAAGTACTTATATATCATATTTTTATTAATTTAATGTAGTTATTTTATATGTATTTTCATTGTTTTGTTTTAAATTACATAGTAATTAAAGTTTACAACCTTTCAAATATTAAAATGTAGATCTTGATTAGATTCTCAAAACAAATAACAGGTTTTTAAAATTACATTTGTTTTACAAAATGGAATTCATCTCTGTGTTTTAATATAAATTGTCACAAGCAGTTGTGACACATTTTATGAGTTCTACATTTTCTCTGTTCCTCACTTGAGAATAAGACACATCTGGCAGCTCATTCAAGTCAATGATGTTTATTAATTACTTCAGTATGTTTATTAATAACTTCAGTTATGATGTATGAAAGCTTTCACATGCAGGAGGTTTCAAATGTATATAAAACTGATTATTCCCATTTCCTCATTTAAAACCTATCATGAAATGTTCTCCTGAGAAAATAGTCAACTGTGTCCTCTTAGAGGTTTCTGCTCAATTCAGCAAGGGAGTGCTGAGGTTTGTTTCCTCATGCTGCTAATTACCCATGATGCTGTGCTTCACCTACATTTTTCTGTTTACTTATTAGTGGAGCTTTTAATTACATTAATCACTTATTAAATAAAACATCAAATTGAAGATATGTTATACTGTAAATAAGCTGAAGTCAGAGTATTAAGTAATATCTATATACCACTTATAGAATGTATACTAAATGTATACCAAAATCTAAAACTAACAAAATAACTTTGTTATCAAATATTTATTTAGATTTTTATATTTAGTACAATATTAGTTTAAATATAATAAGCATGTAAGATTGGAGATTTGATTCAATGAGTTCTGTAGTAATGTTATTAGAGAGATTATATACCACTCTCTCTTTATTTATTTTAAAATATAAAAGGTAAGTGAACCAAAACAGACTTAAATGGTATTTTTGCCTTATTATTGATATACTGATAAAAAGCATAGATACTTTTCTCTTTCTTTCATATTTAGTGCTACATATATTTAGAAAAAATGGTAATAAAATCATACCAAAATATCATGAAATCTCAAAAAATATTTTAATTTTAGTCATGGTCAAAATACTGCACTCATACATGGATAGTGGCAGATTCTTACAAATTTTACAGAAACAATGCAGATATTTTGTGATTTTAGTATGTTAAATATTTGTAATTACTACTATGCAATTAGAATGTGTGAAAACTCAAATAGAAGCTAAAATATTCTCAAAACAAGACACTATGTTGAAAAACATACTTTGAAAAACAAACTTTACAATGTAGACAGGCCAGGGGAGAAGGAGAGAGTGTATTTGAGGAGGTGGGAGGGACGGGATGGTAGGGGAAAAACAAAGGAAGAGGCAACAATGCTTGATAAGAAATGTACTCATTACCTTGCTCATGTAACTGTAAACCCTCTGTACAGTATTTTCACAATAAAAAACTTATTTAAAAAATCAGAAATACCCGCATACAACAAGAGTATGTTTATACCTAAAATAACACAAATTCTTTTTTATGCCCATAATGCTTAATATTTAATATTAAAGCATTTCATTTAGGATATTTATTGTTGACTCATAACATATATCTTATGCAATCTACATTGATTAGGCCAAGTATTTTGGGTCAAATATAAATTTTCTTTTCACTTGCAATGAAATACATATTTTTAAAATAATTTTGTATTCCAAACATGCAAAACTATGTAAGAGTATGGCTATGGTTAATTTTCAAAGGTCAAAAACCTCTGATATCTAAAACAGAGGTAATAATTCAAGATAAATGGATGGCTCAGCCATCTGGCATGAGACAGTTCATAAATTAGATGGGAGTGATTCAAAAATATATTTATAGAAACATATTCAGGAAATTGCCAATTTTAATTAAACAACACAAAATGAGCTGATAATTCACAATTATTCACTTAACTTCTTACATGAAATTCCTGGTCATCATTTGCACTATGTCAGGGACAATATGGGAAAATAGCAACAAGCACTTATTAGTTGAGATGGAGTCTCATGACCTTCAGTTTTTATTATTCTGGATGGATTGTAACCATAATCTCCATCTCCTGAGTAGCTATGATTAAAGATGTGAGCAACTTTTGGACACTTTATACTTACATGACCCTTTTCACATACTTTATCATTTCTACTAGAATTAAGCTGTAATTTTTATACATGATTTTATATGATTGTGTTTGTAAGAAGATATTTTATCTCTTACTATGCTTTTCTGATATCACAGTTTATTTAACTTTAAGATACATTTTGTAATGGATAACAAAAGCTCCCTTGATCATCATGTTATTCTTCTTTGTTGATATTTTATCCATTCTAATCCTTTTGTCTTTCCATAAAATTTTGAATTACTAAGTTTTAAAACAGCACATTGACATTTTATTTGTGCTATTTGAAATCTGCTTTTTATATTACTTATTAAATAACAACATTGTGTTTTTCTTTATTAAAGGTAACTCTAAATCACTATCCATTTAAATATAGATATACACACCTAGATATTTACATTGGTATTTTATACTTTAGATCATATTATAAGAAATATTTATTATTTTTCTGTATCTCTCAAATTATCAGAACAATTTTTATAATATATGAAATTCAAAAAATTCAAATCTGTCATCTGTCCGCTTCTTTTTTTTTTCATATTAATGAAGATCTTTCCTTATTTACTTGTTTGTGTTAACTCTCCTGATGCTTTTCTCTGGTATCTGTAATTGGCACTCTGTCTCAAGAAAAAAATATTCAGTAATGTACTCAAGCCAGGAGAGGCTCATTGAAAGTGCTTCCAGGAATTTCAATTATAAGCACTCTGTCTACTGAATTCACAAAAAGTGTATGAAAGACCATAAAGTAGGCTACATCAGCCTAAGTAGAATGTTTATGAAGGGAACACCTGTTACCAGCAGTGCTTTTCTTCTGTCTCCTATTCCAACCAGTAATTAGTTATTTATTTCCTATATAATTTTCTTCTGGTACACACTTGACACTTAGGAAACAAGAGTGAAAACACATCACAGACAAGATTATGTTACGATAATAGAAGGTGTCCCTATTCTGTTTTCACTTGTCTCTGTAGTCTTTAATCAGGTTCATTTCATACTGACTCCTTCAATAAATGATGGGATGTAACTCAATGAAACTGTGGCTGTCAATCGAAAAAGCAAATGATACAAATGAACTGTCTTTCCTAATCATCCTGACACACTCAGCAGGCAGTGTTATGATTAGAACTAGATCTAATGCAGTAAGTAAAAGAAAAAGAAAATGGAATAATAAATTGTAAAGAAGTCAAACATCTGTTTATAATATGACTTCTGGCAATGTTATTAGTAATCATTAAAATGTCTTGGGAAACAGAAAAAAAGTAGGTACTGAGATCTTTCACTTTTGTACGCTCTACCAAAATAAACCCTGGTAAAACAAGGAACAAACAATACTCTTCATTTACCTGGTCCTTCTTGCATTAATATTTGCATTAAAAAATCAGAGAAACAGTTTACAATGTATCTTTTCAGTTACATTACAGGAGGTGAAAGGAAATTTAACTAGTTTGTTAAATTGTTATACTACTTTACCAAAATTACCTTAAGCCTATGTAAAAATGCTTTGTGTTAATGTCTAATACGGAATTTTCATGATTTATCAGTTAGCTACCCCACAATATCAAAAAAGTACAACATTATCAATTAGAAAAACTATTGGAAAACTATTTGGTTTACAAAACTACAGGCTGTTTTTCCAACTTGTAATTTTCCTGCCTCAGCCATCTCTAGTGCTGAGATTACAGGTATAAAGTACTATATCTGGCAAAACTTTGGCAATTAAAAATAAAGTTGCTAAAAAAAAAAGAGAAAAACTATTGGAACATCAACATAATCAGAACAGCATCATTTGGTTTCAGATATCATTCATACACTTAAAGTGATTAATTTCTTAATATATCTATTAAATCAATAATTATATAATTAAATGTTTGCATTATATAGTCATCAATGGAGAAGTCTTTTTCAATAGCAAAATTTGATTATGGATATTTGTCTATTGGCAGATACTGTGCTGACACAGTAAGACTATTGTTCATGTGTTATTTCCATATCTCATATTTATTATTTTCAATACAGAAACTTATTTACTATCATAGGTTGAGGACTGAGTTTATCCAATATACATGATTAAACTGAAGGAGTTTTTACCATCCTTTGATTTTATATAGGGTCCAATTTTACAGGTTTGCTCTGGTAGTTTTATAAACAGATCAAGAGGGCACATGCCAGGCAGTAGTTAACAGATAATCAGGATGCACTAAGACAAATACAGGCATCTTGCCTTTTGACAGAATTACTATCGAAAGTCAAACACTCAGAGTCAGTGTGTTCACTCAGAGAGAAAAATAAGGAATCACAAAACCATCAGCTTTCTGCTGACAATGGACATTCTCCAAGCTCACCATCCACCCATATTTGTTGCTCAAACTAAACCCTGGACTTCCACAGATATTTAGAATTTTTTAAAATTTCTATTTTTATTGTCAAAATGATGTACAGAGGGTTTACAGTTAAGTAAGGGAATAAGTATATTTTTTGCTGTTCCTATGACTATGTGGTTTAAAATTATATGACATCAAGAAATATTATCTTAGATATGAGTGGAAGTGATATTAGCAGTAATAATGCATGTGATATTTAAGGCTTTGTTGGAAACCTGACTCAAGTAAGACTCAATAGCATTGATGTTGTCACCTTCCTGCTTGGGTTCAGCTTTTGCTGAACTGTTAGTGTCCTCTGCAAGTCATTCGATTGTTTAAGGTGATGAAGAAATTCATGCAGAACTACTATTTATGATCTCTGTCATTTTCTTCAACTCATAAAGACTCTGATAGTGAGTATAAAATATTGTTTCTATAAAAAGACCTGTTGCTTCTAAAGTTTGTGATTTTAATACATGGATGTGAATAATTACAATAACTGTTACAATCTACAAAACTCTCACGCAGGGTATTTCAATCAATTGAAAGTCATGGCCAACATAAAGATAAAACCACTGTGTCCCTGTCTTGTGTCCCTATCATGTATCCAATACCTTACTCATGTAAATGTAAGCCCTCTGTACAGTATCTTTACAATAAAAATATATACAAAAATAAATATAGGGAGAAAAACAAACAAGACAAACTATTGGAAGATCAACATAATCAGAAAAGCATAATTTTAGTTTCAGATATATACACACTTAAACTGATTAATTTCTTTTTTTTTTTTTTTGTCGGTCGTGGGGCTTGAACTCTGGGCTTGGACGCTGTCCCTGCGCTCTTTAGCTCAAGACAAGCACTCTACTGCTTGAGCCATAGCACCACTTCCTGATTAATTTCTTAATATAAATATTAAGTTAATAATTATGGTTGTTTCGTGTGATACTCATACGGCACCTGATTTCTCTGGCAATGAAGATGAAGTGTTTTCTTTGATGATCAGAATATGAATGTTTGTGTTCTACATTATTTAAAGGACAGACTTCCTTTGACAACTTGAAAAAAAATTTAACTAAGTTTTCCTTTAAAAAAAGACCTTTGCCCAGGACATGAACTGACGATTTTCACTCTCACTTGGCTTTCTTGCTCAAAATTGTTGTGCTAGTACTAAAGTACAGTAATTTGACGATTAATTGGAGACAGAGTATCACAAACTTTTCTGTTGTTACTGGCTTCCAAACACAATCCCCCAAATTCTAACTTTTTGAGTGATTAGAATTACAAGCTTGAGTCACCTGGGAGATGTTGAACTTAAAACTTTATTTTTCTCTTCTTCATTTCTTCATCTGGCTTCAGGTTTGGGGAATAAAGTAACAGAGAAAGTCTTGTAAGGACTCTTATGTGAAATTTGAGAATTCCTGGGAATTGGTGGACCAACCTTTACAATATAGATGTTGAGTTAAAACTACAAGGTTGTCAGTGGAAGAATAAAACATTCAATTGTGCAAAGCTGTACAGGGAATCCCTTTAGTAGGATAAAAAGAAACAGGGAAGAATTGAGCTACTAAGGTAACAGTCAGTAAGAGGTGAAGATGTTTCTCGTCTATTCTGGGAATTGTTAGAAATCTGAATTTTTGGTTCCTATTTAATCTTTTGTGGGATTAGTAGTCTTTGAAGGGGAATAGACATTCTTCCAGTTTCTTCCTGAGATTGATAATGGGCTATATTATAACATATGCCTTTTATGTCCTTCAGATTTTATTACTAGATGAACATATGAAAGTGCATTTAGCTTCTTTTAGTATATTGGTTTTCTTATTTTTAAAAATTTTATTGTTAAGGTGATGTATAGAGGGGTTACAGTTACATAAGTCAGGTATTGAGTATATTTCGTTTTGAAGAGTATCACCTCTTCCCTCATCTTTTATGAAAGATTATTATTTATTATTCTTTTAACCTCAGAAAATTAGCTATGTTTACTCAATAAGTTTGTTTAAGACGAATAGCCAGTTCTCTTCTTCTAACCTTAAGAAATGGATTTTGCCAAATGTTGTACAAATAATGCATATCATTAGAATCAATATTGTTACAAATTCTGTGATATTATAATTTGCATTAGCCATTAATTTTCAATGAAATACACCTTGATAGATACATTAAATGAAGTAAATATAAGACTGAAATTCATATTAAATCCTTGTGCTCTCCTGTCTGCAAATTTTTTTTCAGTTCTAGTAATTTTATTTATTTTTATTGTGAAAATACCATACAGAGGTCTTACAATTACATGAGCAAGATAATGAGTATATTTCTTATCAAGCATTGTTGTCTCCTCCCTTGTTTCCCCTTACCATCCCTTCCCATCTCCCCTCCCAGCCCAGTCCCCCCATCCCTAATGCTCCCTCCTCTCGCCTCCCCCTTCCCAAAGTTGTAAAGTTCGTTTTTCGACATGTCTTGTACATCTCATTGTTGCAGTGGGTCCACCTGTATCCGTATTTAAACAATTTGTTTTTTCCCTTCTCCTCCAAAAATTATACCAACATCAAATACAGTGAAAGCAGGGGTTATACCGTGGGGGAAGGACATACAAACCAACAAAATAAATCATCTCATAAATATGTTGGAAACAATCGCAAGAAAGAAAAAAAATTGAATCCTTATCTTGGAGCTCATTTCTCCTAACATCAACTTATCTGACCGTTTCTGCTTGTCTCACACATACACTAGTTATTGCAAACCATGGGACCTATGTTTCTTTGGGCCTGTCTGTGAATTTTAATTGCTTGCAATCACACTGTTCTTTTATATCTGTTGGTCCATACTCCTTTGTCTTTTCTTGTAGGTCATCTTCTAAAATTTCAGTAACTATTATGGAGAGAATAAAAAGTAAACCTAGGGCTGGGAAGGTGTCTCAGTGGTAGAGTGCTTGCCTTGCATGCAAGAGGCCCTAAGTTCGATTCCCATAAGCAGAAGAAACCTGGAAGTGGTGCTGTGGCTTAAGTGGTAGAGCACCAGCCTTGAGCTGAAGAGCTCAGGTATGGAGCCCAGGCCCAGAGTTCAGGCCCAATGACCAACAAAAATAAAAATAATAAAAAAGTAAACATAAATCCTGGGATAAATCCCTTCATTTCATAAATGCTGCATTTATACAATTAAATTTGGTCATGGGAAATTTCCAAAATTTAAAGAACTGCCTGAGATTTCCATGTTGTTATACTTAAGTGAAAATACTTCTTTCTTGAAGAAATTTTCTTAAAGGTACTAATTGTTATACGATGTTACCTTAAAAATACAAGTTGTGGGGCTGGGAATGTGGCTTAGTAGTAGAGTGTTTGCTTAGCATGCATGCAGCCCTGGGTTTAATTCCTCAATACCATATAAACAGAAAAAGATGGAAGTGGTGCTGTGGCTCAAGTGGTAGAGTGCTTGCCTTGAGTACAGAGAGGTTCAAGGACAGTGCCCACCCAGACCCTGAGCTCAAGCCCTAGTACGGGCAAAAAGAAAAAGGAAAAAGAAAATACAAGTGGATGCCAGGTGCATGCGGCTTACACCTATAATCCTAGATTCTCAGATATTAAGATATTGAGGATCATGGTTAAAATCCATGTTAGGTTTAAGAGCCTTCAATACTCCATCTACAAATTAACCACCAAAATGCCAAACCTGAGCAGTTACTCAAATTGTACAATGCCAAGTAAGCAAACCAGCTGAGCAAGCACAAAGCCCTGGATTCAACAAATAACAACTACAACAAAAAAGCAACCACCCTCTCCACATAAAAATACCTAATAACAGAAAGACATTTTAAAAAAGAAATACAAGTTATTAATTTTTTATATGTTTTTATTGTAAAAATACTATACAGGGGTAATAGTTACATGAGTAAGGTCTTGAGTACATTTCTTGTCGAGCATTTGATTTTCTCCTACTATCCCTTCCTTCCTCCACCTCTTCATGCATAAATATAATGTACTTTGATCAAAGTCACCTCACCTCCTACTCCTATTGACCTTATAAATGTACCCATTTTACCTCCATATCATATTACTGTCATCTATATATTATCTGTATCTGTATACTGCATTGAAGAGAAATTTAATTTTTTCCTGAGTTTGACTTACATTAATCAACATATTTATTTGCTCCATCATTTTTCTCAAATGAACATTATTTTATATGCATGCATATATGATATAGGGTTTTCAATTTAATAAAATGCATCAGTAAAATTAAAAATAAATATGTTATTTTGACTTATAGACTCTCTCAAATTATGTTTATAATTTATAAACAGAATTATAACCCTTTCTCTAGATCTGTGGGCCCAGAGGTATTTCAATTTGCTTTAGTATCATTAAAAAGTTAGATATACAAAAATTCAAAATGTTTCATTGCATAAACTAATGATATACAGCTCATTTATTTATGATTACACGAGTTTAGTGTTGTGTTTTCTTCAATATGTTTCTATGGATTTGAATAAATCATTATGAGAATCAGCCTTTGTGGCATTAAATTTATTATTCAAGTTAAATAGCATTTATTTGTAAAAAATGTGTTACGTGTATCTAGTAGAAATTATGTTGATGTCATCCTAACTCTATCAATATTTTGAAAAATAAAGCAATTTTAACTACTAATGAAATTGTTATTTTATAAGTTGATATGAATGTGCTGACAATTCTTATGCTATTCAAATATAAAAGCATCATCTCTTTGGGAGAAAGTAATGAAAAGTATTAACTATCAGTTAATATTTTAAAAAGTCACTTATCACCTATAAATAAATTTGAAGTAAAATGCAATTATTTCATTTGTAGGATTGGGAGAATAAGTAAAATCCTCCTGCACATTTCTTTTATTGTCTCCTTCAGATGTTGAAAGTTAGACATAAGCAGAACTAATGGTAATTTATTAGGTTATTATTCACTTCAGTTCATCAAAGTTCTGTAGATTTCTTTTTAGCAAACTCTTTAGTTAAGATATTAGCATTCACTACAGATAGTCATCTATGAGATGACACTAACTCTAACAAAATTCAAATTAACTTTCCATTGTTAGAAGTTACTTAATATTTTCAACTTCTGTAAAAAATGAACTTAATGGAAGACATATGCCAGCATATTCCTTAGAATAATTTTTCAAATTGTTCAAAGAGAGTATAATCTTGAGTATTCCACTGTAATAGTCAGGGTACTGCCTGAATCTGATAGAAATGCCTAGGAATGTTTTACTAACCTTTATGTTTAACTAGTCATCAGCATAAAAAAATTCTTTTCTGCATTTATATTTTTAAATATTGGGAAGAGTAATTTAATTCTAATTATAAAAAAGTTAGAAATTATAGTGTAATTTTTATGAAGTGCTTATTTTTCTATTAGGGAAAATTTGTACTATGAATACAAAAAAATGAAATACCATTAGGTGCAAAGTATTTACAAACTACATATTTTTAATAATAATGCATGCAAAAATTTCAGAATTTATTCTAATACCAATGCCTTCTTGTCTTATTTCAAGACAAATCACTACTTAAATAACTTCTTACTACCACCTATGTAGACACAGCCTTGCATTTATAAGCCATTAGAAAATTTCACTGAGATAGTTGTAGTCTAAAAAAAAGTCTGTTCATTACTCATAGTCTCTAAGATGCCATCAATAACTATTTGATATACAAACCCATATGTCAATCTCCATCCCAGACAGGATTTTTCTTTTTCCCTACTCTAAGCTGCTTTTTTTTTACTTTTTCTCAACTATAAAATGATTTTTCTCACCACATGGGCTTTAGATGCAGTTTCCTCTACCCTGATACTTAAATTACCATGAGAGTCTTTTCTTCCTTCTTGTCTATCTGTCACATTCCTGGGGGATCTACACTGTGCACCTTAGGGCACATTACTCCCACCATGCCTCACCATCATCTCTCCATATTTTTGCTCACTTTTGTTTGTCTACCCTCCTTCCTTCCTTATTTCCTATCTTCCTCTTTTCCTACCTTCCTCCTTTCCTTCCTTCCTTCCTTCCTTCCCTCCTTCCTTCCTTCCTTCCTTCCTTCCTTCCTTCCTTCCTTCTTTCCTTCCTTCTTTTCTTTCTTCTTTCTTTCTTTCTTTCTCTTTCTTTCTTTCTCTTTCTTTCTTTCTTTCTCTTCTTTCTTTCTTTCTTTCTTTCTTGCTGGGGTCCTGAGCATTATCCCTGAGCTTTTGTTGGTTTTTGTTTGTTTTCAATATTTTTAAATTATCTTTAAGTAGTTGTACAAAGCAGCTGCCATTAAACAAAACAGTTTATAAATACAGTGCGTCTCGATCAATGTAATGTCAGCCCCTTCAATATTCTCTCCTATCTCTCTCAAAAAACTCCTTCCCTCATTTTTTTTGTTTTGCCATTTAGCAAAGTGATTTATTTGTACAATGAGTCTGTATCATTCCTTCAACATCTTCACAGCCTCCTTAACCCCTGCCCCCTTCTCTTATTTTTTTATTTGTTGTATACATAGTTAATTGTTGGCTGTATTCTATTCCCTTACACCCTTCAGTTCTCTACCCCTCTCCTGTGGCCCAATCCCCAGCCGCTTGTAGGTACTTATTCCCTGGTACTTATTTTGTTGGGTTTTGACTTAGTTTTTCTAAAGAATTAGACCTAGTTTTTTAGAGGCCATTATACCCCCATTAACTCATTTTTAATCGTTTGTATGACACACACAGTATGTTTACTTATAGAATTATTGGCACATTCGCATTGAATTTGTAGATAGCCTTGGGAAGTATTGCCATTTTCACGATGTTAACCTTTCCAATCCAGGAGCATGGGAGGTTTTGCCATTTTTTAAGTTCTGTGTTGATTTCCTTTTTCAAGATTTTAAAGTTTTCATCATAGAGGTCCTTCACTTCTTTGGTTAAGCTAATTCCTAGGTATTTTATTTTTTGTGGGGCTATTACAATTGGAGTTGCTTTCCTAATTTCAGCCACACTTTTCTCATTGTTGGCATACAGAAAGGCCATTGCTTTTTGGGGGTTAATTTTATACCCTGCTACTTTGCCAAAGTTTTGAATCAGCTTGAGTAATTCGGGAGTGGCGTCTATGGGATTCTTTAAATACAAGATCATGTCATCTGCAAAGAGGGAGAGTTTTATTTCTTCTTTCCCTATTTGGATCCCCTTTATGTCTGCATCTTGTCTTATTGCTGTAGCTAGGCATTCTAATACTAGATTGAAGAGAAGTGGAGAGAGTGGGCATCCTTGTCTTGTTCCTGAGTTAAGAGGAAATGGCTTTAGTTTTTCACCATTGAGTATAATGCTGGCTGTAGGTTTGTCATATACAGCCTTTATTGTATTGAGGAATGTTCCATGGATTCCTAATTTTTCCAAAACCTTCATCATAAAGGGGTGTTGGATCTTGTCGAATGCTTTTTCTGCATCTATTGAGATAACCATGTGGTTCTTATTCTTGCTCCTGTTGATGTTATGAATAATATTAATTGATTTGCGTATATTAAACCAGCTTTGCATCCCTGAAATGAATCCTGTTTGATCATGGTGTATGATTTTTTAGATGAATTCTTGAAGTTGGTTGGCCAATATTTTGTTGAGAAGTTTTGCATAAATGTTCATCAAAGAAATGGGTCTATAGTTCTCTTTCTTTGATGAGTCCCTGCCTGGTTTTGGGATGAGGGTTATGATGGCTTCATAGAATGTGTTCGGTAGTGAACTTTCTCTTTCAATTTCATTGAAGAGTTGGAGGAGTATTGGTGTGAGCTCTGCTTTGAAGGCCTTGTAGAATTCCACTGTAAAACCTTCTGGTCCTGGACTTTTCTTAGCTGGAAGGTCTCTTATTGCTGTTTCTATTTCAACACTTGATATGGGCCTGATAAGCTGGTTTAACTCATCTTGGTTTAGTTTTGGCATGTCAATATTTGCTCGGAAAAGGTCCATTTCTGTCAAGTTCTCAAACTTATTTGCATAAAGACGCAATACCTATCAAAATTCCAAGCTCATTCTTCAAGGAAATAGAAGAGGCAATCCAAAAATTCATATGGAACAATAAAAGACCCCGAATAGCAAAAACGCTCCTCAACGGAAAGAATACTGCTGGAGGAATATCAATACCAAATTTCAAACTCTACTATAAAGCCATAGTAATCAAAACAGCTTGGTATTGGCATAAGAACAGACCTCAGGACCAATGGAATAGAATTGAAATCCCAGAAATGAACCTAGAGACCTATAGCCATCTAATCTTCGATAAGGGAGCTAAAACAATAGAATGGAAGAAAGACAGCCTCTTCAGTAAATGGTGCTGGCAAAATTGGTTAACTACTTGTAGAAAACTAAAGCTGGATCCTTATATATCACCCTGCACCAGAATCAACTCCAAATGGATCAAAGACCTCGAAGTCAAAGCAGACACTCTGAAAACATTAAAGAATGGAATAGGAGAAACCCTAGGTCTCCTTGGCTCAGGCTGAAATTTTCTGAATAGAGACCCGGAAACACAACAAATCAAAGAAAGGTTGGACAAATGGGATTGAATAAAGTTGCAGAGCTTCTGCATGGAAAAGGACATAGCTAGCAAGATCAATAGAAAGCCCACGGATTGGGAAAAGATCTTTACTAGCCATACAACGGACAAGGGTCTCATATCTAAAATATACTTGGAACTCAAAAAATTAAACCCCACAACAACAAATCCTCAAAGAAACAACTGCCCAATAAATAAGTGGGCGAAAGACTTAAAGAGAAGCTTCTCTGAAGAAGAAAGAAGGGTGGCCAATAGACACATGAGGAAATGCTCAACCTCCCTAGCCATAAAGAAATGTAAATCAAAACAACATTGAGATACCACCTCACTCCAGTTAGAATGGCAAAAATCAAGAACTCTAACAACAACAGTTGCTGGAGGGGATGTGGACAGAAGGGCACCTTACTTCATTGTTGGTGGGAATGTAAACTTGTTCAGCCACTTTGGAAAGCAGTATGGAGGTTCCTCAAAAGACTCCACATAGAACTCCCCTATGACCCAGCAATCCCACTTTTGGGCATTTACCCAAATGTTTACAAACAAGACCACACTAAAGCTACCAGCACAACTATGTTTATTGCAGCATTATTCACCATAGCTAAGATCTGGAACCAACCCAGATGCCCCTCAGTACATGAATGGATCAAGAAAATGTGGTATATATACACAATGGAATTCTATGCCTCCATCAGAAAGAATGACATTGCCACATTTGTTAGGAAATGGAAAAACTTGGAAAAAATTATATTAAGCGAAGTAAGCCAGGCCCAAAGAAACATAGGCCCAATGGTTTCCCTTATTTGCAATATCTAGTATAGGCATGAGTCAAGCGGTAAAGGTCAGATAATGTGATGTTAGGAAAATGAACCCTTAGATATGTATTTTAATGTTTTTTTCTTTCATGCATGTGTTTCTAACGCATTTATAAGATTATTTCTTTGTTGCTTTGTATGTCCCTCCCCCACAGTATAACCGCTGCTTTCACTATATTTGATGTCAGTATAGCTTGTGGAGGAGATGCGGAAAAACAAGTTATTTTAGGATACAGGTGGACCTGTTGCAACAATGAGAAGTACAATTTGTCATGTCCACAACGAGCTTTACAATATCTGTGAGGGTGGGGGGGGAGAAGGATTGGGACTTGGGGGGGAGGGGGGAGGCTGGGAAGTGATGTGAAGGATAAACAAAGGAGGAGGCTACAATGCTTGGTAAGAAATGTACACATTATCCTGCCCATGTAATTGTAACCCCTCTGTACAGTATGTTCACAAATAAAATAAAATAATAAAAATTTAAAAAAAAGAATTATTGGCACATTCTAGCTAACACAAATGAGAGCAACCATGAAACCTTTGTTTTTCTGGGACTGGCTTACTTTACTTAATGTAAATTTTTCCTTCTCTTTCCATTTCCTTACAAATGAAAATATCATTATTTGAGATGAATGAGTAGAGTTCCATTGTTTGTGGTGTGTGTGTGTGTGTGTGTGTGTGTGTGTGTGTGTGTGTGTGTGTGTGTACTACATTCTCTTGATCCATTTGTCCACTGAGAGGCATCTGGAGTGATTCTATATCCTGACTATGGTAAATAGTGCTACAATAAACATGGTTGTCCTGGTGGCTTTAGTATAGCCTTATTTGTGTTGTATTGAATGCCCAGGAGTGGGATTGCTGGATCACAGGGTATTTCTAGAATTATAAGTGTGAGCCACTGGCACCTGGCTTCTATATTTCTGCTTTAACATTCCCTCTCAAATTTCTCATCTGACTTGACACACTTTCATTTGTTTGTTTTTCCTGCAAATTCAGAGCAAGTAGAACTTGCTGTGGATACATAAAAGAATGTTCATTGAATGAGTTAATAGGTGATTTAATAAACATTAATTCCCCTCTTCCTGAATAAGTAGCAGACAACTTAAAGCCCTGAGGTTTAATTCATCTATTCATGTTATTTTATAAATAAAGTTTTATTTAAGCAAACTTGTTTATGTGGTATTGATGGAAAGTCCGCAAGTAAACAGAGTCAGAATATTAAGCAAGCAGGAGCAATTATGGAATATCGTTTTACAAAAAAGGTGATTATTGCTCACATAGGTGATTTTGATTATCATCTATTCTGATTATAGTAACACAACTGTACAATAACTTTTATTCTTCAAATAAATGAGAGAATCAATTATTACAGCATACAAGATTGCATCAAACAATTGAAATTAGATTTTTGCAACTTGCCTAAATCAAGATTTAAACTAAATTAAGGAATTGGGTAATAACTAGGTCTAAAGTTTCATATGAAAATAGCAGATTTCAAAGAATTTCCAACAACATATTTAAGAAGGTTGATGCAAAATAGCACAAACTAGCTATTTAATGAGAATAGTTAAAGAAATCATAGGAAAAGTAGAAAAGCAATTTGGATGCAAGTGATGGCATTTTCCTGAAATATGTTGTTATGTTTTTCATATCTGAGAACTTATGTAGGGAGGAGCATATGACGTTTAATTTTAGTCAGCAATTAAATATTTAATGAGAAAGAGCACTAATTGGTAAGAAATGTTCTCCTTGATTGTTTCTTAACCAGTTTGTAATTGCATATAAAAGTCATATATTAAGGACTTAATAAGCAATACAAATTACTCTTCCAAAAATGGAATATCATTATCACATAATTTATATTCTAACTGTCCTCATTTTCTATTTGATTTTGAATCCTTAGTTGTGGACAGGCCACTCAATTTAAATTAGCAATCCACCATATTTATATGTGCATTCAAGTGTTTAGCACAACTTCTATCTTTGATTTCAGTGCTCACCTGTTAATAATGTTCAAGGAAAATTATTTACTTTCTTAGTTTTCTGAAGTGGTACCATTATGAGAATTGAAGCAGAATGAAGGTTATTGAATGGGAATTGAATCAAAAGACAAAGATTTTGAATTTCTTCTCTGGAAATTTATGTATGATTAAACAAATTTATTTTAGAAGAGAATGCACACTATAACAATTTATATTTCACACCCAAGTTGAATTAATTCCTCTGGATAGTATAATTTGTTTTAGAGGGTTGTAAGTACCCACTATAATAGGAATTTAAACTTTCTACTTATTCCAAATACTTTTGTACTACCTTAATTTGATAACATAGTTATTTTTTATAACAGCACAGAAATCTTTCTAAGAGATATTTCTAAGATAGCATAATTACCTTTATATAGCTCTTAATTACTATCCTTGTATTTACAGCAATATATTCTAAAACCTTATTTAAAATACTTGCTTGGTAATTTGAAACAATCACAGATATTTACATAATTGTTAATTTATTTTTTATGTATTATAAATGATTGTAGCCAGTTTGTGCTTGATAATCATGGTTCAAAAACAGTCTATACAGGAAAATAAACACCAAAAGCCTGAAGTGCAGTTGTGGTTCAAGTAGTAGAGCAATAGCTTTGAGAACAAAAGCTCAGGGACCGTTGTCCAGATGCTGTATTAAACTCCACAACTGGCAAACATACACACACACACAAGCCACACAAGCCACACAAACCACACACACAGATACAGGAGAGAGAGAGAGAGAGAGAGAGAGAGAGAGAGAGAGAGAGAGAGAGAGAGAGAAAGAGAGAGAGAGAGAGAGAGAGAGAGAGAGAGAGAGGAGAGGCACAAACACACAATTGAAATTAGGTTCTATGATTTTATTTTTATTTTTCAGCTGAAGAGACTTTGTAAAATATTCTGCTGTCATTTGGTATTTTGTTATCTGGCTGTAAAATCCCTGAGGAAAGATAGAAAGGTCACATGCATCTTTGCTTTTATTCAGCTGAAGAAACAAGTTGATTGAATGCTTTCTTCAGAAGTTGGCTGGGTTTTTTTTTTTCCAATAATAAGAACTCATAGATTTTTTGATAGGTTAAAGTTGATTATTTCTCTGATCTATATTAACACTCATGTGTTTCCATGTTTTATTTGCAAACTAAAAGAAAATTGACTGTTAAATTTGTTAGATATGACCCTATTGCTTCTTGAAATTGCATTGATCCCAAGGGGCTTCTATTGTTTATTACTAGTTAGTGTATCAAGGTTCTTTACACTCAGTTTGTATATTTTCTTTCTTAAATATGAAATCATTGACTTCTCCAGGAAAACCATTTTATTACATTTAATAAACAGTTGAATTTCTAAGCCTTTTTAGAGGATTTAAGAATAATAGAAATAAAGATACACTGATTAAACTCCATGTGATGGCATAGTGATATTACTATTTCCAACTCCAATACAAAATTTTTAATGATTTTGCCTATATTACCTACATAGTGCAACTTTTATAGTTGCCAAAATAATTTCCATTTACAAGGACACAAACCACAATACAGTTAAAATTTTGTAAAGTCACTCTATTTCACAATATATGTTATAAGTAATATAATTGGTAACAAGATTTTTGTTCTTCTCAGAAATATGCTTTGCAGGAAGTGGCACTGTGGCTCAAGTGGTAGAGCACTAGCCTTGAGCTGAAGAGCTGAGGGACAGTGCTCAGGCCCAGAGTTCAAGCCCCACGACCAACAAAAAACAAAAAGAAAAAGAAAAAGAAATATGCTTTGCATTGTTTCATGGAGTCTAAGCACGTCTGGAAATATTGAGTTACTATATTGACTATACATATATAATTAATATATAATATATAAATATGTAAATATGTATGTACATATATATTTTATATACATGTATTCATATTGAATTTGTATATACATATATATGCATTCTATTATTCCAAGCAGAATATTATGTATTGAACTTCTTAAAGCACAAATTTCTGATTATATTGGTTTGTTTTTTGGGGGGGGGGAGTCTGGACGTGGGGTCTGAACTCTGGGCCTGGGCGCTGTCCCTCAGCTCTTCAGCTCAACCAGCTCTTCAGCGCTCTACCACTTGAGCCACAGTGCCACTTCCTGCTTTTTTCTTTTTGCTTATGTGGTGCTGAGGAATCGAACCCAGGGCCTCATACCACTGAACTGCCTTCCCAGCCCCCACATTGATTTTTTTTTAACCTTATGCTTTGCTAGGGTCATGTGTCATGGATGAATCCAATATATCGATTATTAAGGGGACTTTCATATTTGTCATTCCTTTCCTTTTCTATTTCACTCTGCTTTCTTCTATTAATCAATACACTATAAAACCAAACATACTTTTTCCTCAATGACTTCCTACTTTCCCATTAGTATTAAACATATCTTCTTTATAGTCATTTCACCTAGGAATACTAGTGTTTATTAAATGGTTATTAAAATGAATGGGAGAATTTCCCTAAAATTTTCTTAAAAAGGCAAGTTTATCCATTTATATCATCTGCTTTTATTTCAAACATTGAGTTGTGTGCTCAGTCTTTGAAGAATTAGTATAAGTAATACTTTAGAACAAAATGGGAGAACTCAAGAAAGGTCAGACCATATAATGTGCATCTTGTAAAAACAAAGTTTCTATTTGATGAAGACACATCAACTACATTTTGTGATTCTTTTTAAAAAATTAAATAGCTGCATTGAAGTCACTTAATTTCATTGGTATGACTCCCAAGCCAGTTATATTTACTCTCATTATAGGGCTAAGAACTTTTATTAGCTATTGCTTAGAATGTTGCCTTTTAATGAAGTAGAATGGGGATAACATTTAAAAATATATTTAATAGACAGGTGATAAAATGAAATTTTGGGACCTGGGTTGTTTAATATAGTATTAAATCTGTATTCCCTGTATTTCCAGAAACTATATTATCTGATAACTGAGGGAATTAAGTAGGGTAGGAAGAGAAGTTGGTGGTATTTTAAAAAATGCTAATTTATCCTGAAGAATGATTTCTGAGAGCATTCTGAAAGCTAGATATGAAAGTATATTTAAGCACTGAATATGAAAACAAAAAATGAGAAAATGAAAAAATAAATAACTGAATTTTACACATTGATAGTAAAGAAATGGCTATCTAAAAACACAGGGAGATAATGAGAAAAATTCTTTCTGTGACTTGTAAAGATAATATTAACATAAAATACTGATTTAAAAGTTTGACTTTAACATGTAAGGTCACTAATAGTTTTAAGAAAGAATAAGGCAATTTCTTTGTTTTGATTATAATTATTAAAGAAAAGCATCTGTCCATTGTCACCTTTTTATTATACTTAAGTGGCACTTGAAATTAGAATGTGTCCATCAGTACTCATGCTTTGAAATTAGTTACTTTATAATGACATTTCAAACAGGGACTGATATTCATGTTGTCTACAGAAAAAGCAAGTTTTATAACCGCAGTTTAAAGGCTAAAATTGTATGTCAGAAGCTCTTCAGGGAAATTGAAGTATTAGCTTACGTCATATCCTGAACTCTTGACCATTGATACCAAATTTCATTGTATTCACCTTCAAAAGTACCAGAATTCTGGTACTTTTATAATTACATATATACATATATATATAATTTGGGTTACTGATATTTAAATTGATTTTTATATGAATCATACATATATCTATATATGTATATATTAAAATATATTAAATATGTGTATGACAATTATTTAATATTAAATTAATGTTTATGTTAATCATTTTAGTTCAAATGCAATGTATTATTCAGTCGCATTATTCTATGATAACTTATAAACAATAATATACCAACTGATTGATGGTATTGATTATAATTGACTACATGTGATGTATTAAATTTATTTTCTCAATTTGTAAGCATAATCTTGCATATCAACTAAGATAAAAAAACAAATATGATTTACACTATCCCATTTAGAAAATGAAAATTTCATAAGATAGTTGCTAGTTTTTCAAGAAATTTGAGATGGTATAAATGGAAAGTATAGACAATATTTGTCTCCAAGAGCTACAGCAATGATTAACAAATCTTATTAAGACTTATCTAGAGGGCTGGGAAGGTGGCTCAGTGGTAAAGTGCTTGCCTTGCATGCATGAGGCCCCGGGTTTGATTCCTCAGCACCATATAAGCAGAAAAGGTCAGAGAAGTTTTTGAAGATTTTTCAAGTCAAAAAGAAGCTAAATCCATTCATTATACAACTATGAATTATAAGTGATCAATGTTAGGATGAGCTAAAGTAGGGTCAGCTGAAACTTGTATTACTTTATGACTAAGACAATTGTCGACCCTGGGGCTAGGAAGGTGGCTCAGTGGTAGAGTGCTTGCCTTGCATGCATGAGGCCCTGGGTTCAATTCCTCAGCACCAAATAAGCAAAAAGAAAAAAGCCAGAAGTGGAGCTGTGGCTCAAGTGGTAGAACGCTAGCCTTGAGCTGAATTGCTGAGGGACAGTGTTCAAGCCCAGAGTTCAGGCCCCACGACCAGACCCCCCCAAAAAAAAGACATCTAGAAAAATATATCAATACACTAAAAAGTTTTAGTAATGTTCTTTCTTTACATGGGAAAAAAAGAAAATCTAGTTGTGGTTTTTGCATTACTTCCTGGTCATTTCATCACCTTTCTTTTCTTGCTAAAACTTAACTTTGTTCAATTTAGAAGAGCAACAATGTTTACCTTTATGACCAACAGTATCTAAATCATGTTATGGGAGTTTTCATAAGTGATAAAGTAGACTCAGTGTGACATGTTTAATGATTGAATACACCCATATTTTTTTCTTTATACTATACAGTAACCTTTTTCTTTTTGGAAGGAATATTACTTTTGAATATTTTCCTTTTTGGAGGCATTTTAGAATCTAGTTTTCTTACTCATTTTGTCATATTTATATTCTCTATGAAAAAAAAGAAAAAAATCACACAAAATATTGAAACTCCAAGCAGCTATTATTTCAAACTGACCAACTTTGTTTTCAAACAAATATCCAATGAGCACAGGGATTCTATTTTATTTTATTGAAACAAAAATGTTATTAGAACTAAAAAGTCATACAAATTGTTTTTCTTTCCTTTACTTTTGATCAAGCATTAAGAATGTAACAGTAAAGAGGAAAGATAGTATGTTACACATAATAACATTACTTAAATCAATAGTTATCATATATCAAACCTTCTTGACATATTGCAAGTATCATCACTGCAACATATTTACTTCTCCTTTCCCAATTTTATGAATATGTGGAACAATTCCTGGAGATGCTTACAAGTCTCCTCCAATCATGCTATTTGTGAACGGATTGGCAAGAAGACTATCTGGGGTTCTACCAAAGTTGTTTTCCTTCTCACTAAAGGAACTGTATTCTTTTTTAAAAAATATCAGCATTCAGCCAGGTGCCAGTGGCTCACGCCTGTAATCATAACTACTCAGGAGGCTGAAATCTGAGGATCGTGGTTCAAACCCAGCCCAAGCAGGAAAGTCCATGAGACTTTTTATCTCCAATAAACCACCAGAAAACCAGAAGTGGCACTGTGGCTCAAGTGATAGAGCCCTAGCCTTAAACTGAAGAGCCGAGGGACAGCGCCCAGGCCCAGAGTTCAAGCCCCACGACGACCAAAAAACTAAAAAAAAAATATAATAAAAAATCAGCATTCATGATTTTTACTTAATAAATATATTTGCCAGAGTGAAAATTGTCATTTTCAGAGGAAGTTTTACTCATTATTTTTCCTGAACAGATAATATTTTGCAAATGGTACTAGCTATTACGTATTTCAAAAAATAAATGATGACAACTCTGGTGAAACTGGTGCAAATTCTGTACTTTTAGGAAGAAATAAGATTCCATTCATCTGGTACTGTAATGAAGACACCCTATAAGCTCATGCTTTCTGGGGTGTTCATACGTCATTCACATTTCTGAGCCTCATCTGTATCAAGCTCATATTACTGCTTACCTACTATATTCCTTCTCTCGACTCATCAAACTTGTCTTACATCACATCGAGCTTGCCATTCACAAAAAAGTGATCAGAATGTATCTAGCCTAGTTTTCCTCTGACACACAAGTAGGTTGTTGATTTAAAACACAAGAATTATATGTTTCAGGATATGGAAGTAAAGCACTCTGTATTTTGCTAGCATTCTATCCAATATTTCAGTGAAGATGAAGGACAACACTATCTGATACATATCAACCTATGAGAATGTCTTTTTGAAATATTCAAAAGGAAAGGGCTCTTTGTTATGAATGTTTGAATTCTAAAATTGCTTCCAATGCTCGCAAAGGTAATTTATTGCAAGTCTGCTGTGTATAATACTGCCTATACTTTTTCCTCCCCAAATTTGGGTCATGCATAATAGTAAGTTATGCATTTTATGTGACATTAATAAAGCAATCAGCTTTTGCAGAATAAAGCCTTACTAAAGGAGAAGAGTGAACAGAATATTTCTTAGGAAAACTCAGTTGTAGATACAAGAGTTCATTTATTTCAGTTCAGAATTTTATCATGGTCTTTTGTTAAATGTCATACTTTATGTGAGTATTTATATATATACTTCATACTTGATATCCTTAAGTATGAATGGGAGTATGTATTTAATTAAAAGCAATATTTTTATCACTCACATTTAATTTGAAATTTCTGTGGTTAGAGAAACCAGACATCAACAGCTACTTTGTGGCAAACTGATTTCCATGCTGTAGATTGTAATCTATTGAATTTTAAATCCATTCAGATTTCCAAAGTAACTCTGTTTTGAATTATTAATCTACTTCAATTTAATATACTTATTGAAAAGTATGAGATTGATCAAGAAGCATTATGCTAACAGTTGGACTTTTGAATTGAAACCCATTTGTACAACTACTTAAAACAAAAGAAGGCAACAATGCTTGATAAGAAATGTGCTCATTACCTTGCTCATGTAATTTTAATCCCTCTTATGGTATTTTCACAATAAAAAAAGAAAAAAACTCTTTAATAACTTTAATTGACTTAAAGCCATAAAAATTTGAAAACTTGCACTAATATTCTTATTCTTATTCATTTCTGTATTGTAATTTATTTACTACCCACAATCTAATATATTATCTATCAATATATCATTCATGGTTATAAATTATTGCCATTCTATGATTGTTTTATAGTGGTAATTTGTGAGTGCCTTGTGTATGAGTAAGTTTTGTGTAATTTTTTTTAAACAAAAATGAATTTGAACTAAGGGAAACACAAAAATGGTGGGACAAAGGGTGAACTAATTCACATGTGATACTCAATAGACACAATTGGAAATGAACTATCTAACTTGGAGGAAAGGGGTATCAGGAGGGGGGGAAAACTAGGAGAAAACGAGGGAAGGAGTGACATTCTGTATATCACCTTTACAATATTTTTAACAGAATAATCTTATTTTGCATATGCATTCTAGTCATGGTTTCCCCTATTTGCAATAACTATTATATGTTGGGGCAAACAAAAATGTCAGATAATATGATGTTAAGCAAAATGAACCCCAAGATAAGGACGCAAGTTGTTTTTTTCTTTCTTGCTATGGTTTCTAATATATTTATAAGGTACCATGTGATTTTTTTTGTTGCTTTGTATGTCCCTCCCCCACGGTATAACCCCTATTTTCACTGTATTTGGTGTTGGTATTTGGGGAGGGGAAGTGAAAAAACAAAATATTTAAATAGGGATATAGGTTGACCCATTGCAACAATGAGATTTACAAGACACTATGTTGAAAAACAAACACTAAAATTTAGGCAGGGGGGTGGGGGTGGGAGAGAGAGGCTGGGGGAGAAGCAGGGAAAGCAGGAAAGGGGGGAGTTTAGTTGTAGAGGTGGGAGGGAAGGGAGTGTAGGGGAAAAACAAAGGAGGAGGTAACAATGCTTGATAGGAAATGTACTCATTACCTTGCTCATGTAACTGTAACCCCTCTGTACAATACTTTTCACAATTAAAAAACCTTATAAAAATAAACTCTTCCCCAAAGCAAACTTCAAATAATAAGGAAATAAACAATATACTTAGTTAGAATTAAAAAATAAATTATGCGGTTGACAAGAACTTGGAAAATTACTCAAATTATTTATTTTTAGAATATTGAAATTCAAAACCTATACTAAATTGTCAAAATATATTAATTCAGTATCTAAGTAAATTGATAATACCAAATACAAAGTATTAAATAAAATAGAGTAAAACAACTATCATGAATTGTTGCTGTTGTATCTATTTAGGAAAATGATTTGTCAGATTTTTAAACTGCTTTACAAACATTTTCCTATTTATATGTACCCTAAGAATTTCACTTTAGAAATGTAATATCTACATATATTGCCAAATGAAACAAATTCCTATATTGACACAAAATATGTGAGAATATGAGCATTTTTCACAATAATAACACAATTGAGATTCATTTGAGGAATGAAAATAATGTGGCATGTACACAGAAGAGAATATAAAAATGAAAAAGTATTCATATATTCCACCATTCATGAAAAGTTTAAAACTTGCTATGTTAATGAATTTCAAATTTACTATAGTAAATAATACACAGGCATTATAGATTATGTATGATTATAATTCTGACATTCTGGAATGAACCAAATACTCGTGTCCTGAAACAACTTAGTGTTATGTGAAGAAAGATGGTTATCAAAGGGTGGTTAAATGAATATCTCATACGATGGGAGTGACATGGATATTGATAATTGCAGGGATTATATGAATGCATTCAGTTACCTAAACAAAAGATACACAATAAAATTGCAAAATTTCATTTCACTTTAATAGTAACAATGAAAAATCTCCATGATGAATTTTCAATTGTCATTTAAAAGTCATTTTCTGTTTCCTTTTTTAAAAAAAATTTATTGCCAAGTTGAGGAACAGAGGTGTTACAGTTATATACATAAGGTAGTGAGTACATATTTTATTGAACTTGTTACCCTTTTCTCATTTTTCTCCCAGTTTCTGTTTTCCTTACTGATGTACTGTCTTTGTTGATGTACACTACTTTATTTTAGGATCATTTTTTATTAGCATTTCTTATAGAACATGTTTGGAACCCTTAAGTCTTCCATTTGGATGTCTTTTTCAAGTTGTCTTTCATTCATTTTCTTTTCAGAGCAATGTTTTTGCTGGTATAGAGTTTTACCTTGGTGTTTTGGCTAGTTTCTGTTTGTTTGCTTGGTTTATATAATTACATTCAGGATAGATATGTACTATTTTCAAATGTTAAAGGTTAGTTAGTAGGATTACATCTAGGTGAGAAAGCAAGACAAACCACCTTAGCTTGACATATAGTCACTTGCTTCTCTCAAGTAAAGAAGGATGGCAAGGCATGACCCAGAGCAATGTTGCAATTTGGAGAATTTACAGCAAGAACCAAACTTTGACAGGATTTCAGAAGAAGTTGTCTTCACTTTCCTTTCTTCAGACACTTTTGTATAAAGCAGAGCACACCATTTCTCATATGCTTTCATAAATGACATTAAGATTGCTTCATTTGATTTCTAAACTAAGCATCATTTATATGCTACATCTTTAGCTTGTAATCCATGTTTATGCATTATAGAATTGTCCCACACTACTGCAATAGGTCCTAGATTGGTCTTACAGTCACATCTTATATGAGACATACAAAACAATGTGTAAGAATATACATTTGGTATATATTATCTAAAAGATAAATATAATCAAGTTAGTAAGCAATGAATGCTGTATATAACATAAATTTATAAAGTTTGTCTTTAGCATATTAGTTTTATGACATTTCAAATAAATAAGTGCCTTACAATAGAGACATAGTTTTATATCTTTATTATTTGATTGACAAAAGTTATCCATAGAAGACTTGTGTTGGAAGCAATAGATGGCACTATTGGTCCATTATCATGATGTTATAATCATTTTATCTAACTTTCTGCTCTTTCATCCAATTGTCATTTTTTACATAGTTTTATTGGACTGTAGATATTTGAAAAGTAAATGTAAGAAGTTTTATTTCATTTTATAGCTAGGGTGGCATCAACAGAAAAATGGCAGGTGTAGAAAGTAAGGACTTTAGTTCTTTCTTTCCTTATTTATTTTGTGAGATACCTGCCATATTTTCTCTCATTTCCTAGCATGGCTGCAATGCCTGTTTTGACTCTGAAATAAAATGATTATAGCATATTCTTTAATTCTCAAGATATATTAAATGCAATGAAAGTATTTCCCAATATCTGATTGTTTTCTATTTCCTCCAGAAAACAATTTCATTGAAAAGTGAACAACTGGATCTTATGCAAGAGACAAAAGGAGTCCACTAATTTTAGCAGAATTGGGAATATTTTTAAATGGATCCATAAAGATGATTAACAAGACAATGTTAAAATGAAGTGAGTACTGAATTAAAGAACAAAATTGATAAATTGATATTTCATGAGTTCCCTAATTAAAACATTTTTCTACATAGTTCTAATGACACTAATTTAAGTCACCAATTGTGGTTACAACCCTTGACATATTATTGGAGTGATTTGATGGCTTACTATATCTTATTTGCTAAATTCTTTTACTTTTATTGGCATTTTTTATTTGAATAGGTTATATAGCTAACACAATATATTTTTAAAATATCCATCATTTCCTGTATTTTTTTGGTAGAGGGACCAACCCAATATCAATTCTAGCAAAAAGGTATCAGCTTAGCTGAAGTGAAGGCTTTCAGAAAGAAGGGTGTATAGTGGAGCTGCACTGAAGTATATAGATTATCAGTGCTCCTCTATCTCCTTGTGAAGTGAACTGACACACATTTGTATTATACCCTAAGGAACAAGAGATAGAAGAATAAGATGTACTTCTTTGTAGAGCTTATGGCATCATAAAGACACCATGACACTTCTGTATTCTGTACAACAGAGCAGATGATTTAAAATTATTGGTATCAAAATTTATTTTTATTTTGACAATCAGGTATGAAATTTCATGTATTGTTAGATTTTTTATTTTAATTTCTATTTGATTTTATTTTGCATTTCTGAAAGGGCTGTTGATGAGAAAAATGTTTTAAAGTGCTCATTATCCTCAGATTATAATTTTCAATGAACTGTTTTTGATTTATTTTTGTCTTTCTCTAGTTAACATTTATTGTTAAATTGTAAGTTTTTGAATATATTCTTTACTTATTAGACATAAGTACTTTGTCATATATGTGGTCTACAAATATTTCCTTTCAGTTATATGTGTATCTCTTCATTATCTTTATAAGTTCTTTATAAGCAAAAAATAATCATAATAATCATAATTATGCTTTCACTTTTTGTTCCACTGATCTTGTTAGATTTTGTGTTATGATTTCATAAAATGATGAAAATCCTTTTTTTCATTTTGTTCTCTTACATTTGTTCTGCAATACTCATTTTTTTCAAGCATTGGATAAAATTAAACAGTACAACATGTGGGACAGTCAATACATCTGGGGGTAAGCTTTAAATTGCAGACTGCATCTTGTATTATGAAGTGTTAAGGAGTTATTGTTTACTTGAAGACCCCGTAATGATGAAGCTACTTGAGTACCACAAGACTCCAGGTGGTGGTTACACTTGGGAATCTTTGAGGAAAACACTTTTTTCACTACTACCAAAGAATCGAGTATTGTTCCAACATCTTTTGGGAAAGTAATTTATTTTTTCTTGTTTTATATTTCAATAAGTATATAAACCTTTTTGGTAAAATATCAATGTGGACAATTGAGGCTCCATTTCTTTTAATTATATATATATATAAATATATATGTATATATAATATGTATTCTTTAAGTAGTTGTGCAAAGGAGTTGCCATTCAACAAACGAAGTGGGAGGGGTGCAACAGAGGAAGGAAGAAGAATTAATGAGAGAAATGAGTAAAATGCAGCCAGGAATGCATTGCATATGACACAGAACTGAGAAAACTAAGGAAGGGGAGGGTCAAAATGGGGTGAAGATTTTGAAGTGTGACACAAGTCATCCTAAACAGCAAAAACAAAAACAAAAACAAAACCTTCAATACTTATCTTTACCTTGTATTTAACCAATAATTTGTTCTTTTTTTTTTCAAGCTGGCTTTAAAATATCAAAGACCTTAGATTTCAGGCTTAGTGGTAGAATACTTGCCTAGTATATATGAAACCCTGGGTTCAAATGGGCTTTTTATATCAGAATCTTTCCAATTGTCTCATAGGATATAACAACACATAGTATTCATTCTACTTTGACAGCCTCTGATTTTATAATTTGGGGCATAAAATGAAAGTGTTTCAAGTAAAATTTGATCAGCAATTTGCTAAAACCAAGTGACTACAAAATCTAAAGAAATTATTAGTGCTGAATGATATACAAACCCTTCCCAGAGACTTGAGCCCTCAAATACTTGCAAAGATTGCTTATCTAATGTATGATCTGTGGTTTGTATACTGTATTTACATCCTTTTTACATATTATTAAACATCCTCCTCTGAGTTATTTTCATTACGAGATATGAATTTGTATCTACAATGGCTCTCAATTGATCTGAAAAGGTCCGCCTGAGTTTCTTTCCTAACCAGTTAAGGGATAGTGTCCACTTCATTCTGTGAGTGGATTTATTTCAACAATCTTGTCAATATATCCATTAGAAAGTTATCAAGTGAAAATAAATTGATTTTATTTCACCGGGTTATTTTTGGGGGGGTGGGAGACTCGGAAAACTAAACTCAGGAATGTGTTTACCTCCTATATGATCATAAATATTGTTCCTTTCTATTTAAGTATTTGTCTTTCATCAAATGATGGCATTACTAATAATGTAGCTCACATATGATAATTATATTTCTATATTGCTTATGTGCTATACATTTCTCTATTCCTTCATCATTATCTTCTAATATGACCAGCATAACTAGACATGGTGATTGTCTGACTGGATTCATTGTTGAAAATAGTGAACTGTCTTTGATTCAGAAGTCATCTTCTAATATTTTCCATGCAATTTGTAAAATTTATTTACTCAAGTATCATATAGGAAAAAATAATCTTTTTTCTTCATAAAGCTTCAAATATCCCTCTATTTTAAACAGATCATCAAATAGCTGATTTTAAACATGAGTGATAATAGGAAGAAACACTCTAGATCTTCTTGCTAGTGTCTAATGGTAATTCTTCTCCAGTGATCCAGTCTGGCTTTAGCATAGTATAGCAATAGCTCTATAATTCATTCAGTTAGGAAGGTCTACTAGAGACTCTTAAATTTTCTGGCAACAAGAGCAAGGCCAGTTAACACAGAACTCCTTAAGTATAACTTCAATGAATAAATTAATATGTACAAACATATGATTCCTAGAATACCTATTGGTATAACTATCAAAGGTCAATAGAGTATTTAATACAAGAAATAGTAAATGAGAGATTAAATATAGTATATGTTTTACAATTGTTAAGAGAATGGAGACAGGAGACAGGTTGTTACTAGAATATCTTAAAATATACTTTATGTTTTTTTAAAAAATTAAAGTTTTATAATCATAATATTATAATAAAATTACAAACCAGGTGCTCTTTGCTCACACCTGCAATCGAAGCTATTCAGGAGGTTGAATGAGATCTGAGGATTGTGGCGCAATGACAGCTGGATCAGGAAGGACCATGAGACTATTTTATCCCCAATTAGTCACAGAAAAAAAAAAGCTGGAAGTGGAACTGTTGCTCAAGTGGAAGAGTGCTAGCTTTGAGCAAAGGTAGCTCAGGGACAGTAGTGCCCAAACCCAGCGATCAAGCTCCAGGACCAGCAAAAAATAAAATTACAAATAATAATGATTATAATCAGTAAAATAAAATACAATAAATTTACAATGTTAGAAGAAAAATGACTTGCAATTTAATATAATTATACTTAAATTATAATTTGAAATAAAATTATGCATAAATATTGGGAAGTTATTGATGTCAGCATTTTTATATGTAGAGTTATTGACATGAAATCTATTTTAAATGAATTCTGTGATTTTTAACAATATTAAGACTAAGAGATATTTTTATCTTGAGCTTCCAATATTGCTATTTACAGACAGCCAAACTGCTGTACTGAGGGTTCAGGAGAACACTGAAGTTCTGAATTGAATTTCGGGTTTCATGAGCACTTGGATGTAACAACTAACAGAAACTCAACACAGCCGTGTACTCACAAGAGTAAGAATGGCATTGATTGGATGAGAAGTAGAAAGTCTGTTGCATTTTGCCCTTGAGGATTAGAAGAAAAATGGTTCTTTTAGCTCTGAAAGAGAGCACAACAAGCAATCCTAAAGCATTATTTGTACAAGAGTTTGTAGAATATGTCCCATTTGTCACTGGAGCTAGTGGTCAAAGCTCAGTAAAACTTGACTTACGGTTCAACCCCATGGTCAGTGGCCAATGTTAAGAGCTCTACCTAGGCTCAAAGGGAATTTTCACCTTCTCAGCCCTCAGCATTATCATATACTGCAAATTACCAATCCTTCACTTGTAGTATTCTTTAACAGGACAGAAAGCAACCTGACCAAACCAAATGAAAGACAAGGTACATACTAATCTGTATGAAGGTGTATACATACAGGAAAAATGTTAGTTGTCTGTAGACATATAAACACATATATAAATATGTATAAATACATATGCACATAAAATATATATCAAATCATATATAGCATACACTATGACATATATGTTACATTTTCCCTGTTACAGGAATTAAACATTATTTATAAACGGTTAAATATTTCTCTGAGAATTTTCTATTTATTCATGTTTACATAAATTTTGGGTGGTTGCTGGCCTTGCAGGTCAGAGAAAAAATTATATTAAGTGAAGTAAGCCAGGCTCAAAGAAACATCAGTTTCATGGTTTCCCTTATTTGCAATAACTAGTACATGTCTGGAACAAGTAGAAAAGGTCAAAAGCTATGTACATATGAACAGATAAGATGATGTTAAGCAAAATGAACCCAAAATAGGGACACAAGTGTTTTTTTTTTCTCTCTTGTGATTGTTTCTAATGTATTTATAAGGAACCATGTGATTTTTTTTTGTTGCTTTGTATGTTCCTCCCCATGGTATAACCCCTGTATTCACTGTATTTGATGCCAGTATAATTTGGGGAGGGGGAGGGAAAAAACAAAATGTTTAAATAGGGACACAGGTAACAATCAGATGTACAAGATGCAATGTTGAAAAACAGTTTAAGTGTGGAGGGTGGGGGGCAACGATGTAGTTGAGGAAGTGGGAGGGAAGGGATGATAGAGGAAAACCAAAGGAAGAGGAAAAATGCTTAATAAGAAATGTACTCATTACCTTGCTCATATAACTGTAACCCCTCTGTACAGTATTTTCACAATAAAAGCTTATTTAAAAATTATGTTTAAAAAGCTGTTTGATTCACCTGAGAGAATAACAAAAACAAGTATTCTACTGTACATTTTATATGGTCTTTGAAGAAGCACAATATTGGGCATTTATGTAGAAAAGTAAAAAAGGTGTTGGCAGTTTGTATGTGTTATCTCCTTTTCCCTTATATGAATAAATAATTTTCACATTTACTAATACTAAAATTCCATGTTTATCACAATGGTTATGTGAGTGTTTAGCTATTGTCACAGAACCAGCTAATTAAACCTAATACAAAGAGAAAAGACGGCAGCAAATATAGTATGAATAGTGCCTAAAAGTATCACGTCATTAAAATGAGTTCAACTTTGTAATTATTTCATATTAGTGTTCTGTTTTTACATAAAATAAACCAAATAAACATTGCTTGCCACAAAAGCAAATATATAATGAACTGTTTATGTTTGCCAAACCATTTTTGACACATTAGATTGTCACTATTTCTATTGTTGTTGGAAGAATTCTAATGCAGTTATTGGTACCCCTTTGCATCTTATATAACCTTTAAAAATCCAATACTACTAAGCTGTGATTAAGACAGTTCACCAACAGTCAAAGTGATTGTACCATGATGCAGCAGGCACCAGAGAATCAGCTTCTACTGATAAGCAATATAGAAAGACAAGAAAGCATCAAGTGATGAAAGATTACAATAGGCATTTATTTCCATATTTTTGAACTCTCCCATCAACTTAAATGGAATTTTAATTGGATTGATCATTTAGACTGATGTACTGAAAATTACTTGTTAATCATCAGTGTCAATGTTGTGATTTAAGCTCATGTGGACTGATTCACAGAAATCTTTATGAAAATCCAGTCACAATTTTGCCATGGTGCCATGTTGGGAGTTTTGAAATTGTTGGTGGTGAGAATAGATGAGTAAAAGCACTACTAATATTACTTTACTTCTTCAAAGAAACTTTTACTGGCATTTTAGTAAGCAGATAAATCATTTAGATGAGTTTGTTAATTTTAACAAGACTTTTCTCTGTAAACATTATTGACTTTATTTGACTTTTTATAACTCAGGAAAGCAATTATTTGGGGAAAATATTTTCATTGAAATTTCAGCATTTGAAATTGCTTCCTTATAAATATTTGGCAATCATATATAATGAAATAAAGATTTATTTTCATGTGCAAGATATTATTTATACCAGTTTAATGTTTGTTCAGAAATCAATATAGATTTAATCCATTTGGTTGTATTTACTAATCACAAACTTTTGTCTTATAACTTGTATCTTCTAAACTTTAAAATAAATTATAATTTGAGACTATAGTAGAGCTTCATGGTGATGCTATTTGGTAGCAAAATAAAGCCTAAACTATTGTAGAATTTCGCATCGTGGTAACTAGGAGTAAGTAAGCCTAGCTTCACATTAAACAAAATGGAAAAATGAAAAACAGTTTTTTTCCCAGTATAGTAGTTACTGGTGTCAGGGGAGAAAAAATTAAAAAGTAAGAAATGTGTATTTTAGTAACTCCTGACAGAAAAAAAAAAAAATATATATATATATATATATATATATATATATATATATATATATATTCTCATTTAAGTGGAAAAATAAGTAAAGCAAATGTAATATAATACAATTTTCTATATCTTAACATTGCACTAGGATAAAGAATAGAGTAGTATAATACAATAATATGTCATAGATTTGTCTAAATGCTATTTAATTTTCAGTAGCTTATTTTCTTCTCCACATACAGATAGGTAACAATTACTTATATACTTTCCCATTCCAAAATTTTTACATCCAGTTCTTTCTGGAGCTTTAAATCTAGGATGCCAGTTGCTTGTACCAATTTCTGTTCAGGAAAACAATGAAAAGAATCAGATTGTAACTTTTATTGTGCAGTAGCTTCAATCATCAGGGGCCCCATTTTCCTGCCTTGCTATGCCAACTTCTATTACATTTGATAGAAAAGAAAACAATTCAATGCCTTTGAAATGAATAGTGTAAAGCAGTTGGCTGGCATTAATGTGCAAGACCAATTCATAAGCCATTTTACACAAACTTTGTTCCTTTTGCTCCTACTTGAAATAAACTTAGATATTTACTTTCCAAAAGCAGATAAAAAATTGTCAGCTTCTTTCCTGACCATGGAATTGTTTTTTATATCAACTCCCACATAATTGTTTTGGAGTTGAAACATATGAATGACCTTCAGAGATTTTAGAAGTTAAATTAAATCAGCTTTGTTTTAAATCTCTAAAATATTTCCTATAAATATTTCCTATTTTATTTTCAGATAGCAAATATTCTGAAGCCAGTGTGAGTTATCATGATTCTTATTTTTTTAATTTTATTTTATTGTAAAGATGCTTTACAGAGGGGTTATAGTTATCTGAGTAAGGTAACGAATACATTTCTTGTCCAGCATGGTTACCCCCTCTTTGTTTTTCTCCTACTATTCCTTCCCTGTCGTACCTCCCCACTCCTCCTTCCCTGTTTCTCTCCCCTCCCGCCTCCAAGTTGTAAAGTTCATTTCTAATATAGTGTCTTGTGAAGTCTCATTGTTGCAATGGGTCATCCTGTGTCCTATTTCAGCATTTTGTTATTCCCCTTCCCCTCCCCAAGTTAGATAAATGTATATACAAGATGCAGGGTACCAAAAATCACATACAGTGAGAATTGTGTGTACCATATTGGGAAGAACATAATTTATTAAGAAATGGAAAAACTTGGAAACAATCATATTAAGTGAAGTAAGCCAGACCCAAAGAAATATAAGTCACAGGGTTTCCCTATTTGCAATAACTAATATTTGTCTAGGATAATCTTACCAGATGAGCAGAAAAGCTCAAAAGCTATGTACATGTGACCATATAAAATGATGAAAAGTTAAATGAACCCCAAGATATGGAAAAAGAGGTTTTTCTTTGTTGTTGCTGCTTTTGATTCTTCTTATTTACTGAAGGTAAAATGTATCAAACAAATTGACGTGGGATATTCTGCAGGATAATTACCCTGACAGAGGATATTTTCTAGAGGGTAATGGATCTGTGTTCAACACTAGAAGTTCACTTCTCACAGCAACTGGACCAGATGACAGATAAGACCAGATGCTGCTTGCTCAGTTGTGAGATAGTTTTCAGTTCTGTAAATCCAAGTACAAAGATGCCTTATTTTCTTGGCTTTATCTTGTTATTGATTTTTTTTTTTGCTCTATTACACCTATGGTCAGGGGGTTTAAATATCCTGAGGTCCTATTTCTAATAGACAATCACATAATAATGAGAGAGAATATGTTTCCTTTGCAGTTCTTCCATGTTATCTTGAAAGAAAAAGATGAAGTAAATTTAATGCCATTTGAGCTCGATATTTGGCCTGACATCCTCACTTCAAGCTTGATTTGGGAGTCAATATCATGATTTTTGGCTGAATGAAAATTATTTCCATTTTATCTTTAATATTTTTCCAAAATTTATCCACTTATTCTGTTTTTTAGTATTATAAGTAAGTGGAAATAATATCTATTCTATATCCTTTTTCTGTGGTAGATGCCTCTCAATCAGAATGTGAAGTGAGAATTCTATGCAGAGTGGGGACAGAAAAAAATAAGCTAGATAAGTTGATGTTAGGTGAAATGAACCCCAAGATAAGTATTCAAATGTTTTTGCTTTCATGCAATTGTTTCTAACATATTTATAAGATGATTTCTTAGTTGCTTTGTATGTTCCTCCCCCTCGGTATAACCCCTGCTTTCACTGTATTTGATGTTGGTATAATTTGTGGAGGGGAAGGAAAAAAAACAAATCGTTTAAATAGGGATACAGGTGGACCCATTGCAACAATGAGATGTACAAGTCTTTATGTCGAAAAACGAACTTTACAATTTTGGCAGGGGGAGGAGAGGGAGATGGGAAGGGATGGGAAGGGGAAACAAAGGAGGAGGCAACAATGTTTGATAAGAAATGTACTCATTATCTTGCCCATGTAAATGTAACCCCTCTGTATGGTATTTTCACAATTTAAAAAAAAGTCAAGCAAAGGTATTTCAAGTAGTGTGTCATCTCACTATGATTTCAAGTAGTGCTATGAAGTATAAATTATTACTCTGAGTTATTCTAGCTACTCTGCAACAGAGCTACCTCTCTTATTTCTGCATTAATCTACCTTTGATTAAAACTGTTATACAAAGTTGGTAAGGCAGGGGAAATTAAGGGAAGGTGATATGAACTTCAACATGTTTGAAAAGACTTCTAGAAAAATTTGTGGTTTGTCTTTAGCAAGCAGGCTACTTACAGGGCAAAATGTAGAATTTCAACACAGGTAAAGGGATAAAAAGATATGTGGAAATCAAAAAATGTCTGCTCCATCTATGTACTTTGACAATGATAAAGTCCTTCCGATGACTTTTCAAAAATTCTGTGAAACATTTATGTAAAAAAAATTGATACAAGAGCTCTATGCATAGTCTTTTGAGGAACCTCCATATGGCTTTCCAGAGTGGCTGAACAAGTTTACACTCCCTCCTACAATGCAGTAAGTTTCCCTTCTGTCCACATCCCCTCAAGCATCTGTTACTATTGGATTTCTTGATTATAGCCATTCTAACTGGGGTGAGATGGAATCTCCATGTTGTTTTGATTTACATTTCTTTTCTTCTTCTTTTTTTTTTTAGTTATTGGAGTCATTACAAAGTTTAACCAATTTGTAATGTATCCAGAACTGTGCCCATATTAATTCTTTGTTTTTTTTTAATTGTGAAAATACCGTGCAGTGGAGTTACAATTACATGGGCAAGGTAATGAGTACATTTCTTATCAAGCATTGTTGCCTCCTCCTTTGTTTTTCCTTCCCTTCCCCCTCAAAGTTGTAAAGTTCATTTTTAGACATAATGTCTTATACATCTCATTGTTGCAATGGGTCCACCTGTATATTGATTTGCATTTCTTTTATGGCTAGAGAAGTTGAGCATTTCTTCATGTGTCTAGTGGCCATTCTTATTTCCTCTTCAGAGAAGTCTCTCTTTAAGTCTTTAGCCCACTTATTAATGGGGCAGTTGTTTCTTAGAGGATTTGTTTTTGAGTGATGACCCAGCAATCCCACTTCTGGGCATTTACAGAAATGATCACAAACAAGACCATATTAAAGCTACCAGCACAACTATGTTTATTGAAGCATTATTCACTATAGTTAAGACATGGACCAACCCTGATGCCCCTCAGTAGATGAGTGGATCAAGAAAATGTCATATATATATATATATATATATATATATATATATATATATATATATATATAATGGAATCCTATGTTTCCATCAGAAAGAACGACACTCCTCCATTTGTTAGGAAATGGAAAGACTCGGAAAAATTCATATTAAATGAAGTTACCCAGTCCTGAAGAAATTTAGGTTCCATAGTTTCTCTTATTTGTATTAATTAGTATACGTATAGGATAATCTTATTAGATGAGCTGAAAAGCTCAAAAACTATGTAAAAATCATGTACTATGTATAAGATGATGCTAAGCAAAATGAACTCCAAGATATGGACACAAGAGGTCTGTCTTTATTGTTATTGTTATTATTTATTTATGTTGTTAGTGGGACCTGATCTCTGGGTCTAGGCACTGTCTCTTAGCTCTTCAGCTCAAGTGCTCTACCACTTGAGCCAAAGCACCACTTATGGCTTTTTCTGTTTATGTGGTGCTGAGGAATCCAACCCAGGGCCTAGCCACCTCTCCAACCCCTATTGTTATTGTTTTAAATGTAACATGTGATTTTATTTTGTTGTTGTTGTTGCTGTTTCCTTTGTATGTTTTTTTTTTCCCTATGGCATGCCCCTATTGTCACTGTACTAGATTTTGTTACCCTGAATCTTGTCTAATCTGGGGAGGGGAAGAGGAATAACAAAGCACTGAAACAAGGACACAGAATGACCCATTGCAGCAAGGATACCCACAGGACAGTATATTGGAAACAAACTTTACAAAACTTTACAACTTGTGGGGGAGGAGTAATGTGGGAGGTAGAGAGGAAAGGGATAGGGACAGCAACAAGGAAGGGAAGGGTAAAAATTATCAGTAAGTAATGGACTCATTGCCTTACTCATGTAACTCTAACCCCTCTGTACAGCTTCTTAACAATAAAATAAAATAAATGAATATATTGACTCAATTCATATTGATAGCTGAGCTAAGATGAAGGAGACTGAACCACTGGATGTTAGAGACAGATGAATAAAATATTGTCATATGATCACTAGAGTTAACCCTTTAATAAATAAGTATGATGGTTCATACAAGAGCAAGAACCAATTCACCCAGTTTCATTTTGCACAAGTAGCATTTTCCAAGGGTCAAAATTTCCATTATACACAGAATTAGCTAACCCTAACTTTTAATTAGTTTAATGAATTTTAGGGATCAATGGTAAAAAAAAAAAAAAAGGAGGAAAACGTTTAGAGTAGAAAATTTCTGACCACTGGAAGTAGAAAAAGTATTTTCAGATTTCTTCCATATTTCCTCCTTCCTCCAAGATTTGAATTTCTCACTTTCATGCGAATATAAGTTTTCTTTTCTAGCAATTATTGTTGCTACCCAATTGGGAAATGCCATTTCACTGTGATTATAATTTTATTACTCTTATGATTATAATGTTGGACATATTCATGAACTTGTTGGCCATTTGTCTATCTAGGGGGGCAAAAACATTTATTCTAGTTCTTGAATCATATTCTAATCTAATTGCATTTTTGCATTGATTTGAAAGAAACCTATGTAAATTATATACTACACTTATTTGATCTTGGATCTGATACCATTTCAAATATTTTGTGTGATGGTCCTATTATTTTACTTTCATAACATCACCCATAATATACAGCACAGAAATCTAATTCATCTTATTGTTTCCTTTTGTTGTCTGTTCTTTTGATGTTATCCTAACATAAATTTCAGTTTTCATCTAACTATGCATTTCTTCCATCCACCTTGCCACCACTGATGTTAGGTTAATATCATTCTTGGTTAATCACATAAACTTTAATCTCAATCATTAAGCATCTTCCCACAGCATTTCATTTGATTTTGAGTAATTTAAACATTTTAAAGATAGTACCAGAGTTTGTAATCTATATGTGTATAGTCTATTTCAGACTATTTTCCCCTCAGATTCCTTTAGCAAAAATATGTAGTATTGAGTCAATTTTTTTAATAAATTTCATTCATTTAGTTTTATAAGTTAAGTTCACTGTAGATTTCTTTCCAAGCATGCAGATGAAACTATCTAATATGTAGCTAATTGAACTGCATAGCATATCAGAAAGGAAAATAATACTTAAACAACTAAATTACCTACACATTGATTTTATTTATTGTGTAGGGTAAATAATCAGACTCACTTCCTTCTTTCTTCAACCAGCAACAATATCTGGTAATATTGTTCAATATCACCTTTCTTCTTGACTGAAATTAGTCATCTGCTTACCAATTTTCCTAAAGTTCCATTTTAACTCTCAATATTTTCCACTCCAAATATACTAGCTCCCTTTTTTTCATAATTCCTTAGGTGATATCCAGATACAAATTATCCCTAAATATACATTGTAAGAATCACTATCCCATTTTCAACAAACAACAGCCATTGAACCTAGCATTGGTTAGGGCTGGGGTTGCAAACTGAAGACTCCGTGGGAGAAGAAGAATCTCCTAAATTCCCATACGTCTTTGCTTAATGTGTTAATATGAGGATATTTGTTCCTTTGGGGTTGCTGCACCACAGTCATCTTCAGCAACATGAAAAGGTTGCTTTTAACATGGTAGCTGATTTCTACAAAATCTTTTACACACACACACACACACACACACACACACACACACAAACTGATTCTCAGAACAAACTCTTCTTAAAAAAAAAAAAAAAGAAGTAATATACCATCATCTTTGCTAAAATCTTTTGGTCAGCATTGGGAAGGTGGCTCAATGGTAGATTGCTTGCCTTGAATGCAAGAAGCCCTGGGTTGAATTCCTCAGCACCACATAAGTAGAAAAAGCTGAAAGTGGCACTGTGGCTCAAGTGGTACAGAGCTGGCCTTGAGCTGAGAGCTAAAGGACAGCGCACAGGCCCACAGTTCAAGCCTCACGACTGACAAAAAAAAAAAAAAATCTTTTGGTTACAGTATGTCCTCAATCCCAGACCATATTTAAAGGAATAGCAATTATAGAAGGTATGATGTCCATGAAGAGGGGAGAATCCAGGAGAGAGACTTTAGTAGAGTCTCTTCACAATGTTATTGATGGAACTTAATGTATTTATAGTTTGTTCATTTATCTTTTGAGGAAAACATTACCTCTTTAAGTTCCTACAAGGTAATGATTAGCATGGTTCCTTTTGAAGAATCAATATTAAACTAGTTTTATATGGTATATACCTTCTTCTATGTCATATTGTTGTCCAGAAGAAAAAATTCCAAGGAAGGAAATGGGAAAACAAAAAAAGACTTACACAAAAGCCAATAAAGAGACCTGGGACTATACTGACTCAAGCGAGGATTTGTAATGCAATGGGTGCCTAATATTTCTGATAATACAGGATCCAAGAGGAAGGAGATGAAGTATAGTCCCTGACACAAACAAGCCTTGATTAAAACTGTAGAAACATGACATACACTGACACTTTAAAGGTTGGGAAACAAGAATTTTTTTTTATGGAAGAATTGTAGGCAAGCCAGACAATGAAGGTGATGACACTGAGTGGGTATTTATGGGATCCATTTGCTCTCTTAAAATGTGTTACTCTTGTTCCAAATGCTACTCTCTAAGAAAGTCACAGTGCCATGTTTAATCTTTTACAGCATTGCTTATACAACCACATGATTTATGTTACACATACTCCACATCACAGAATATTTCCCTTAAACTTCAAAAGTATAGAGCTTAGCCTGTTGCCATGGACAGAGAAAAATTGAAAGCTAAAGCAACACTCGAACATTTAATACCAACCCACTCCAGTAAATCTGCAATGGATTCTAATCACTTAAATTATGTTTGCTGGGGCAATAGAAAATGTGAAAACATCAAAACCATTCATGTATTTCTATGTGCATATGTTCATCTGTATTTTTGTAGTGTTTAAAAAGCAAATGTCGATTTAGTTTAGGGGTATTTCTGTTTCATTACTGAAATATTAGAAATATCCAGTTCCTCTGATACAATTTGCCATCATTTTATAAACTAAATATGATGAGATAATTTCAATATCAACATTGTAAAGGTTTTGATCACAGTCTGGCAATGAGACTGAGATCACAGACTAACTCAAAGTGAGTACTTTGCACTGTTACTTGTTTGCTTCATTCTACAAAACGTAGTGTGTTACTAACAAAATAACCCATACTCTATACTTCAGTACCATTTTTATATTCAACATGAATCATCAGGAGTAGTTTGCCTTTAGTTTGAAATTAAGCTTGATTTGTTATTTTGTTTAATTGTGAAAACTGATATGCTTGAATCACCCTCTCCCACCACACACACACACACACACACACACACACACACACACACACACACACACACACACACACACGTGTGCACACACACACAAGAATTGTAGAAAATAAAATATACTTTGACAAAAGGATTTTGTATTACTTTTGATCATGTTTTTAACATTAGTCATTAGAACATATGACTTATGAGTATATCGTAAGTGGTCATTATGAGTGGTTTACTTAAATTTTCCTCATTCTAGCAATCATTATTCTGAAAATAACTCTTAAAGAAAATGAACATTTCCAAAGTGTTGCTAATTTTGAAATATAATTATTTCCAATAGTTGGCAATTTTGCCTTCTATAATTGGTATTCTCTCACTGAAAAACATGTGATTTATAAAGCAACCAAAATCATGAAGAATTAATGTGAGAGATTATTAGCTGAGTTGCAGTCTTCAGGAACAATAATTATGATAATAATGTATTAAGCAGTATAGTGCATCATTAAAATATAAAATATCTAAGTCTGTTTCAACTATTCTTTAATGAGAAGAAGTTATCTTTTTTGCTAACAAAAATTCAGAGCCATTGTGAATTACAAGTTGTCCCTGTGTCCCTAAAATTTTCTCATCCCCATTCATGAGGCCATGACTGCTCTGCTATAAAGGTAATAGATCATGCTAAGTGAAATGAAGCTCAAGATAGCGACACAAGAGGTTTTATCTTTGTTGCTGTTATATTTAATGTACTTGTAATGTACTATATGACTTTTTTTCTTTTGTATGTTCTTCCCCCATGGTACAACTCCTGATTTTACTGTATTTGATTCTAGTGCCCTACATCTTGCATATACATTTTTCTAATTTGGGGAGTGGAAGGGAAATAACAAAATGCTGAAATAAGGATACAGGTTGATCCATTGTAACAATGAGCTGTAGAAGACACTAGTTGAAAACAAAGGAGTGGGGGAAGTTGGGGAGGTGGAGTAGGAAGGGATGGTAGGGGAAAAACAAAGGAGGAAGTAACAATGCTCCACAGGAAATGTACTCATTACCTTACTCATGTAACTGTAACCCCTCTGTACAGTATCTTTTTAATAAAATTATATAATAAAATATAAAAGAAAATATAATAAAATAAAATAGATGAGCTAGTGATAAAAAAGATATCACAAAAGCAATTGATATTGATAGTAATTACAAGTAATTTATATTTTAAGTGCTATGTAAAGCATTCCTAAGACCAATTTTAGCTGTACGATACAATAATGTATTTACATACAATGTTTTAAATACACAACATTAAAAAAATTGACAGGCACTGATGGTTCATACCTGTAATCATAGCTACTCATGAGGTTGAGATCTGAGGAGAGCAGTTCAATGCCAACCAGGAGAAGAAAGTCTGTGAGACTTCTATTTCCAATAAACTACTCAGAAAAAGCCAGAAATTGCATTGTGGCTCATGTGGTATAGTGCTAGCCTTGAGCACAGAGAAGCTCAGGGACAGAGCTTAGGCTCTAAGTTCAAGCCACAGGACTGAAAAGAAAAAAAAAACATAAAAATGTAAACATTTATAGAATAGTAACTATAAAATGTGTTCATATAGATACACACAGTGTCTTTTATGTTTTTTTTTAAAAAACATGATATGCCTACTCAAGTATTTACATAAGTTGTTTATGGTAAAAACATCTAAACTTATTTATTCTACCTTTTGGAAATATATAGTGGTACATATATATAATGAAATACACATGTACAATATATATATGTTTACAAGTACATATATGTATTTATATATCACAAACTTTAAAAATCAGTTTGTGATATATATCACAAACTTTAAAAAGCATGTACAATATATATATATATATATATATATATGTATACAAGTACATATATGTATACATATATCACAAACTTTAAAAATCAGTTGGTTTTAGATGCATAAGTTTATAGTTTCATGGGTTTATGTATCTATTTTGAAGCTAGAACAAAACACATTTATTACTAGAGTTTTGAAGTTTATTATGAAATCTATGTTTTTAAGTTTTTAAATGCAGGTCCAGAGGCTTTTGAACTTGCTAGGCTAGCACTCACCGAAGTGAGCCACATCTTAGCTCTACTGTTTTTGGTTGTTGTTTGTTTGTTTATTTTAGAGGGAGTCTAATGAACTTTTTCTCCATGTCAGCCAAAATCCTCCAGATCTTAACTTCATGAAGAGCAACAATTCCAGGGTTGAGCCAGAACCACCTAGCTAAAGTCGAATATTTTCATGCTTCATGATTCTTATCATTGTTATTTTTTTACAAAATGGTTTTGTCTGATCAGCTATTTGTTGGTTCTGTACAATTTTCAGGCAATATATACTTTTTCTAATTGTGAGAAGAACATCATGGGAAGATAGATTGAAATTAAATAGATTTGATTATATCAGATTTGTACCTTGCTTTGGTTATTACAATTCATTCTTTCAACCTATGAACATGAAAAGTCTTTGTTTTAATATGCGCTCTTCAATTTTGTTGATCTGCATTTTAGTTTTCATTATTGAGTTCTCACCTCCATGTTAGCTGTCATAAATAGGATTACTTTCTTCAGTTCTATTTCAGATTATTGGTGCTGAGAGGTTTTTGTCTCTAACTATTCAGCCAATTGATATCCCCCCCCCACCATTGGAAACATTAATTAATGTTCACTGTAGTTGTGGAAAGGAAAGGACTTATTACTAATGCTTGGTTTCATGATTCCTTGTAGATTGTATTAGAAGTTTGGTCACTGTGACAAAAAGTGGAGAAAATTAGCTTAAAGAAAATTTGTCTTTGTTTTTGGTTGCTTAAATTTTCATCCAAGCTTAGTTGGTTATATTGTTTCTGAAACAGAGCAATATGGCAGGGAGGAAGGCTTGGAAAAGCACAGTTGCTCATTTCATGATGGACCTAAAAGAGAACATATGTGTGACAGGAGAGTCAGGGTAAGGTGGGCTCTTCAAAAGCGTCTTGCCTGTCTCCTACTTTCCTCCAGCATGCTCTTCCTAACTGCCCATACACTTTGATCTCACCAATGAATTAATCTATCAATGAATTTAGTACTACCATGAATCAACTTTCCTTCGACACTAAAATGGAACCAAGACTACAAAATAAGAGGATTTGGAATATTTCTTATAGAATCTGTACCCTCCTTCTTCTCTTGACAGTTTTTTGTGATTAGATCATTTTCTTGTAGTGTTATATATCACCTGCCTCTGTCTTTCTTGATTTTTATTCATTCTCACTGGTCTATAGTCAGATTGATTCAGTATTTTTTTAGCTTACACCTATGAGAAGAATGTGCAACAACACCTCTCTTGCTGTGTAATTAACCTCAGTTGATATCCTGTAATTTCTCTTTCTACATCTACATGTTTTACACTATGTATCCATTAGTAAATTATTGCAGTAATGATTGTGTTGAATAGTTTTGTGAACTTTTTACTAGAGATATAAGTGACTACATGCCAGCATCTTGTTTCTAAAATATTGTACATTGGATGATTTACCTTGATCATCCAGTACACTTTTTTATGTCATGATTTAATGTGTTAACTAGTGCCTTTTATTTAATATGAACAGTTCCTTTTAATATGCAACAAAACTGTCATTCAGTTTTCATTAAGAAACTTGTAGCTAGAATAAATGGGAAAATCCAGTTTGTTACATATCTTGTGTTAAACAAATAAAATATTCTGAGACAAGAAAGAATTTTAGTCCTCAAGACAGTCTTATTGAACTGAGAGAAGGAGAAGTATGTCAAGCCCTCAGGCTTATGTAATTTAAGCAGAAGCTCTTTTTAACAGAATTGATTTATTTTATCTTCACATAACCACACATAAAGGAACACTGATGTTGGAGGTTGGAATAAATGTGTATTGTGGAGGTGAAGCACAGAACACTTAAGTCTCCTGGATTATTTGCAAAGATAAACAAGCACCAACAAAACAAACTTAACCCCACTATATGTCAAAAACTAAAGAAGAAAAAAATCTTAATGATGCCTAATACTTTTACAGAATTTGTATGAAAGATGATGCTTTTAGAGGCTTAAGGTTTATTTCAATCATTCTGTAAAAATTAATAAGTTGTGGGATGATATTTATATCACTTAAAATATTCTATCCTGATAGTTTTTTTTAAAAATACTGCTATAATTATAAATATAGAAACAAAATAGACTAGTAATTTAAAAATATTTTAGTTGTCCCTTCATTATATTTATTTTCTTCTTAAGAATTTTTAGATATTTGAATTATATGCATATTTGCTTACTGCATACTTAAATTTTTATTTGACTAATGATACTTTTATTCATATTATTCATTATTCTTTTAAGTACTACAAGAAAGAGAAGACTGAGAAATAGAATATTATGTGTATAAAATTGATAGTTTTACTTACCTCTGTTTGATTTCATTACCTTATTCTCATTAACCACAGTAACTATGTAGAGATTGTACCATAAATTTTCTCATGTTCATTGTTTTGGGGTCATATATTATTGATCAGCTTGAAATACTATTTTCTATATTTCATTTGTATTTCAAAACAAACTTTAGGTATATAATATGAAATTATTTCATGTATGTAAATACTAAGAGATAACTAATTATAGTGAATGAAATAAACTATATCAAGTAACTCAAATAGTCATACTTATTTTATGGGCTTATATCATCAGAGTAAAATTCTTTTTTGGCAAAAATTCCATATACACTACAATATTATTACCTGTAGTCCTCACACTGTACTTTAGAACTCTAAACTTGTTCCTGTAACACATCTGCTGCATTGTATCCTCTAACCAATAATTCTTCATTTTCATTTTCCTCAACTCCACCACAGGAAGCTACAGTACTGAGTTCTTACTTTGAGTATTTGAATCTTTTCTAAGCTTCACACATATGTGTCACCATAAAACATCTCTTTGTCTGTGTCTAGCTTATTGCACTTAGCGTAGCATCCCATGGTTTCCTCACATTGCAACAAATGTCCAGACTTCTTTCTTTGTAGTATTGAGTGGTATCACATTGTATGTATGTAGAACAGATCTTTATTTAAATTTGTATGGACATGTAGCTTGTTTCTATCTATTGTCAGCTATTAATTGTGTGAACAGGAGAAGATATGAATTTAAGGTCAGTGATTTCAATAGTGGAAGTACATGCAAAGAAGACATATTTCCCATGGGTTTGGCAATTATAATTTTAATTTCCTACAAAGTAAGAAATAATGATTTCCATAATCATTAAATTAATAATAATTCAATTAATGTTTTCAATAGTAGCTCTACCCACTCCCACTTTATGTAAGGGTTTCTTTTTTTTGAACCCATTCTCACCTAATTTTCTCTCTTACTTTTTATTATAGACATCCTAATGCATGTGAATTAATATATCCTTATGCTTTTGATTTATATTCCTTGATAACTACTTAGATTGAACTCCTTTTAATATATCTGGTGGTATTTGTTAGGAAATGGAAAGGTTTGGAAAAAATTATATTAAGTGAAGTAAGCCAGGTCCAAAGAAGCATAGGTCCCATGGTTTCCCTTATTTGCAATATCTAGTATAGGTATGAGTCAAGCGGAAAAGGTCAGATAATGTGATGTTAGGAAAATGAACCCTTAAATATGTATTTTAATGTTTTCGTTTCTTTCATGCATGTGTTTCTAACGCATTTATAAGATTATTTCTTTGTTGCTTTGTATGTCCCTCCCCCAAGTGTAACCCCCGCTTTCACTATATTTGATGTCAGTATAACATGTGGAGGAGATGGGGACAAACAAGTCGTTTAAGGATTCAGGTGGACCTGTTGCAACAATGAGAAGTACAAAATGTCATGTCAAAACCAGCTTTACAATGTCGGTGTGGGGGGGGAAGGGGGGTATAATTGGGTGGGGGGAGGGGGGTATAATTGGGTGGGGGGAGGGGGGAGGCAGGGAAGGGAGGTGAAGGGTAAACAAAGGAGGAGGCTGCAATGCTTGGTAAGAAATGTATGCATTATCCTGCCCATGTAATTGTAGCCCCTCTGTACAGTATGTTCTCAAATAAAATAAAATAAAATTTAAATATATATATATATATATATATGGTGGTCATTTTTATTTCTTCTTTGAAGAAATTAACATTCATAATTTTGATCATTTTCAACCATTACTCAATATTTTCTTACAATTGAGTTGTTTTATAATTTTTATTTTAACCATTTAAAAATACATGACATATACATATTCTTCCCACCAATAGGTCCCATATTACTTTAATGTGCAGAAACTTCTTGTTTTCTGTAGTCCTTTGTATTCATTTGCGTTTTGATACCCTAAGCCTTTGAGTTAAATTTCTCCCTCAAAAAATATCACCAACATAAACAATGTACAGGGGATGTTGTTCTATGTTCTTTTGGTGTGTATGTGTGTGGCAGTTATTGTGTTTATTTTCTATGATTAAATATAGGGCCTTGAGTGAATCCTAGGCTTGCACTTGGTCTCAGCTTTCGATGACATTGAAAAACTTTACTTTTCCATTGATTATAATGTTTCCTATGGGATTTTTGTAAATAGAGATGAGATGAGTTTAAACTAACTTTTAACAAAAACATCAACAAGAACAGTAACAATAGCTTAAATAAACACACTCGATACTTCCTCAGTTATAATCTTTTTAGTAAAATTTTATTTTTTCTAAAATTTTATTTCAAGAACCTTAAACTAATGTACAATCATTTTTTATCATATGTATCTGACAACCATACAGAGCTTGATTTTGCTTCATTTGTGTCTGTTAGATCTATGCTAAGTGCTTTCCAGGCAAGTTAAGTACTGTATCAGAATCAAAGAAATGGAGGAGATAATAAACCATGTTAGAATATGAACTCATTAAGAAATTTGATATCCTTTATTAAAGGAAATGTAAGTTTTACCAGTTCTTGACATTTATCAGCAGGGTGAGTGCTTTATGTTTGAAAGAGACTTTACTGACTTCAAATTTATGTCATAGTGGTGTGATCACTAGCAATCACCAGTGTGTCTTAGCTACAGTGAATCAGGTAGGTTGTGATGTCTCATTTGAAATGTTTAGCAACCTTTTGCAAAGAAAAAGATTTAGTCTTTCATTTCATTTACATTTTTGAAAAATAAAGAACACATTTTATTTGTTTTCTTATTTATGTATTTATTTACTGCTGAGACCAGTGTTGAACTCAGGGTCTAGTACTTGATTGACCTGCTTGCTCTCCTGGTACTCTATCACTTGAGACACAACTTTGACCAGACAAATATTTTATGCTTTGATGATTGTTTGGATTTTCTGAAGTTTTATCATCATTGATTTCATCTTTTTAATAATTCCTAGATATGTTTATATTATATTCTATTTAGTGTAAAATATTGAGACTTACATAATATCAAACTTATTTATCTTTTTCTTGGGACAAAATCACACTCTGTAGTCCAGTAAACCTCCTGCCTCAGTCTCCTAAATGCTGAGATTGCAGACATAAATCATCATGCCTTACTTCTCATGACAATTTTGACTCATGAAAGGATTTTTCATTGACTCTATTCTGTGTTTAACATTATTATTGTTGTTGTTATTATTTGCAGTCAGGAACTAAATTTATAAAACAGTACACTTATATGTATGTTACATTTTTTTAATTTTTCAATTAAAGATCAATTTTCCTTTTTTCAAACTTAGTTCAATATCTTTTTTGTTTCTTTCTATAAAGTATAAATATTTAAATGCAAGTAAAACCTTGAGTGATTTAGTGCCTGTTGATTCTCATTACCTCTCTTTGAATTTCTTTTCCTGTGTGTATGTCATTTAAGATGTTGATGACACTGACTGTATTTTTTCTATTATTCTTTTATTGACATACACATGTATTTCTTTTTTTACTAATAAGTTTGTTATTGTGAAAATACCATACAGAGGGGTTATAATTACATGAGAAAGGTAATGAGTATATTTCTTATCAAGCATTGTTGCCTACTCCTTTGTTTCCCCTTCCCATCCCTGTCTTCCCCTCTTCCACACCACACCATAGCTATAAGGCTCATTTTTTGACATAGCATCTTGTACACTTCATTGTTGCAGTGGGTCTACCTGTATCCCTATTCAAAACAATTTGTTTTTTCCTTTCCCCTCCACAAATTATACCAACAAAAAATACAGTGAAAACAGAGGTTATGCCATGGGAGAGGGACATACAAAGCAACAAACAATCACCTTATAAATATGTTAGAAACAATAGCAAGAAAGATAATCCATTTGAGTGTTTATCTTGGGCTTCATTTTGCCTAACATCAACTTATCTGACTTTTTCTGCTTGTCTCAGACAAGTTATTGCAAGTAAGGGAAGGCACGGGATCTATGTTTCTTTGGGCCTGGCTTACTTCACTTAATAAAATGTTTTCCAAGCCTTTCCATTTCCTAACAAATGGGGCAATGCCATTCTTTATGATGGAGGCATAGAATTCCATTCTGTATATTTACCACATTTTCTTGATCCATTCATCTACTGAGGGTCATCTGGGTTGGTTCCATATCTTACCTATGGTAAATAATACTGCAATAAACATAGTTGTGCTGGTAGGATTGCATGAAATTGCAGAGCTTCTGCATGGCAAAGGATATAGCTAGCAAGATCAATAGATAGCCCACGGATTGGGAGAAGATCTTCACTAGCCATACAATGGACAAGGGTCTCATATCTAAAATATACCTGGAACTCAAAAAAATTAAATCCCCCAACAACAAATCCTCAAAGAAACAACTGCCCAATAAATAAGTGGACTAAAGACTTAAAGAGAAACTTCTCTGAAGAGGAAAGAAGAATGGCCAATAGACATATAAAGGAATGCTCAACCTCCCTAGCCATAAAAGAAATGCTAATCAAAGCAACACTGAGATACCACCTCACCCTAGTTATAATGGCTAGAATCAAGAACCTAATAACAACAGTTGCTTGAAGGAATGTGGACAGAAAGGAACCCTACTGCATTGTTGGTGGGAGTGTAAACTTGTTCAATCACTTTGGAAAGTAGTATGGAGATTCCCCTATGACCCAGCAATTCCACTTTTGGCCATTTACCTGAATGATTTACACATATATTTCTGTAAATATAATTAAAATACAGGTTATTACAATTAATGCCCATTCATCCTAGCATTTTTTCATCAAAACCATAAAGGACATTCACAAAACCCTCTGTTTGTGAGATTCTTAGCTTAAGAAAAGTCACTCAGTATACTAATTGGATCAGTGAATTAACAAAATAATTTTTTCTCTCATTTATTTATATACTGGTCATCTGTACTTAGGTTAATATAATAAATCTTAATGGCAAATTATCATCCAATTCCTATTAAATATACAACTTTTTTCTCAATGGTGTATGTTTAAGGAATGCACATTCAACTTAATAGCATATTATTAAAACATAATTAAAGCTATAAACATGTGAAACAAAATGGCATAATGATCATCAGGCTAATAAAAATCAAATCATTTCAGTGCTCTGTTATCTAGGACACTATTTTATGCAATTACATTGATAATGGAAAGAGGATTGAAAAGTGTACTTTACACAATTCTGCATTAGGTAATGCTTTGTCCCTTTTTCCCCAGTATAAGTACTGTGATATTCCTTTGTACTGATGTTCTAATTGATCTATGTTTTAGTTGCAATTTGTTATAAAAATTAGTGAAAAGATGTTTATAAATGTCAACAGACAATACTTCAAGAAAATAAGTATTTATTTGTTTAGTTGACCTTTCTGATTGTGATTACACAGAATAGGAGAGAGAAAAAAATATTTTCTTTTCTCTATGTATAAAAGATTGGAAGTTATTTTCTCTGACAAGAAATTGTACACAAGAATCAGGCCAGACCAGCTTAATGCTTCCCTTTCTTATCACATGTTCTGATAGTTTCTGGTGCTGAGGGCACATATGGGAAAAAGCCAATACAGAGTTTGAAAAGCAATTTGAACTTGTTCTGTAGCCACATCTTGTAGACTGCCGTGTACTAGTTGATAGCCATTTTAAACTCCATCTCCTTTCCTTCTCTGTCAATATTGTTGAACTTTTTAAATCTTTTTTGAAAATATTTATTGAAATATTAAGTTTTAAATTTTCTACATTTAACTACCAGCAATTTATATTCTAAACTGAATCAGGATGAAATTGTTTTATCTTTTCAATATCCAACTAGCTGTTATTATTATACTTGTTGTAGATAGTAATAGAAGAATATATATCTACAAGATATTGCTCAGTGCTTATCAAATCAGTGAAAATGATATTTCCAGATTTGTTGTTTAATTTACATTTATACTCATAAATCTTACTTGACAATTCAATATTTTCACCATTGCCAAATATATTTTTATTTTTCTTTGATTTATTTGTTGGAATTCTTTCATATGTAAGCAAATACTTATTTTTCTGTTTATTCTGATGCATTGGTTTTTTCTCTTAATATGACCTGGATACATTTCTAAAGATGAGTGCACTTGAATATTTTCAAAATTGAACTCTATGACACATCATTCTCACAGATGTCCCAGAAAACTAAAAATAAGCTCAAATAATACACTATGTGTAGAATATGGTAAAAATAAATAACACTATGCCGTATTTTCCTAGGACAGTTTCTCACACACATCCTGTTTACTTAGAGGAAAGTGGCCTCTATGTTGATCAGATGGCATTCTGTTTGTCTTGGTATAAGATGTAAGTACCTGGGATCACTGAGTTGCCAGGTAGAGGAATATTTATTTGTTATGAATTGACACATAATAAAATTTGCAGTAATTATGAATTTCTTTGTATTCAGTAGAGGTACTAACATTTGGATTAAGTCTCTTATTAGAATATAACTTCATTATTTTCTTGGTGTTAATACTCTGTTTCTCAGCCATTAATTAATGATGCCCTGTAATCAATGATGCTTAATTTAGATACAAATATATTATTGCCATTTGTATAGATGGACAAATGACTTAAGTAATGTGATAAGTAGTATTGCTAGCTTAGCTATATTGCATATCCAAGTTTAATAAAGCAATATTTTCTTTTCTTTTCTGTTTATTTGATCTTCTTACTACACATGTGTGTCAGGGATTTGTTAGCTCTCCAAAAAGATGGATAATGATTTATCTTTTTTGTATGTTATCTGCCACAGACTCACTAATTGAATTTGGCAACTAGCTGGTGATACTATATTTGGTGACACCTGGCTAAAGGAAGTAGATTACCGGAGGCCTGCTTTTAAAGGTCATATCTGATTCTCTCTCTGTTTACTGTCTACCATGAAGGGAATATCTATTACCACACAGTCCAGTTGTCATGATGATCTGAAGAGCATAGGACTGAATGAACCCTCTGAAACCATGAGCTAAAATAAATAACTCCTCTCCTTTATGTTGTTTGCTCAATCATTTTGGTGACAGCAATATAAACAGCAATTAACTCAGAAAACTGATTTCTGAGGATTGTTATACTTGCTGACTTTCTAGTACTTGCCATTAGAACTGGTATATAGAAGACATTTGGAAGAGTTTGGAGAAGTAGTCTTGAGGAAAGAGGAATACTGTAAGCAGAGCAGAGTTTAGGAGAAGAATCAATGGTAAGAATGCAGATAATAATGGCCCAGGGTCTTGAAATTTCAGTTGGAAAGATATAGGAAATAGGTCATTCGGTCATATTTTGGCAAGAAGTCTGTCTACTTTTTTTCTTTATCCGGAGAATTTGTAAGGATTTTGATGACAAATTAATCAAAAAGAAAATTTTAAATCATTCAAAGTCTTTGGCACGGGTAATGTTAGTTACTATTAGGTTTGAAATGAGAATAAGGAGCAAAAGAGTAGAGAGATGTGTAAAACTTTTGGGCTCACAAATGTGTAAAATTCTAAGGAAAACGACTGGTAACGAGATTACTGGTTATAATAATTCAACTAATTGCAATAAGGTAATAGGAAAAATGTTTTCAGACATATTAATGATGTCATAAACTGGATAGACCTTATTGATGCCAGGCTCATTAAAGATTACTGGTTGACTGTTCTGTGTGTTTATTTGTAGATTTATAGGCACATTTTAGTTAAGATAAATGAAGGAAATAATGCAACCTTGACATAGTGAGACCAAAGGAGAATATTCTTAGCAGGGGTCACAAAGGCTCAATAGCTATGTGCACATAATCATATAAAAATAATATTTGTTTAAATAAACTCCAAAAAATGGAAACAAGAAGATTTTTATTTTGCTTTTGTGTTGATTTTTTCTCCTTTGTTGCTGTTTTTGTGTTCTTTATCTTTGGCTTATATGTGATTTTATCTGTTTTGAGGAGTTGAACGAGGGAACCAGAATGGTGGGTAAAGGTTGAACACATGTAGCAATGAAAATCACTAAACACTATATTGAAAAAGAGTTAGTCAACTTGTAGGGAAGAGAGTCAGGAAGGAAAAACTGGGAGAAAACTAGGGAAGAGGTGACAGTGCTCGAAAAGAAATGTATGCATCACCTAAACTGTGTGAAAGTAATCCCTCTAGATATCCCCTTTACAATTTAAAAAAAAGATAAAACAAATGATTCTGTAACCCACACAGAACAATAAATGTGTCACTTTTGTATAATTTCCTCATTTATGATATGCTTTAATGTAGTAGACAACCCACAAGAGAAGTTTCTGTTGCTTTTAGAGGAATTATGTAGCAAAATAACTGCAATGGAATTAAATAAAGCATATTAGTTGAACCAGGCCCAGAGTGTTCACCAACTCCAGAATCATGATCCTATTAATTATCTGTCCAGTTGTCTCAAACAATAAAAAAAACTCTTATGGAGTGGATAAAACACTGTTTATAATTTAGAGAACCTGTGACTCAATCCTCACCCAATGCTTCTTCTTGTGGTCTTAGATTGATGTCTGAGATACTCATTTCATTCAAATTTCATATAAATTAATTACAATACAAACAATGTAAATGATTTATCAGGTCCTCCTCAATGATATCAATATACCAGAGATAATTTATATATAATTAATTATAAAATGGAGATGCTAAAAATGGAAATATTAGTTAACATCTAGAGAGAATATTGCCATAGCTTGTCAAGATGCTTTGCAAATAATAAATATCATCATTCATTTTGAATTACAGAGCAATTAGATAATTCAGATACAGCCATGTGATAGTCTGTATTCTGAAAATTAAATGATTGGAGTGACAGAAACAAATTGTTGGGATCCATTATTTGAGAAATAAATTATTTCCTGAACAATTTCCACTGTACTCTCAATGGACTCTTATAGAGAAAACAGTTAAAACTTTCTGTGATCTAGATTTATACTATTGTGTGTTTTCTTCTTTTTTTAATCAATTTCATTAGAATAGAATGATTTCACAGAACATAGAAGCTATAACATTATCACAATTGTTGGAGCATACTTTTAGTTAGGAGATCCTGTTTCAAGAAAGTAGTTTCTATAGAGCTTTCAGTAGATACCAGATAACTGTATTACTCATACCAATTACTATTATTACTTATACCAATTTTTCAATATAATATATTTATTTAAATCTACCCATGACTATATATCTATACCATTCTATTCTACCAATTGCAATTTACATCTTTATATTCACCTATAACATCATTATCCATGTGTTACTCAGTATTTACCAAATTTGTTCTGCATCTTTCTAATTATACTTATATTCCAATGAGAGTTATTTATATTTTCAGTGGAAATCTTGCTCGATACTGATGATGACTTCTGTGGCTGGTAGCTAACAAGTAACAGGAAGTCTTAGATATGATGTTTAAATAGGATTGTTTTTAAGTTGTCATGGATTAAGACAAGAAAATGTGGATAAAATACATTTGTTCAGAAAAATGTGGTGGGACATGTAAGGGCATTTGCTATAAACTTTTTAAAAATTAGCTAACTTCTCAATAAAATTGACATTTATTTTTATTTGTCTTCAAATATAGAAATATCCTTAGATTATTATGTAATATTTCTCTTTTTACTCTTTTTTCTATTTTATTTTTACTTTGTCCTCATTTTATTTTTGTCCCTATAAACTTTCAACATCCTATATTTATTATTCAACCTTTCACTGACATCCTTTGAGAAGCACGCATGCCATGTGTTAATTTAATTGTTCTGACAATGAGTCAAATGGACAACTCCCCCCCCCTTCTCTGATAAAATTTCTATTCTTGCTTCATCTTGATCATTAGTTGTAGTTATACTCACTGACTGTAACCTTTCCATTAGGAAACTAGACACATGTCTTTTCATCATCTCTGCATTCTTTTACTGCAATCCTTTCAAATGTAATTGGCCAATTCCTTTCTTCTACATAGAATATATTCATTTTCCATGTTTGGACCATGCATACTATTTCTATCAACACTGAAAAATCATCTGAAGTGTAACTAAAATTAAAAGTTACTCAATAATCTGAGGGATGCATTTCTAGGCTAATGTTCTTTTTTTTAACTTCTAGGCAATAAAAAATACTTCCATTCATTTCTTTGAATATGTGTCATTCAATTGAGCTGAATCATGCGACACTTACAACAGAAGTGTCTAAACTTGTCTTGACATATGCTAAGAAACTTGCAATGTACTTGGAGATTCTTGAAGTACTTAAAATAGCACAGGAATCAACAGGCTTTACATAGAAGAAAGCATTGTTTCATCTACACAAAAACATTTCAGTAAAATCACCGGTGCTTAAACCGTAACTCAAAACGTATTAAATCACAAGGTGTCCTCCTTTAACATGTTTCGATTGCAGCTCTGTAATAGAGAAATGTGCAGATTCTTCCCTATACTTGAGTTAAACACATGCTGCAGCTGCAAAAACATAAAAAATACATAAATATCCTGGAGCCAGCTTTCTAGTGAGCTGAAAAGTTTTGGCAGTAAAGAAATCTCTCTTTGCCAGCATTGAACTCCTTCTGAGTGTGTGGCCGCCTCCTGATTTCTTGCCGTGTAGCCAGCTTCCAGTTGCTGCAAAATAATCAAGCTCAATACAAGATCAAAACAAATATGTCCTTAGGTTGATATTTTTCAATTTTTCTACCCAGCAGGTAAACAAACATTTGTCAATTTTCTCACTGTGGGATCCCTTCCAATTTCGAGGAACTTATTATAGAGTTTTCTTTGAACCTACTAGAAAGGGAATATGTGGGTCCAGGCTATCCAGTAGTTATAACTCTACTGTAAGAATTCTCCTGTAAAGAAACGTGCAGAAGTACCCCTTTGGGTCTGTCAGCTGTTGGTGGTGTACAAGAGACACACTGCAGGTATATAGAGCCCCAATAGTGCACTTGTCTTTGAGTCATGAACTTAGAACCTAAAGTATTACCCATGGGCTCAAATGATAGCTCAGTCAAGGCTTTCAATCGCTGCTTTTGAGGAAGAGTCCAATCTAAAATAGACTCTTGCTAGAAAGAAATTACTGTCCATGGATTTATTTCACAAAGTGCATGAGCATTTAACCTTCTTTTCAATTATGTGGTATAGAAGTATTTTCAATTCATAAAGAATTTTATTCATATATTAACTTAAATTTTTATCACATCTCAAGTTTTTGGATATTTTTAGATATATACATACTTTTCTTTACTATTATGAATGTCACATCTAATAAATCAGTTATTAGAAATATGCTCAAGCTCTTCCTAGGGTTAATCCTGTCAAACACATACACACACACACACACACACACACATACACACACACACACACACACACAATGGCATCTATATACATTAGTGTTTGCTATCTTGATGATCTTTTAAATTTTATTTCTTGATGATTATTTATGCTATCTTCCTTTTTGCTATTTGCCAAATATGCATGTACAAATAATAAAATTTAAATCTTAATATGTGTTCTTTTTCCCGATGTTAACCAATATCTGGTTCATTTTATTTTTTTAAAATATTTTTTGGACAGAGGGGTCACAGTTAAATACATAAGGTAGTGAGTACATTTCTTTCAAACTTGATATTCCCTCCCTAATTTTTCTCCCACTTTCTCTCATTCCCCATAGCCCCTCCCTCAAGTTGTACTGTTCATTTCCAACAAAGCACAAAAGGTGAACCAGTGCAACAGTGATACTCATAGTATCTGTCTGTAATTCACTATTTTTGACATGATTTACATTTATATATAAAAGCAATTTTCTTTTCAATATTTTTATTTATTGTATAAAAAAGAAACTATAGTTTTATAGTTGAATAGAAAAGAACATTATTTGCTAAGATAGACAAAATACATAAAGAATATTTTCTTTTCTACTGTATAATGTCATATTATTAATTGAAATTTACCCTCATATATTTTAAAATACATGAGACTTTAATGTGCTATTCACTTTATATATTTGGGAACTGTTCCAGCAAGTTGATTAGTATGATTTCTTCTTAGTGTTTTCCCCTTCATAAAAACTCCTGGAAATATTACCATTCTATAATAATTTACAAAGTAATTTATTGATATTATTTCTCTCACATATATTATCCCACCATCAAATATTCAATTAGCAGTGGTACAAATGTGAACAAAATTCTGGAAGAAAAATTTCATAATAATGTGGTGAAAGAATATTGATTTTCTTTTTTTGCATTTTATTACCATTTTATTTATTTATTTATTTATTTATTTATTTATTTATTTATTTATTTATTTATTTATTTTTATTGTGAAAATACCATAGAGAGGGGTTACAATTACATGGTCAACGTAATGAGTATATTTCTTATCAAGCATTGTTGCTTCCTCCTTTGTTTCCCCTTCCCGTCCCTTTCCATATCCCCCCCACCCTTACCCCAGCCAAAGTTGTAAAGTTCATTTCTCGACATAATGACTTGTTCATCTCATTGTTGCAATGGGTCCACCTGTATCCCCATTTAAACGGTTGTTTTTGCCCTTCCCCTCCACAAATTATACCAATATTAAATACAATGAAAGGAGGTGTTATACCGTCGGGGAGGGACATACAAAGCAACAAAGAAGTCATCTTATAAATATGTTAGAAAGAATCACAAGAAAGAAAAAAAAAACATTTGAATCCTTGTTTCATTTTTAACTTGTGCTTGAGTAGAAAATTGTAAACGTAGAGGAAAAATTTAGTAAGATAGGTGAGGAGATTTTCAGATATATTTTGTAAGTTGGGACTAGACCATTTTCTTGGTCTAGTTTGAGAGTGTATAAATAAATTGAGTGAATAACTATCAAACAATTGAGACAAAACTAGATTATTTTTGAAAATTTTCAAATGATTTGGGCACTACATGTGTGAACTGAAAGGTCCACCATTTTGAAGAAAGTATACTTTAGAGAGAACACTACAACTATAACTGGATGACTCAATAACCTTTTGCTAAAACCTCAAAAAGTTCAAAGATCAGAGTATTCATTCATAGAAATGCACGTTCCTGTAGCTTATTGGTGTGGGTTACCAGACCTCACTTAATAGAAAATGTAATGACAAAACCCTCAGCACTCTAGGTATTGAAAGAATTATCTCTCACAGAGATGTTACTTCGAATTTTTTAATCCAATAGAATAAATTATAGTGAAATCCATTGATGGTGCACAGATTTTGTAATTACATTTCAAGAAATTTCTTTTGTGATTCATAATGCCTAGAATGTTTGCTTAGTATATGTGAGCTCACTGATTTAATCACCAGTACCTACAAACAAAACAAAACAAAAATCCCAACAAATCCTCACCAAACAAATACTCTTCAATGTGATGGGTTCATCTCACTTCCACTCTGAAAATGTATTTCATGCGTAAATAATACAATTACTATACTGTATTTACAAAGTAATTATTATAATTTTCAGAATATAACAAAAATTTAAATTAAATTGCTGTTGGAGAAATTACTATTTTAAAATATACACAACTGAGTGAAATTGGAATAGAACTATCCAATCATTATTCCTATTGAATTAAAGTACTTTAATTTAAAGCATGTTTAATAATGAATTCCTTCTTTAAGGGACTATCCATATTTATTTGGACTTCAATGAAAAATATTTGAATTATCATTATTATTAATATGATGTTTTTAGCATTGACAATTTTTTGTTAAAATATTTTAAAATCTGTAATTTTCTTATCTCTAGAAATCAGAAGCATTTGAATTAAGTCTATAAGATTTAATTGAATATGTATATGTAGGTATATATTTATACATTGTATATATATGAATATGCATATATATGTATACATATCATTCTATTGTATCAGAAATTTCCACCCAATGGTCACTTGTCTAAGTTTTTTAAGACTTTGTTAAAACATAATATTGATGGCATTGAAAAAGCTGCTTACTTCATAGAAGCCAGAGAATATTCACAGATACAAGTCAAAAGGAATTCCCTTCAGTGGCATGTCTCAACAGGCTCTTTCTCATATCCATCTGATTTTCACAAAATGGAATTCCTCATCCTATCCACATTTTAACCTAACAGAACTAGCCTCTTTATTTCATCATAAATTTATACTGTGCTTTGCATTAGAGTATATAAATACAAAATGGATAGCCCTTATTGGGAAGACCCAAATTCTTATTTTAATTATTTTATTTTATTGTTACCTTTAAGGAGTTATTCAAAAGCAGTTGCCATTTAACCAAAGAGCTATATATACAATATATCTTGATAATCCATCCTTCCCTTACCCACTTGTTTCTTACTCTTGTTAATTTTGTAGGATATACATTAGATACTTGTCTGCATTTTCCTCTTCTCCTCTTTATTCATCTACCCCTTGCCCTTGACCCAGCCTACCATTTTCGAGTACACACTTACTAGTGTTTTATTTTGCTTAACTTTGATTTTGGCTAGGTAAGGAATTACACTATTGAGATCTTCTTAGCAGCTACCCTATTTTCATTAATACATTTGTATACACTTGCATACCACCCAACATATTTATATATGAGTTTGTAAGCTAAATCTAACTTCCATATTTAAGGAAAAACATGGATCCTTTGTGTCTCTCAGCTTGACTTACTCCATTTAACATATTTTTCCAATTTTTTTCCATTTCTTTCCAAATTATTCAGTATCAATCTTTCTAATAGAGAAGTAAAAAACCCTTCTTATGTCTTGAAAGATAAATGTCCCTTATGTCCCCAATACAGAAACTTTTCTATGTTGAAAGCTTAGCTTCCAGCTGGTTGGATTATAGGAAAATCAACTTGTAGTAATGACAAAATGAGACCTTACTTTTCTTCAAAGATACATTTAGTAAAAATAAAATAAAATACATTTGTATGTTGGCCAAATAAATACCCTAGATTACATTTCAGTCAAATAATACAAAGTAGTATTGCATAACGATTACTTCTGAGCCCATGAATGAGAAAAGTACATCTATAAAACTAAAGAAGTGCCAAACACATCTGGCACTTTATATCAAGGAGCACCAAGTGACTTAAACTTGCAGCACTAGAGAGTGTGGAGAAAATAAACTAATTGCAGGGGGTTTTAATTACATTGTCTTTTACTTGGAGGACTATTTCTCTAAATTTCAAGACAAGGCATAAAACCTACAAGAAAGCTTGAACTTTGAGTCTGGAATGCTGATATGAGGGAGGCCAAAATTGATCTTCCGATTTAATAAGGCATACAGGATGTAAGAGACATGAATCCTGGAGGAAAATATCTTGTGACAAGTTATCTCATCATTTTGAATACTTTAGAATTGTAGATCATTGGCAATACCTTATGAAGCACTGATGTGAAATCATTCATGAAGCAATTGCTAAACAACTAAAATGCTAAGATCATTCAGTAATCTTACATTGTAGGGAATCAATATTGTATAATAAGATAGATGAGAAAAAAGGACAGTGAAGAACACAACACACATTCAGTTGAGTTCTTTAAAACAGCTATGCACAGAATAAAACATGAATGAGAAAAATATCTCATAATATAATCCCTCAAAATCTAGGTCTTTTACCATATGAAATATTATTACTCTAACTTCTATCAAAGAGCAAGTTTTTGTTCCCTTGGGAGGGAAAAAATATCTAATGATATTTTTTTTTCACCTACAGAATATGAATATGAAATTAAAAAAATTAATCCTAGCCTGGTGCTAGTGGCTCATGCCTCTAATCCAAGCTGCTCAAGAGGCTGAGAATGGAGGATCACAGATTTAAGGCAGCTAGGCAGGGTGAGAGTCTCCATTAGAGACTCATATCTCCAATGAACCAACAAAAGCCAGAAGTGGAACTGTGGCTCAAGTGGTAGAGCACTAGCCTTGAGCAAAAATGCTCCGGGACATCATGCAGGCCCCGAGTTCAAGACCCAGGACTGACTCAAAAATAAATAAATAAATAAATAGCCTGAAAATTAAGAGGTGCAAAACATTCTAAAATTCCTAATAAAACTCCACAACAAACATACTTAATCTCGTCAGTAAATATTGATTTTTAGAATAAATATATTTTAATATATCAGAACAATGAGGAGTAAACTACTTGAATAGACGTTTCCTACTAGATGACTGAGAACACCCAGCTGTTGTGATTAATAGGGATGGACAAATTTAGCATACTTATCAAGATAATTAGCCTTATATAACACACATATGTAAGCTGTTTTCATGTAATGGAGATAGAGAGATATAGCAAATCATCTGGTATTCTGAGGGTCAGTATTTTGTTAATATTCAAGTCTAACAAATAAAGGCTGAAAGGAATAAGGCAAGCATAATTCAGATAATAATCTTTTCTAGAAAGTTTTGATCTTCAGAAATTTTAACATAATAACAGGTAAAATTGCAGGGCACAGGAGAATACGAAGTTTATGATGATCATATGGGGGCTCAGAAACAATGGTAATAACAGAAAGTAATGTTTCTTCCTTATATCTTCCTCTTGTAATTTTCCCACGAGCTGTGCTTAAATACAATCTCAGACTGAGTGCTGGCTGCTTAGGAAGATGAGACTTGACAAACCAATGGTCAAATTTAAGCAGAGAAGACTGTGGGACTCCATTTCTAATGAACTAGCATAATGCTAGGTTGGAGATGTGGACCAAGTGGTAGAGTACCAGCCATAAGCAACACAGCTGAGTGAGAGCAGAGAGGTCCAGAGTAGAAGCACTAAGACTGGCAACAAAAATAAATGAATAAACACAATCTCAGTGAGGTTGAACAGGATGGGAAAATAAAAAAAATAAGTAAAATTGTATTGTTCAAGGATGAAATGTTTTGGGTTAAATTGATGACCGTTTCTCTCTGTAAACTGGAATAGCCATTTTAGTTATTATTAGCAAATCACATTTGTAGCTGTTTTCTTTTTCATAAAAGCATGATTTCTTCTGTAGTGCAGTGTGTCCTCCTGCACCTTCCAACTGTATCACCCTTACATAAGGCTTCATTCTTCTTGGCTTGTTTGCAAAGAATTTCTTCTAAATGTATGAACTTAAAATAGAAAAATCTGACATGCAACCCTTCTCAACTGTTACTCAAACTCTTTGTATGCTTAAAACAAAATTCTGAAAGGTCTTTACATGAAGAATACCATAGGCCAATATTAATAATAATAACAAAATATTTTTAAGGCATATGTAATTTCTTTACATAAAAAACATACCTTACGGGTCTGGGAAGTTGGTTCAGTAGTAGAATGCTTGCCTTGCATGCCTGAGGCCCTGGGTTTGATTCCTCAGCACCACATAAGCAAAAAGAAAAAAGCCAGAAGTGGCTCTGTGGCTCCAGACCAGACCCCAAAAAAAGAAAAACCCAAAACAAAACAAAAGAAACATACTTTAAATTAATTCCTAGGTATTTTATTTTTTGTGGTGCTGTTACAAATGTAGTTGCTTTCCTGATTTCAGCCACACTTTTCTCATTGTTGGCATACAGAAAAGCCATTGATTTTTGAGGGTTAATTTTATACCCTGCTATTTTGCCAAAGTTTTTGTTTGTTTGGTTGGTTTTGCTTTTTTTTTTTTTTTTTGCCGGTCATGGGGCCTGACCTCTGGGCCTGGGTGCTCTCCCTCAGCTCTTCAGCTGGCTAGCACTCTACCACTGGAGCCACAACACCACTTCCGGCTTTTTCTGCTTAGGTGGTGCTGAGGAATCGAACCCAGAGCCTCATGCATGCAAGGCAAGCACTTTACCACTGAGCCACCTTCCCAGCCCTTTGCCAAAGTTTTGAATCAGCTTCAGTATTTTGTGAGTGGAGTCCATGGGATTCTTTAAATACAAGATCTGCAAGGAGGGAGAGTTTTACTTCATCTTTCCCTATTTGGATCCCTTTTATGTTTGCATCTTTTATGTATTGCTGTAGCTAGGCATTTTAATACTAAATTGAAGAAAAGTGGAGAAACTGGACATCCTTGTTTCATTTCTCATTTTCGAGGAAGTGGCTTTAATTTTTCACCATTAAGTATAATGCGGGCTGTAGGTTTGTTTTATACAACCTTTATTGTATTGAGGAATATTCCCTAGATTCCTAGTTTTTCCAGAACCTTCATCATAAAAGGGTGTTGGATATTATCAAATGCTTTTTCTGCATCTATTGAGATAACCATGTGGTTCTTATCCTTGCTCTTGTTGATGTGATGAATTATATTAATTGATTTGTGTATATTGAACCAGCTTTGCATCCCTGACATGAATCCTGTTTGATGGTGGTGTATGCTTTTTGGATGAATTGTTGAAGTCAATTGGCCAAAATTTTGTTGAGAGTTTTGCATCAATGTTGATCAAAGAAAGGGGTCTATAGTTCTCTTTCTTTGATGAGTCCCTGCCTAGAAATTAACTTAACCAAGAAGTGAAGGACCTCTATGATGAAAACTTTAAAAACCTGAAAAAGGAAATCAAAACAGAACTTACAAAGTGGAAAAACCTCCCATGCTCCTGAATTGGAGGGATCAACATTATGAAAATGGCAATATTCCCAAGGCTGTCTACAAATTCAATGCGATACCTCATTCTTCAAGTTCATATGGAACAAAAGTTCCAAAAGTTCATATGGAACAATAAATGACCCTGAATAGCAGAAACGCTCCTTAACAGAAACAACAATACTGGAGGAATATCAATACCAAATTTCAAACTCTACTACAAAGCGATAGTAATCAAAACAGCTTGGTACTGACACAAGAATGGACCAATGGAATAGAATTGAAAAACCAGAAATGAACCCACAGACCTATAGCCATCTAATCTATGATAAGGAAGCTAAAAAAATAGAAATGGAAGACAGTCTCTTCAGTAAATGGTGCTGGCAAAATTGATTAATCACTTGTAGAAATCTAAAGCTAGATCCTTATATATTAACCCGCACTAGAATCAAATCCAAATGGATCAAAGACCTCGGAGTCAAAGCAGACACATTGAAAACTTTACACACGTAATAAGAGAAACCCTAGGTCTCTTTGTCACAGGCCAACATTTTCTTAATAGAGACCCCAAAACACAACAAATCAAAGAAAGGTTAGGCAAATAGGATTGCATGAAATTGCAGAGCTGCTGTATGGCATAGGACATAGCTTGCAAGATTAATAGAAAGCCCACAGATTGGGAGAAGATCTTCACAAGCCATACTACGGACAAAGGTCTCATATCTAAAATATACCTGGAACTCATAAAATTAAATCCCCCAACAACAAATCCTCAAAGAAACAAATGCCCAATAAATAAATGGGCTAAAAACTTAAAGAGAAACTTCTCTGAAGAGGAAAGAAGGATGGCCAATAGACACATGAAGAAATGCTCAACCTCCCTAGCCATAAAAGAAATGCTAATCAAAACAACATTGAGGTACCACCTCACCCCAATTAGAGTGGCTATAAACAAGAACTCTAATAACAACAGATGCTGGAAGGAATGTGGACAGAAGGGAACCTTACTGCATTGTACGTGGGAGGGAAAAACTTGTTCAACAACTTTGGAAAGTAGTATGGAGGTTCCTCAAAAGACTCCACATACAGCTCCCTTATGACCCAGCAATCCCACTTTTGGGCATTTACCTGAATGATAACAAACAAGACCATACTAAAGCTAATAGCACAACTATGTTTACTGCTGCATTACTTACTATAGCTAAGTTATAGAACCAACGCAGATGCCCCTCAGTAGATGAATGGATCAAGAAAATGTGGTATATATACACAATGGAATTCTATGCCTCCATCAGAAAGAATGATATTGCCCCATTTGTTAGGAAATGGTAAGACTTAGAAAAAAATGTATTAAGTGAAGTAAGCCAGGCCCAAAGAAACATAGGTCCCATAGTTTCCCTTATTTGCAATAACTAGTATATGTCTGAGAGAAGAAGAAATGATCAGATAAGTTGATGTTAAGCGAAATGAAGCCCAAGATAAGGATTCAAATGGTTTTTCTTTCTTGCTATTGTTTCCAACAAATCTATAAGATGATTTCTTTGTTGCTTTGGATGTCCCTCCCCCACGGTATAACCCCTGTTTTCACTGTATTTGATGTTGGTATAATTTGTGGAAGGGAAGGGAAAAAACAAATTGTTTAAATAGGGATACAAGTGGGCCTATTGCAACAATGAGATGTACAAGACTTTATGTCGAAAAACGAACTTTGGCGCGGGAGTTGGCGGGGTGAGGGGAGGGAAGGGGCATGGAGATGGAAGGGATGGGATGAGGAAACAAAGGAGGAGGCAACAATGTTTGATAAGAAATGAACTCATTACCTTGTTCATGTAATTGTAAGCCCTCTGTATGGTATTTTCACAATAAAAACAGAGCCAGTTTAAAAAAACACATAAGTTAGATCAATTCCACTTTGTGAACTATTATCAAGAACAGTATTTATTATTTTATCATGTGGCATATCACTGAAATGGTCATCTCAATAGCTAGAAAAATTAAGTATGACTCAATTTAAAAACATTAATAAAGTCAGGCATCAGTGGCTTAAGCCTCTAATCCTAGAAGTTCAGGAGCCTGAGAAATAGTAATCATGATTTGAAGCCAGCCCAGGCAGAAAAATCTGTGAGACTCCTCTCTTCAATTAATCATCAAAAAACCATAAGTGGAGTAGTGACTCAAATGGGAGAGTGCTAGCTGTGAGCGAAAATTCTGCGTGGCAATATCCTAGGACCTGCACCAAAAGGAGAAAAAAAAAACATTCTAAATGTTCATAAATGAGTAAAATAGTTAAACAATCTTCAGAAAATAATCAGTCACTACATATAGCAGTATTTCTCAACACAGTAAAGATGAAATTAAACCACTTGAGATACTAAAACAAAGAATTTATAAAAAATGTAAAAGCAGTTAAGTAAATATGTATGGTTGGAACATCATACTGGTGACCCTATCCCAGAATCATTTATTTTGCTATTTGGAGCTCTGACAAGCCACCACAAATAGTTTTCACTAAGAAAAAAACACAAAAGTACTCTAAATACAACCGAACACCCTAGTTTGCCTCTTTATTTTTGATTTTATACTATCCTCTTTCATTGTCACAACAGGAAGTAAACTAGTTTTATTTGGATTAATGTGCTATCAAAATTGGAATTTAAGTCTAGTGCTAGTGGCTCATGCCCATAATCCCAGCTACTAAAGATGCTGAAATTTGAGGATCATGGTTTATAGCTCACTTGGGCAAGATAGTTCTTGAGACTCTTTTCTCCCATTAACCACTAAAAAAAACAGAAGTGGAGCTGTGGATCAAGTGCTAGCCTTGAGAAAATATGCTCAAGGACAGTGCTAGACCATGAGTTTAAGTCCCACTACTGGGACACACACACACACACACACACACACACACACACACACACACACACACACACACACACACACACACACACACACACACACACACACACACACACACACACACACACACACACAAAGCCAGCCTTCAATTCAGAAAACTAGATTCGTTTAACCAAGTATAATTTCCACAGGAACTAGTGAAGATACATGAAATGTCCCTGTGTGGTGTGTGGAGCTGTTTGTTTCGGGTTATGGGCATTGCAGTCCATGCATGTGGTCAGGAATGAACAATTTACTTCCCACTTTCCTTAAGCAAAAGTACTTACTGTTTTTAATTATTTTAAATTTATTGTCAAGGCGATGTACAGAGGGGTTACATAAGTGAGGTAGAGAGTACATTTCTTCTTGAACCTGTTACCCCTCCTTTATTTTTCTCCCACTTTCCTTCCACTCTAACCCCCCACCCCAAGTTGTCAGACAAAGGACAAAGAGAGAACAAATACAACAGTGATACTCACAAGACAAAATGTTGGAAATGATATGTTGGAATTACCTTCACTTTCTCTTATATTACTCTTCCTTGACTAAACTTCTAGAGTACTCTTGCTAAATATTTACTTCTGCACTTTCTCCAATGTATATTTTTTGTTGGGTTGCAATCAAATAGGCTAAACAAATATTCAAATTATTTGTTGGGATCTTGTGAGGAAGTATCTTAACATAATAACGATAATCATTCTTCAAAGTTAAAATACAAGATTGAAACACATAGTAAGGAAATTGTTTCATGTGTGGGTTTTTGGATGATTTTTTTAGCTAAAATTTTCAAAATAACTCTAATTTCTCTTGAATTCCGATGGGTAATTTTAAGTTTAAGGAAGTAAGCATACTATATGAACAATATTGTTAACAAAGACTAACTTTTTAATACTATACATTTACAAACATTTAAGATATGCTTCAATTTGAGAGATTTGGGTGAAAACACACAAACATAAATCAATTTATACCTTACTGATTTTTTTTCCTGTGTTTGGCAAGCAGTTGTTCTCCTTGTGGACATGCTGACCAATTTTAGTGTCCTTTTAAATGTAGATGCCCATCTCATTTTATTGCTATGATAAAGTGTCAGCAAAAAAATGTATGCGTTCTTTTACAGCCTCTAGAGCAAGCTGATTATAAGCCAGAATATAACAACTATGATGATGAAGGTATACATTTTGATATGTTAGCTGTGATTTGTATTTTTTGAAGAGAGATTTTATATTTTGTATTGTAATGATGGTAAGTAAGTAAGGCATATTTAAAGTGATATTTACATAATAAAAGCAATCAACCAATCTTCCATGTAAAATTAGTATAGTAGAAGTTAGAAAAGAATTTTCCTACCATTGGTCATGATATTTCTCAAGGAAGACAACTACAAATCAAGATGTAGATTCCTAATTTCTTGCTTTTGACCATATTTCTACAAAGCTATTTGTGGGCAAATGAAGCAATAAAATTTTTAAATTGAAAAAGCTCTAATAATATAATACTTGGGCATTCTAGCTAAACAAATATTATGATAGTGGTAATTCAAAAATTTCAGATAAGTTTTATTGTTATAATTCAACACTTTTTAGATAATAAATGTTATATATATATGCATGTGTTATATACATAGTTTTCAGGCTATATTATATATATGTATATACAATTTGTATTATTTTTGTTGGGAAGACTAGGGATTAAGCTCAGAACTATATAAGGATTCTACCACTTGAGCCATCTTATATATTGACATTTAGGGTCTTGTGTTTTGTCCAAGGAAATCTTTTGCTTGCAACTACCCAGGTGCAGGTAGTTACAGTTATAGATGTATCCTACTATGCCCAGCCCTAAAAGCATTTAAATCTGGATAACATATGTGTATATATATATATATATAATTAATATGATATAACTAATATAATGTATTTTGTATGTTATATTCATTTCTAAAATATGAATTTCTCATTTCAGAAATTGTAGTTTTAAAGTCAAATAAAAACTGGTATATGGATTTCTAACTAGTGCCTATATTTAAATATATATAAATATCAATAATTTTCCTTTGTGATGTTGATTAAATTTGACAAGTGCATATGCTATGAAGAAGCTTCACACAGTGGTTGGCTCTTTTCCCACATAATGACATACATTTAGTCATTTTACTTTTCTGATTTTTGGACACCAAAAAAGACTTCAACAAAATGATGGTAACTTCTGGTGAGGAACTGTATAATATGTTCATCTTATGTGCATTTCCCTGTTTTTGCTGTTTCTTCTTTTTTTGCTTTTCCTTTTTCTTTTATTTTCTTTTGAACAAAGGTTTTAATATAGCAGGATAAAAATAAGGATTTTTTAAAAGAGAGAGAAAGATAAAACATATCCTGTTCCTCATGCAGAAAATTAAATTTAAAAGCTCATAATGGTGGTTCTTGCCTGTTATGTTTTATTCTCTGAATTGGGTGGTGATAGCCAAGGAGTTCCTAATTCTTCCTTTTTCTTTTTTTATTATTTTTTGTTGTAAAGGTACTGTACAGAGGGGTTACAGTTCCATGAGTAAGGTAATGAGTCCATTTCCTCCTAAGTATTGTTACCCCTCCTTTGGTTTTCCCCAGCCATCCTTTCCTTCCCCACCTCCTCAACTTTCCCCCCCTCATGAAGTTGTAAAGATCATTTTTAGCATAGTGTCTTGCACATCTCATTGTTACAATGGGTCAGCCTGTATCCTATTTCAGCATTTTGTTATTTCCCTTCCCCTCCCCAAATTAGAAAAATGTCTATACAAATGCAGGGTATGGGAATCGCACACAGTGAAGACAGTGATTATACCATGGGGGAAGAACATATGAAAGAAACTAATTCCTAAAATATTTTTTCAAAATAGTGAAATATATTTAAAACCCAGACAATCCCAAGGACTTCCTATTCTTTCTGTGCTCATTTATTCAGAGTTACTAGATTTTCTTACAATTTAAATGAGAGGGCAACTATAGATAACTTGTCCAGTGTCTCTCAATCTTACAACTCAACATTTAAAAGGAGGCATGGGTATTTTGTTAGGGCAGTAAAAATGAACTTGGAATTGTTTTATGGGTTTGTCAGTAGGCACATTTCATATCCATATTCCTTCAAAATTATGATGTTAAAATTACAACTCTACATAAGAGATTCAATTATAGATCAATGAGGTTTGGGGACTCATTGTTTTAGTATATCATTTTATCAAGTGTATGATACTATCCATTTGAACATTTTATCTGCATATTTTCTGTTTATTAATCCTTAATGGTATAGATAAGCTGTAATAAGGCTGTAAATAAGCAGTAAGGCTGTAAAATTAAACACAACACAATGTAACTTTAACAAAAAAAACTATTACATTAGGTTTTTTTGGAAATATTTTTACAAATTAAAGGTCAAACATCATCCAGAAAGACAGGGTCTACTATTTTCATGTGGTTGAAGATAGTTTCTAAATTCCTTGCTGTTCTAAATAATCCTGATTTAACAAAATTATTATGTTATTTTATATAATTTTGTTCTCTATATGTATTGTTTTTGGTTATGCCAGATTTTATAATTGGTGCTTAACACCATCCAGGTTGGCTCTCTTCCACTAGTACCATCTTTATGGTCCTGCTTTTTTTTTATTTTTGGAGGTGGACTTAGAGTGAACATTTCTGGCTGATTAAAATGATTTTTTTTGCATCTCAGCTCACTAAGTAAATAGAAATACCAGCCTGAACTGCAATTTTCCAGCTAACCAAAGTTAATATTTTTAAACCCAGGCAAGCTGTATAAAATTGCTTTTACACAGACATAGTTTCAGACATTCAAATTTTATTTTCTCATTTTCTAATAAAATAAACAGTGGTCAAGAATATTTTACATATATTTATAGGGTTAGCATAAGTGAGAATAGTGTTAAATTTTGTCACATGGCATTACAGTTACAACGCCAGTATTTTGCCTCTATTTTCCAAATATGCCCTTTACTTGCAAACTCTAAAGAAAATATATGAAACTTCTGGGATAAAGAAAATCCAATCTAAGTAATGAAAGCACATTAACTCTTAAGTTTTAATTGGGTTATAAAAATAATCATTCCTCTCTATAAAAGCTGTTATCCCTATTACACACATGCATTAATATCCCATATTTTGTAATTATGTCCACTCTGTTTTTGGTACTATAATTTTGAAAATGAAACACAAAATGAGAAAAGATGCATTACGTATATAAAATCATATAGTTTGCATTCCCTATTTTATTTAATCACCAACAGTATGCATCTATAAAACTTATTTGCTCCATATTGCTAATAAATGTCATAAATAATTCTCCCGAACTGCTGAAGCAAGATGTTCACTTACAGTATTAAATGAAGAAGTGCCTTAATATAAAACATTAGAAAATGTAATCCTAAAGCTAGTGAAGGAAGGCAATAATTTTAACTGTTTTGCAATTAATTGTAACTCCACACACCAAGCTCTAGAATCCTATTGCTAGCAATTTGAGCTTATTTCCTTCCTGAGTGCCAGGCCATTTACCATTCAATAATCCTATAAAATTATAATGTGAACAGAAGTATGTGCATGGCAGCCTGGGGCAGAGGCAGACAACTTCTGCAGATCAATGTGTGGGAAATGTGGTTTTCATTTATCCCTCGCAGGAAGAAGGAGGAGAGAAACATTCCGTACACTCTTTACTACTTACTCACCAAAACTTCTCTCCTACCATGCCCATTGCTTGGCCTATGTGTGAGTGCACCTGTCTCCTACACTCCTAACACATGAGGAAAATACTGCTTTGTCCTTCACGTTAAAAAGAAATACAGACACTAATTTTAAGGGACATTGTGTCATGTGGTTTTATCCAACATTAACTGTATTCTAAATAGATTTAGTCACATGCATTGTCTTTCCTTGGTTTTCTCCATAGCTTTCTTCTCTAATTTCATTAATTTTGGCTTTGATGCTTATTATAACTTCCATTGATATCGTTTATCTTGCTCCTTGTATTTCTGTCTTCTTGAGGTAAGAAATCAGATTGTTAATCTAAAAATCTGTCCTGTCTTCAAGTGTAAGTAGTTAGTGCTTATAAATATTGCTTTCAATATTTCAGATGCTTTGTAAAAATTTTCCTGTTCATTTTTCTTCAGCTCAAAATATGTTTTAAGTAAAATTCCTTTTTTATTATTTAAATGTAAATTGTTAATCTCAAAGTTTAGACTTTTTTAGTTTCTATGTATTAATTTTAGTATGATGAGGAAACAAACTGAAAATTATTGGTATATAATTTTCATAGTATTCTCTCAGGAAATGTTATTCATTACAATTTAATGTAGTCCTATTTCATTTTATCATGTATTATTCGCTTAATAATGATTTAACAATCTCTTTTCAAGTAATGTTATCATTTCTTCTTCTTTGTCAAGTTTACTGATAAAACACTGCTTTTTTAAGTTTTGCAGTTCAATATACTATTCTTTTCCAGAATTTCAATTTGGAACTTTAAAAACAGTATTTGTGAGTAGGTTTTGCATTCAAGCCACATATTTTTTATTTCATTTAGTATTACACAATTGCTTTTTCAATTACTGAGCATTTTAAAAAAATTAAATTCTTTCTCAAAAATGCAGCAGTGTTGAAATCAACACTGGTGGCTCACACTTATATTTATAACTACTCAGGAGACTGAGAATTGAAGATCCCAATTCAAAGCCAATGGTAGGCAGGAGTCCAGTGAGAGACTTTCATCTCCAATTAACCACCAGAAGAGGAGGTGGCACTCTGGTTCAAAGTAGTAGAGCACTAGTCTTGACTAAAATAGCTCAAGGATAGTGCCCAACAAAGGAAAAAACCAAACAAAACAAAAAGCAGTAGTGGTACTCAGTAGTCACTATGTTGAAAATTAACTATACAAATTGTGGGTTGGGATGGGAGAAAAAACTGTGGTGACATTGTCAAAAACAAAATGTACTCTTTACCTGACTGTAAACTCTCTGTACACCTTCTGTACATCATTTTTATAACAACAATAAAAATTAAGAAAACAAAATATCTTTATCAAATGAGTAAAAATAATCTATGTTTTGTGGATTAATTTGGAGATATTTACTTTTTCTTTCAAGTGTACTAGATTTTCTATGATTAAGCTGATTCATGTATATTTTACTAAGAATATCAGAACCATTTATCTTATAATAAAATATCAAAAAATTGAATATATGCAAATTAACTCATTTAGCAATTAAAATAATTCTAACATCAAGACTGGTTGAAATTTGAACAGTTTGAAACAGTAAGAGTAAAGAAGGAGAATAAATTCTACTTTGTCTTGAACATGTAAACTAGAGGCAGAGGTAAATATTTGTACTGATTGGGGAATCTTATTTTTCTAATGCAATATTGTTAAGAATAGTACCTGTTTAGATAAATCTAATACTTGCTACTTCAATTGGAAGCCTAAATTGTGACCTCAAAATAAGAAAATTAGAAACCATGTCCTATTGCATATTAGGATTTGTTCTTGCCAGGCACAAAGAAACATAGATCCCATAGTTTCCCTTATTTGCAATAACTAGTATATATCTCAGACAAGCAGAAAAGGTCAGATAAGATGATGTTAAGTGAAATGAACCCCAGGATGGGGACACAAGTGGTTTTTTCTTTCTTGATATTGTTTCTAATGCTTTGGATGTCCCTCCCCCACTGTATAACCCTGTTTTCACTGTATTTGATGTTGGTATAATTTGGGGAGGGGAGGGAAAATACATCACAGTGCATTCTTCAGGCCCTCTTTCTAGAATGTTTCTGTGAACATATCTGTTAGAAAAGTATTTATGAGTATACTAGTTACAGAGTATAAATTGCATGTACTCTATGAAATTTTTTGCAATTAGAATAAGTGCAAAGTCCTATATTTAAAGCCTGTAGAAATTAATGAACATATTAATTTTCCTAGAATATGTTTATTCTTGTAAAGAGTAACTTATTTTGTTTTAACTTAAATTGCAATGAAAGAAGTAATAGATTTTTAAGAAGTAAATATAAAGACATTATTAGCTTTGGAAAGTAGCATTTTGGTAATTTTAATAGTTATTTAGTTCCATAGTTTTTATTTGTTGACATATGTCAACACACATAACCATATGGAGGTATCTATCTCCACATCTACTCCATAGAATTATGAAGTGTAACAATAATAATACATTAAAAACATGTTGCTTAGAATTAATTCTACCTACAAATATCACAATAAATGTCCATTTTTCATATAATTGTACACTTACTTTCCTAGTTCACTTTAATATATAACATATATGTTTGTACTGATGGAAACAATGTGAATGAATATCATTCAAATGCCTTTGCAAACAAGATAGATGAATAACACTCAAATATCTTGCATGGTAGTTACAAATCCTATCTGATCACTCTTTATAGATATAATCAATAATTATCTATGCCAATGGATAAAGTACAGAATCATGTCCTATTTTTCATATAACCCATACAAGCATTCACTTTGAAAGGACAGGATCAAATATTTTGGTTTATTAGAGAACATACAGAGTTACCTTCAAAGCCATAGAAGTTAGTTGCCTTTCATATGCAACTAAAATATTCTCTCATTTACCACAACATGAGAAAACCCTTATTTACAAAGATCTAGAAAAATATGGCAAATGCATGGATAGCTCTCAGAAAGTACTCTTATTGAGAAAGCTGTGCTGACCTTTCTAAGACACTAGAGTATCCTTCAGCATAATGAGTGCTAATACCTTAAGTGGTATCCCAGTGACCTAAAAGATTTTTGCCAACTTCTTTAAAGTGCTTCTTACTCTCCATGGGGTCGTTTAATCAGGGGGAAAATATGGCTCATTATCTCGTAAACATATATTACTGGTGAAGAACTTAAAAGCCACAATGGCATTTTTGCTCAATTTAAAATGATTCTTTCTGAAAGGACCATTTCTAAAAAATAAAGTGAAATTCACTTTTAGAAATTCAAAATTATGTGTTTTTTCTTTTTAATTCTTGAATTTATTGAAAAAGAGTAAAAACCTATAAGTCAATTTTAGGACTAATCTTAAGACGTCAATGAGTGTCAGGAGGGAGTATCTGTCTCAGGCCTAATTTCTTTAGTGGACTCAAAATGATGGTTTTCATCTTCTCCTATTGCTCTCTATGGCCCTTTTCAGATTCTTAAAGTGATGTTCTGCTATTTCCAAATGTGAATAAAATCAGAGCATATCTATTAGTTTAATGAATTTGTGTCTAGGTGAGTTCCTAATTATCTTACATAAAACTTTTCTTCAAGTTTGCTTTAAAAATGTTTCTTACATCAATCATCATGTTTATATAAAATAAAATTTGGATTTCTCTGAAGAAAAGATCAATAGCCTAAAAAGCATATCGTACATAATGCATTACTTTAATATTTCTACATAATGTACTGCTTTTATGTAATAAATATGAAGACACAATTTATGAATGGAAAATCATTTCTTTGTTATCCTTGCACTCAGTTTGAGAATACATATCTCATTTTTGTGGCATGATTAAGCCTGAAACCACTGCTTCAGAAAGGAAACGGTAAGTATTTTGGAAGTCTAAGAAGTATGCGTTTGCTTTTATCTGAACTGGAGGAAACAGAGTGGAGACAGAAACGTCCTTTTTTGTTCAATTTCCATAGAACTGTTTACTTTTTAATAAATTTAACCTTGCACATATACATTTTAGAATCACTTATGACTTATTTTCATCTGTTATGTCAAAATACTAAGTTGTACTCAAGTGTGAGTGAAAGATTCTTGAAATCTTTCTAAATTTCGTGTATGTGTGTGTGTGTGTGTGTGTGTGTGTGTGTGTGTGTGTGTGTGTAAACATGAAGACATCAAATGAGTGCAAACATTAAGACATTAAATTGATATTACTAAAATGTGAACTCTGTGACACTGAGTCACGCTTAGGACCTATAATTCAGTCTTCTTAAGAGTTTCAGGGGTGTTACTTAGCTGATATGGCTAAAGTACAGACAGCGCTTCTTTTTTTTTTTTTTTTTGGTAAGTCTTGTGTCTTGAATTATGGCCTGGGTACTCTCTCTGAGTTCTTTTGCTCAAGCTAGTGCTCTGCTACTTTGAACCACAGAGCCACATCTAGTGGTTAATTGGAGATAAGAATCTCACTTAGACTTTCCTGCTCAAGGCTGGCTTTGAATTGTTATCCTCAGATATCAGCCTCCTGAGTAGCTAAGATTATAGATCTGAGCCACCAGTTACTGGCTCAGACCTCACTTCTAAATCTAAGGACAGACAAAGGAATTTTATTACTATTATTTCTAAATTTCCTAATTGTTGAGTTTGATAGCTCCTGGAAAATTCTGGTACTACGGGTCTCTTTTATGCTTTTTTTCATGTACAAAACAGTTATACCTTCTGCTCAAATGCTATTGGGAAGATATTTTGAAAGATTCTTATTGTTGACGCTAGTAATTATTTCTATGGGAAGTTCTTTTTCCACTGGACCCTCCCATGTTCCCTTCTTGATGACATTCTATATGCTGTACTTCTAGTCTATCTAGGAGGGAGGTATCAGGAAATGTACCTTCTTTTAGTCAATACAGTTCAGTCTATTCAGCTCTTTTGCTACTAAGGAAAGATTAGAGACCAACATTTTTAGTTTGATTTTAAGTCTTAGTGAAAGTAAGTGCCAGAATAATTTTGGAGACATATTATTAGAAACTGACTTTTGTTTCTCTTCCAAATTTCACATCCTTGTGCTATACTACATTCTCTTAAATATTGGCAGTGAAGTAGACCACATTATGAATTATTTACTATTTAAGGTATGTTACTTTTTGAGAGAGTTAATATTATTTTTTTCATTGTCTTTAGTAGTCTTATCACTATTTGAAATTTAAGAGGGGTTGGCTTTTTCAGATCTCAGTCATGGAAATAGTTTTAAGTTCTATTGTGATAATGTTAAACTTTGAATATTGAAGCCCTGAAAAATTCGTTGTGACAATGGAAATGTATTTCATGACTCTATTTTGTAGAAAACATTTTCTGAAAAGAAACTTTTCCCTTATGATTTTTAAAAGGATTATATAAAAACAACCTCTTACTTACTTCTGACAAGACCAAACACAAATCCTCTAAGTTCACACTGAGTCATGAAAGATTAGGCGAATCTATTTATCACCACTGATCCATTAGGGAAAAGTGCTTATTAAGTGACTTGGCCAAAGGGAGTTAACATTTTATTTTTCCTATAAGATTCTTAAAACTGACACATCTCAGCCAGAATGAAAACACAGTCCCCTTCTTAAAGAGAATTTGCAGATAAAAGAGAAAAACATACTCTCATTAACTCACAACTCTGCACTGCCTTCTTTGTAACCTTGTTCACTCCTCCTTAAAATAAAAATCCACTTTGTGTCTAACATTTTGATGTTTGCTGATTTCATGGTTGGAATGTTCTCCCTATAACAAGTCTTCCTCATTTTTACCTCTTGCAAGAACTATTTCAAGTAAACACTACTTAAGGCTGAGTTGGTTCTCTGACACTTTCAACTTGACCAGTCACCTATAGAGCTTGTTACATCCTGGCAAGATCTAGCTAAATGGAGCCTGTATTTATGGTAATACACTATTAACACTGTTTCTGTTTCAAACCATTTTATTAACATAAATTAACTTTACAAGAGGGTTTTGTTATCATTTTTATGATATGTACACAATGCATTATGATCAGACAAACCCAACAACACAGTTTTCCTTCCTGACTTTCCCTCTATCTCTCTTCCTTTCAATGTTTGGTACAAAAGTTGTAAAATATGTAATTTCCATTTTATTTAATCTTATTATGTAATTTTCCACATTTCTAAAATTTCCATTTCTATCATGTCGGTTTAAATTTCCATCTATTTTAAGTCTTAAACACTCTGACATTGAATTTTCTATTTTGTATATCACTTTGTAGGTAGGTCTTTAACCTTTTTTGACTTGAGCATCTTTCTGAAAAATGCCAATTTTGACTACTTTTTAAATATGAATGTATTTCAACTCATTTTCACAAAACATGCATATTTTCTTCTCAACCCTTTAAGATCTCCACTTAATATTCCTCTCACTCAAAAGATGATAGCACCCAACATAAAATGTGTCCATATTTTTCTGAAAAATAAAATTGATGTTTTCTAAAGCACTTTAATATCACTTAAAAAACAAACTATAATTTTCTCTCTCATCCACCAGAATTTTAACTGAATGACTCCAAAAATCATATGTCCCTCTCTGATAAATTCTTAATTACCAGAAAAGCCTAAATACAAATCCAACTTATATTTCCAGTCACTTGAAAAGTAACTACCACATATCTTATAGTTACTACAGAATTACTGACACAATGAATTAGTTTAGTCAATTGATTTGATCTAATGGAAAGTGTAATTGAAGTAAGTGCTCATCATAGACATAATAAATACAAAATAGTGTAAAATAATAATACAATTTTATTTATACTTAAAATGTATTGGTATCCTACTAGGAGAAAACGGTTGGTTTGTCCTTATTGGATATAGAGTTTGTGTAAATGAGAACAAATGTTGATCAGAAAATACTGGGTTATAATTAACTCTATCTCAACTTTTGGTATTATTATATTATAGGAAATTTAGCCATCGATAAGGATAGGCTGTATGAAGACAGAAGTGGTGATTGTACTGATGTATGCCAGGCAGAGAATGCTAATGATTTGGAAGTCAGGAAGAAGACTGAAAGATCTGCCACAGAATTCAGAGAGAGAAAGGCTCTGGTGATGCAATGATTGTAAACTGTCTCCAAGAACCATGAAAAAATAAATATATCATTATTAAGTCACTTGATAATTTGTCAAGGCATCTCTAGAAAACTAATGCATATCCTTAATCATATTTGGCTGTTGAAATCAGCCTCAAAGGAAACATTTGCAACACACAGTGCTGCCAGTTTAATGAGTGCACTTTGTATCAGGGTTAAACTGGTTGGCTAATGGGTCATATGTAAGATTTTAATAATAATGTCATTGTATGAATTGAAGATTAAACTGCTATTTAGTCAAATTGTAGCATAAATGCAGCCATAATTGTATCACATAAAGTTCTGATCATTGTTGACCAAATTCCATAATGTACATTGCCCTATAGTCTTAGGAAAACATTTGATTTGGAATGTTGCTGGGATATGCTTCAATTTACTCTCATTATGCAAGTCCTTCACCTTATATATTACATTTACTTCTGGATATTTTTTATTGCTAGTTTGAGTGAAGAATTTTTTTAAAAACACACTTTTATTTACATGTAAATTTGTGAGAACAAGAAAATGGATAAGTATAACATGATTAAAAATATCCCCAAACATTACTTGATGATACATAGTTAGAACTGGGAATTACGGAGATCAAGACTGGATGAAGGTTTTCATTCTAATTATGGAATATCATGACAAAACATTTCTCACACTGATATCTTCTTTAATGCTTCTGGAGAGAATAAAACCACCTTCAACTGCAATTTGTCTTTGCTATATTTGCAGCCAGGAGGTCTGGCAACTTTCTTGAAAATTCTGTAGCTTACTTTGTATCTGTAGCTGGCATTCTCCAAACACAATATCAATTTCTCAGTTCACAAAAACTCACTTTAATCTATATAAAAACAGATATTCTACCAGCAATTCCCCAGCAGACCTCTCTGTGTTCTGTTTTGGTTAGCATGCATTAGGAGATAATATTTTAACACACTTACAAATCAATCATGTACAATTAAGATTTCCAGTTCATATTGTTATATCCAAGCTGTTTTCTGTGACTGTTCAAATGTAACATCTTCAGGTTGTTTCCATTTCCATCTGTGTGGCCATCTTTCCCTGTAACTTAGTCAAACTGTGTTTGCAAATAAGTTATATTTAAAAAGCCAGTTTGCAGTCTATTTTATTCATTTACTTATTACATTTCAATGGAATTTTGTAATACATTGGAATCATAATATATGTTCATCCTTTTAAATATTTGTTACCTTAATGGTTTTGGTTTGCATCTTTGTGAGTTAAATATATAATTATAGGATGGGGTAAATTATTCAGTGAGTATTTCAGGATCTTTATTACCTGTGAAAATTACAAGTTTAATGATCTGTTTCATTTATACTGGTTGGTTGGTGATAGCAGACTCATTTAACTTGGTCATCCATCCAAAAATGTAGTGCTGATTCTGCAACTTACCTAAGCACTGTTGGAATTTACTCATCTGCAGAAGCTTTATTTGCTCTATAATTTTAAAAAAAGTAGGAGAAAATTGATTAGTAAATGTATATATACTGTGAACAAAATTGTGTATATACAGTTTCAAAGATGTATTACTTGAAATGCTTTAAACTGTTCTTAAATAGTTGTAAACTATTTTATGAGGCAATGTAAGATTTTGGGGAGGCAAAATCATTTGCAATAATGAAGACATAAAAATAATGACAAAATTCAGGAACAAATAGAGGCCCCTAAATTAAGAGACTGGTTTTCAAAGACTTTTGTCATATGTTTCTTAGTTACATGACATTTGGCTGGATTTACTGTGCACATTTCTGCATTATAATTAGCATATCAGAAATACTGTAACTTCTAATCGACAAATTGAATTTTGTGTTATTTTTAGAAACCTCATCATGTTATCCAATAGATAGCCTTTATAATAAGTTAATTATCCTCCTTACTCTGTAAGAAAACCATATATTCTAGTACTAAATTCAAGTAATTTATGCTATGACTTAATTTGGAGACAGGACTTAAGAGAAGACATCGAGATAAGCAGATGAACTTTTTTTTTTCCCCTTTCACCAAAGAGGAAAGTTAGAGACAAAAGTGTAGACAATGACAATTCCACATGAAGAGATACATGGAAAACATTCTTAGGAAATCCAAAGAATGAATCCTTCTTCATGCACTTCAGAAGTAGCACCCTACACTATTCTCATTCTGCATGACTATCCTCCAGAGCTGTGAAACCATAGATTTCTGTTGTGTATAACATCCTGTTTATGGTACTTTGTTACAACAGCCATAGAAAATTAATAAAACTGCACTCTTCTCTCAAGACTGTCTTTCTAATGACAGTTTATAATCACCATGGAAACAAATTCAGGAGCCATCTGATTGTTTTGTTCACAATGTTAGAGCTGGATGCATGGCCAAAACCAAAGGTCAATTACAGTTATTTCATGGAGTTATTAAAGTTGTTATATGGAGAAAAATACTTTTGCATGTACTGGAATATAAGAAATAATTGAGTTTTTAAAGTTTCTTATTGCCAATATTTAACCCCAAATGACAAATGGATTTTGCAGAAGGATTAGTAGTCGCAAAAGGAAGAAGAGGTAACTGTCATTTATTTAAATTTTCAGATATACCCTGCTTCAAAGATTTCTGATGAGCAAAGACTGAACAGAGATTTTTTTGTTTGTTGATTAATTTTGACAATGGCTATTTAATATTATGCAAAATTTTATACAATTCAACATATTTTCTATAAGTTAAAGCAATGTGAATACAAGATGTGATTATCAAAAAATTAAGGCATATATTTGTAATGTTCCCGATACATGTTGGTCACCAAATTTAATAAATATGTTTTTATAACTTCTATTACTCAGTCTGAAGAAAAATAATCATTAATAAACATTTCATATCTTAGAAAGTAAAGTATAAAGGCTTGACAGTCTGTGGCTCAAAAATCTCAGCCAAAACATGCTACACATGAATTACTTAACTCTGTCTTATGGATCAATAATCATACAAAATGGTATTGAGTGAATTCCCTTTCCTTCACTTCGCCCAACTAGCTTCAATATCCCATGTTTGATTAATTCATTCTTAATCATAGCAGCATCCCTTAATTCTGTTTGCTTGGGATACATATCATAATTGATATTGTCAAATAGATGATCACTTGCCGGATGATGGAAAAAAAAAATCTGAGGTGAAACTGTATTTCTTTTTCTGTTTTTAGAGGGGAAGATGTTATAGGTGTCATTCAAGTACATTAATTCTATGCTAAGGTGTCAGGAAATGTACTTTTATTTTTAAGAGCATCTGTTTAATTTGAATTATATAATTTAAGAACAAATGGTAAAACAGACCATCCAAAAATGATCTAGAAGTTTATTTTAATATTTTCACCATATCTACATAAAAATATTCCTGTTACAAAATTGCTTAATGTAGCTTATAATGTAATTCCTGGTTCAATTTCTAAACATAAGTCATTTGGCTTTGTTTGCATGGCCTATTGCATATTTTTAGCTCACCTGAGATCAACCTTGAGTTTATTTATACCTCACTGATCCTTGTCCATAACTGCAGGCCACATACTGGAAATATTTACTATAAGAAGTGATAAAAATAAGTGATGGAAACATGTGCTTTATGTGAAATGAGGCTACCTCTTTTTGTATAGAAAAAGAAGCAAAGTAGGTATACTTGTAGTTTCCAGTGGAGAATTTTCTGTTACTACAAGTATTTTTTTCTATGGGTTTTTTAATGAAAGCTTCTGCATTCACATTCTCAAGAGGAGTGACTGTATTATTAATGTTTTTTTTAATAAAATCAGTTTTTGGTATTTAATGCTGTTTGACTTTTGCAGACACGTTTCTTATTAACCTTTGGTAGAAAGAGAAATCAAGGTTCCTGATATCTCACGGAGAAGATGAATTTGAGATCCTCTGCCAATTAAACTGAAATAAAGCTAATATTGAGTGTTAGCCAAAAGAACTTCTTAGTTTCTAAGTCTCATGTTTATAAGGCTATCTGTCTAGCTTACTACATTTTAGCATCTAATTCAATGGCAGCATAAGAGTCTGGAATGATGTATGCCCTGCCCTAAAGACAAACAACTATCAACCAAGAATACTGTACCCAGCTAAACTCTCCTTCATAACCGAAGGTCAAATAAAAACCTTTCATAGCAAAGAAAAACTGAAACAATATATCTCCACCAAAACAGCCCTCCAAAAGATATTTAAGGATGTCCTACACATAGAAAACCAACAGGACCACAATAAAGACCAAGAAACCACACCCAAACTGAGAATCCAAGAAACCACACCCAAACTGAGAATCCAAGAACCATAAGAAGAACCCATTGCCGCAGCCCCCAAGAAGGTGGATAACATGGCAGCAACTACCAAACACCTCTCAGTCCTAACTCTCAACATTAATAGTCTTAACTCTCCAATTAAGCAACATAGACTTTCTAGTTGGATTAAAAAAACAAGATCTTTCTATCTGCTGCCTTCAGGAGTCACATCTTGCCCATAAAAACAAACACATTTTGAAAGTGAAAGGTTGGAACAAAATGTACCAAGCAAATGACCCCATAAACAGGGGGGAGTTGCAATCCTAATATCAGATACAATAGACTTCAAATTAAAATTAGTAAGAAGAGATAAAGAAGGTCACTATATACTAAATTAAGGGATCTCTCTTTCAGGAGGATAATAATGCTTTACTTAATAGAGATAACTTTTGACGAGATGCAAAAGGATGCATGTCAAATTGATACTTTAACAACTTAGGTTTGTAATGTAATAAATGTAAAAAAATAAACATTAACTATTACGATGGCTTGTATAGAAGACTACAGTATACGTTAATTATTTTTAGAATTTGTCATTTTGTTGACAGGTTTATAATTACAAATGATACATCTTAACTCAAATGCATTAGTTTGCACATGCTTAGTCAGTCACCCAACAAATTATATTCTGTGTTAGATTCTAGAAATATAACAATTAATTAACTCAAATTACTAATATAGACTTGATAAATACTGCTTTATAAATATAGTTAAAAATCATAGTTAAATTTGTCTTGAGAAACAAATCACTAGTGATACATATCTATAATTCTAGCTATACAGTCGGTTTGAAACAGATTATTGTTTTCTATTTTAATCAGTGTTGCTTCATTTACTACAGACATATAGCACTTTAATCATGTATCTACATTATTCTTTCTCTGCCTGTCTTGTCTCCCTTCCCCCTCCTTTTAATCATTTATGGTGGGTTTTGTTCTGCTATATAAATAGCACTTCTATAATATTCATGTGTCTCATTCCATCTTGTACCCACCTACTCATTCTCCCCCAAACAGACCCCTTTCACAAACGTGTCATATTATTACTTTTTCAGGGTCAGATTTCTTGAGCTTAAACAGGTTTTGAGCACAGTCTGACAACATAATCAAATTTAATTTCTTTTTTACAAAACAAATAAAAGTACATGTTTGTTTTAATCAAAACTCCTTCCATGTCCCTAAAAAGTTGATACCCTAATTAAAATGTGGTATATGTTAATTATAACTTGTGTCATACAAAATAATAATTGAGGGCTGGGAAAGTGGCTCAGTGGTAGAGTGCTAGCCTTGAGCTGAAGAGCTGAGGGACAGCGCCCAGGCCCAGAGTTCAGACCCCACGACCGAACCCAAAAATAAATAAATAATAATTGAGAACAATAAAATTTGCACAACTAGTGTGACATTTTAAGAGCTCAGAAGAAATGGCTACTATAATAACATGATAATAAACTCTGTAAGAGACAATAGGGAATTTTAAACTAAGGCACACAATATACAAAAAAAAAACACCTTACTGAATTGGGGTTAGCAAAGGCATTTCTCTCACCAATAACTAAATAGGAATAGGAGCTGTGGTTCAAGTGGGAAAATGCCAACTTTGAGTAAAAAGGCTAAGGTACAGAACCCAGTTCCAAAGTTCAAGCCCTAGAACTATCACAGACCGACAGACAGACGACAGACATGCAGAAAATCACACAACACATACATGCACACACAAACAATGCATATTGTAGCATGTATATTACTTGAAATTTGCTCAGATGAGAAACATTATACATCTTTTGAACTTGGAAAATCAGACAGCATAACTGGGAGTTAATTATCTTAATTTATCTGTTAAGCTTTTTTATACAGAGAGCTGTTTTTAAATCTTCCCCCAAAGTGGTCGTATGACTTCTGTCTTTGTCATCTACAAATCATAGGTAACATTTTTTAAATAAGTCATGCTTATGTATCCTAAAGTTTCCTGAGACTAGGAGGTAGAAGCCTGAGACACTACCCTGGCTCGGAAACAATATATTTCCTGTACAATCATTGGTTTAATTTTCTACATGTGATGGTTCATCTTGACTGACAACTTGATTAGAATCAGACATCCCTGTAGTTACTCAAGCACATCTCCAGTGGTGTCTACAAGAGAGTTTCTAGAAAGTATTAACTACATGCCATGCATGTAGACCAGCACCATTTCCTACTCCGGGAATCCAGATGTGTGAAAGGGAGAAAGTTGACGCCTCTGCGTGTGCACTCTGTGCTTCCTGGCTTCCATTTCTTACTAAGATACACTGTCACAGTACAGACCCAGAAATGTGCAAGCAGATTTCTTGCAGAGCCCAAATAAATCCACACACCTCTAACTTACTTCCCCCGTGTTTGATTATAGTAAGGAAATTGTTTAAAATTGTGAAAATTGTGAAAATTGTGAAAATACTGTACAGAGGTGTTATAATTACATGGGCAAGATAATGAGTACATTTCTTATCAAGCATTGTTGCCTCCTCCTTTGTTTCCCCTTCCCTTCCCTTCCCATCCCTCTCTTACTCCCTCCCTCCCTCACCAAAGTTGTAAAGTTTGTTTTCGACATAACCTCTTGTACATCTCATTGTTGCGATGGGTCCACCTGTATCCCTATTTAAACAATTTGTTTTTTCCCTTCCCCTCCACAAATTATACCAATATCAAATACAGTGAAAACAGGGGTTATATCGTGGGGGGAGGGACATACAAAGCAACAAAGAAATCATCTTATAAATATGTTAGAAACAATAGCAAGAAAGAAAAACCATTTGAGTCCTTATCTTGGGGTTCATTTCACCTAACATAAACTTATCTGCCCATTTCTGCTTGTCTCAGACATACACTAGTTATTGCAAGTAAGGGAAACCATGGGACCTATGTTTCTTTGGGCCTGGCTTACTTCACTTAATATCATTTCTCTCTAAATATAATATAATATAATATAATATTCTCTCTAAAGATAAACTAAACAGAAATGTCTGAAATTAAAGAAAAAGTAATATCAAAAACAAGCCTTGTTTTCTGTGGCCACTATGTCAACACAACAAAGAGATTGTAAGTTAGAGGAAATCACAGGAATTCAATGGATCTTTGTATAAAATCTAAGTAGCTGCTGTATGTTCAATTATAAGTGAAATGTATTTAAATATTAAAACAAAAGACTGCATACAAAGACAAAGTAGCATAAAGTTGCTTATAAAGTCCTCTGAGAAACTGGGCACTAATACAAGGACATCACATTCTATGCACTATTATGTACTGTTCACTGAATGATCAATTTTAGTGATCTTTTCAATTATATTAAAATATAGAGAGGTTTTTAATAGCCAAACAACTTTCCAAGTAAACAATTAGGTGTGTGTGCAATTTAATCTACAAACACCCAATTGTTTAAATAGGGATGCAGGTTGACCCATTGCAACAATGAGATGTACAAGATGCTATGTTGGAAAACGAACTTTAAAATTTAGGCAGGGGGGGAGGGGATGTACTTGAGGAGGTGGGAGGGGAGGGATGGTAGGGGGAAAACAAAGGAGGAGGCAACAATGCTTGATAAGAAATGTACCCATTACCTTGCTAATGTAATTGTAACCCATTTGTACAGTATTTTCATAATAAAAAAACATAATCAAAGACATAAAAAGCATTTCCCCAAATATAGCTATCATCCTCTACTAATACTTTCACTAATAGTAATAACAACTAGAAAACAGAATCCTTCATACTCTGTTTAAAATGTGTATGTATATATATAATATACATATTCATTCATATATAATAATGGGAAAATTAACTTAAAAATACTTAGCCTGACAGTTATCTACTTTTGTAGAAAAAGATGTATCCACACAATTAGATATTAATCTAACATTGTGAGCACAAATTGAAAAAGGACTTAGAAATTACATGCAAACTTTCTTTTCACGCTATTGCGTACAGGAGTAATTAGAATGTTGCATTTAAATGATGATCAAAATGAATTTTTTGCTGGGCACTGGTGTCTCATGCCTGTAATCCTAGCTATCCAGGAGGCTGAGATCTGAGCTAGTGGATCAAAGCCAGACCAAGCCAGAAAGTCCATGAGACTCTTATCTCCAATTAACACCAGGAAACCAGAAGTAGTTCTGTGGCTCAAGTGGTAGAATGCTATCCTTGAGCTGAAGAGCTTAGGGACAGCGCCCAGGCCCATAGTTCAAGCTCCACGACCTCCCCCCCCAACCCCCCCCCCCCGCAAAAAAAAAGTAAGAAAATTTTGTATTTTCTTGAGAGCACACACATGTAAATATTCCTGGTCCTGTGTAAGCAATTTCTCACATACTTAAAACAGTTTCTCTCGACATTTACACAATAAGGACAGAGTGTCTGACTTTTTCATCATGTGCTATGCTAAGCTGCATATGTGATTGTATGTGATTGAAACTGTGGATATGAGCCCCTTAATAAGCTTCTAATCAGTAAAACATTTCAGGAATGCCTTGCAGACATAAAACAGCATGGTGTTTTTGGGTGCAACCCTACTTTTTAAATCAGATCAACACTTACAACCTAATGTAAGGCAATCATCAGCTTGATCTCTTATATTCCTTTTCACTTTGGATAAGTTTTGTCTCTTCTCACTAGAATATACAAACAAGGGAAGTTGAAAGTAACTATTTTCAATATTCACAATGAGCCAAATTGTTTATTTAAATAAGAGATCAATGAAAATATTATGGCTCTATAGAAGATTAATTACATAATTTATAAGATATAATATGTAAATGAGAGTCAAAATATATAAATGGAAGAAAGGATAAAGATGACGTGTATGATGCTGAAGAAAAAATTCCATACCAGTAGGTGTTTTTATTTACCTATCTCTTCATCAGCATTTGTTGTAGCTTTTTATTATTTTCATTAGGATCTTCTTATGGACTTATTATTAAGACTCTCAAATATATTAATTAAATGTAGATATACTGGGTGGTTATTATAGCAAAGAGCTGCATGTTAAAACCATGCTGTTATGTCAAACACCAAATAATAATTAACAATTAATTCAAATAACCTGTGTATTATAAAAATCTATGAATCTTCTCAAACCCAAATCTTCAGTTTCTTCTTGTTTTTGTGGGCTTAAAGACACATTCTGTAAGGTTTTATTATTGAAAATATTAGTAGCTGAAAAACTTAAACTTTTACTAATTCTGAACTTACCACTTACCCTATTATTTAGTATTCCTACTTCTTACAAGTAGAAAAAGGATATCATATATCTTTTGTAAAAACTATTTAAAAGTATTTACTTAATTTTATTAGTTATATGTGAACTATGAAAATTTAACCTTTCAAATTATTCATGGATGAAATTATTTCATAATGTTTTAGTCCAGTTAAGTGCTGCATAGTATTTACTAATTTCTATGGTTCTATTTCAGTGAAATTAATGTGAAATTTTCTCTTTCAATCTGTTTAACTGTTTTTGTATCGAATGTATCTATCCATTATAAATGAGATGGAAGCTGTTTCATTTGTCTATTTTCCAAGAGTTTTTCTGAGATTTATAAAGGCATTGAGGAAAGTGATTGTAGGAGTAACATTGATCCAGATGCAATATACTTATGAATGTTTCTAACTTACATTTTTTAATCTTTTTTTTAATAGGGCTCCCAAAGCATCTTTCTACTATTTAGAGTTCAGATTTAAACATGAGAAGTCTTATTCACTTTGACTTATCTATTATTCAAATTGTTGATTTCTTTCTCCAATGTGGAAGGTTTCTTGGTATTTTGTAATTTGTACCCTATTCAAAACAAGAAGTTTTCAATTTTGGTATGTGTTTCCCAGTGAGTTTTAATTATTGCCACAATATTTACCATGTATCTAATAATCCCATGATGGAAACTGCAAATGACAACAGTATTATCTGACACTGACTTCTAAATAGTTGCATTCCTAGTAATTCCAAATTATTTTAGATGACCATCTTTTAGCAGCATTATTATTTTTTGTTGGTCATGGGGCTCGAACTCTGGGTTGGGGCGTTGTCCCTGCACTCTTCAGCTCAAGGCTAGCATTCTGCCACTTGAGCTACAGCGCCACTTCCAAATATATTCCTTTAAAACTTTATGAAGAACCTTTACAGTTTTATCTCTGCAGCAAGTACAATGCAAAAGAGAGAATGATGCAGAGTTTCTTTGGTAAATGTGTAATTAGATTACCTAAATACTTCTGTCATCTATACTCATACTTTCCATGAGTTTCTCACATATAAATAAAATGATATTTATAGAAGTATGAGCTGAAACATGACATTAAATGTGTATGATTTTGATCCAAGTGCATCACAAAGCAAGGCTTACATAGAGTCTTTATGTTTAGAGAATTACAAGTGTACAGTTGTATAGACCTCATAGTAGTTTACACTTTTTTTTCAGGTGGGGCTTGAACTCTGGGCCTGAGCTTTTTTCACTTCTTCAGCTATAGCACTTGAATTGCTTAAGAAATCATTATAATATTTATTTTCTATATAGGTAAAATGAAACACTAATATATGCTCAATTCATATTATGACATCAGCTAAGAAAATATAATTGTGAAACTCTAAAAGAATTACTTGATACTATAATACTCTAAGTTTAACTAATGTTCTTGTTTGTTTAATTTTGCTAGTAGTAGGGCTTGAACTGAGGGCATGGGCAGTGCCCTTGAGTGTTTATGCTCATGGCTCTCTACTACTTGAGCCACTGTTTTACTTCTGGCTCTTTTTGTTCTTAATTGGAGGTAAGTCTCATGGATTATCTTTCTCAGGCTGGTTTGGAACTATAATCCTCAGATCTCAAGAGTCTTAACTAGTTAGGAGTACAAATATAAGCCACCAACATCCAACTTATTTAATGGTTTATAATACACTAGGATGGTATTAGGTTATAATAGATATTTATGACTAACTGAATGAGGAAATAAAATATTCAACTCTCTCTAGGTCTGATTGTTATTCAGATAGGGAAAATAATATTAATTTGAGCAATCGGTGAGCAGCATTTTTCCAATGTTACCTTTGGCAATAAAATATTGGCAGCATTTAGATATGTTTCTTCTGATGCATCTAACAGTATATCTGGCACATATTCAATACTCAGAAAAGTACTAATTTCTTTCAGAGAAATGAAATACTTTCACTAAATTCAGGCTGGTGTAAATACATTCTTCTTGATAACTGAAAATGAAAAGGTTGTCTTCATTACTTCATAAAGTACATGTAAAACTGATAGAAATATGAAGGAAAATAACTTGAATAGGACCAATTTTATCAATAAATTTGAGGTTTTTGGGTTTACGTCCTAATATTCTTGTTTCACTGCTACTAATTTAAACTACTCTTACTTTGAAATCATAGTATAAAATATATCTACAAATTTAGACCTTGAAGGAAGGCATCATTAAATAATTTATTAAATTTAAGAAAGATGACATTGCTAATAATATTCTTTGGGTGTTGCATCATTCCCCTCTTTCTATCTTCCAAGGAATAAAATAAGTTCCTAAAATCCTTGTTTAGACTTTGGAAAAGTAAAATAACATACCTTGATTTCATTTGTGTTTCTGTGCTGAAAGATTAACACAGAGGACTGGATAGGAATGTACTTATAGTGTACAAAATCTATAATTACAGAAGAAGCAAAATGCAGTTAAAGTTATCATTTGCAGGAAAATAACTACTTGTCTAAAAGAAAAAATTCAACATAAGCCACACAGAATCACTGAAACTTCTTCAGCTCTTGCAGTGAATGAGAAGAGTGACTATTAACCTAGAATTAAAAATCCTTCAATGTTCTTACAATCCTAACTAAAAAGACTTCATTCTTGATCTCAGGCACAATAGCCAGTGTTTAACTTCTTAGTACTTCTCTTTTAAACTCTCAGAGTCTTTTATGTTTTATTCATCATTACTCATTTTTAATGACCAGTTTGCTTTTTGTCTGTGGGATCTTGTGTCCACTTTCTGGTTTCTTCATTAAGAAAATGATCTGCCCACAGCATAATTCATAAAAACTCCTTATGTCACTAGAGTTTCATACACAGTAGGTAATCAATAGTAGTAATTTCCTCCCTTGTTTCTTTTTAGTTATGTGAGTGATTTTTATTGATTTTGACATCTTGGAGTTTTTCTCAGAGTCAAATGTTTGATTGTAAACTACTCTACAATTTGAGCCATACCCGTAGTCTTTTGTGAGGTGTTTGTTTTTGCTTTAGTGATTTTCTTTTTCCTGTAGAGTCTTATGCCTTTGACGATGACAGAATGAAACCATATCCTATCTGTCATTTCTGCATATAATATATAAAATTACGGGCATGTACTCTCATTCCTTAGCTTTCTTTTAACTTACTGATGTATTTCTTGTTAGGATCTCATAACTAGGTTGCTCAGACTAGCTACAAACTACAATTATCTCATCTTTATTATCCAAGTAGATGTTATTGGAAATGTATGCTGTTTTACCTAGCTATAAAGTTTCATTTTAATCATGATTCAATAACATATTAAGTATATTATCTTCTATAGAACTTTTGTTTATTCTTTAAAATATCTGTATATATATGTATATACATATATACATGTGTATATATGTATATACATATATATGTTCTTTTAAAATGATAATGACTAAAACTCAAATTGAATTTTCTTTTTCTTTCTTTTTTTTTTTTTTTTTGTCAGTTATGGGGCTTGAACTCTGGGCTTGGGCGCTCTCTCTGCTCTCTTCAGCTTAAGGTGAGCGCTCTACCTCTTGAGCCACAGCACCATTTCCGGTTTTCTGTTTATTGGAGAAAAGAGTCTCACCGGGTTTCCTGCCCGGGCTGGCTTTGAACCGCGATCATCAGATCTCAGCCTCCTGAGTAGCTAGGATTACAGGGGTGAGCCACCGGTGCCCGGCTTGAATTTTTTTAATAGACAAAAAAAGACAGAAGGGGCTGGGAGTTTAGCCCAGGGGAAGGGTGCCCGCCTGGCGCGCGCAAGGCCCTGGGTTCGGTTCTCAGCCCTGGTTAAAAAAAAAAAAAAAGGCAGAAAAAAATGCACATTAAGTAAACAGGCAATGAATACATGCACATGTAACTGAGTATATATGCAAACCTATTTAAATATGTGCAGAAATATACTCCCTTTTAAGATGATGATTCACACAATGAAGCACACAATGAAGACACTTAGTTTTAAGGATTTTTTTTTCAAATTTTTTATTGTGATTAAGTGGTAACATAATTTCCCAAATTTCACAGTATTGTGGGATAGTGATGCCCAGTTAAAGTTACAAACACATTCTAACTTTCCTGGATCAAATTGTCTATCACGGTATACAACATTTACGAGTTCTATGAGCTTTGCTATACAGTTATTTCTTCCACATTGGGTGATAAGTGCATTTCTTTTGTTTTGCATAGCATCAGCTGTTCCCTCTTTCCTACTTGTTCCCTCCCTCCCATTGTTGCCATTGAGTTGTTTAGTTCATTTTGGTCAATGTCCAGTGCAGCTGATGGGTCCAGCTGTTGTATGTTTTTCCATGATTATCTCCAGTTCTGTGTCGTCTTCCTGGTTTCCCGCCAGTATGCACATATACACCATACATGTGATCAGCAGCATGGGGTTATTTAGTAGTGATTCGACCAGATGAGTGGAGTCCTTTGTTTCTTAAGTCCTGTTAAAAGGTTTCTCATTTCGTGGTGAACAGCAGGTCTGCACTGGTACCTCAGGCGGCTTCTGCACTGGTGATCTGCAGGCAGCCCCCTCTGTCTCTGGGACTTTGCAGCCCCAGCCTGGCCAGGCCCGGCTGGCCAAGCCTTGGCGCACTGCCAAGAGGCCAGTAAAGATTGGGGGAGGGGTCTTCGCGCTTCTCTGTTCTGAAATTCTTTTTCTCTCTTTCTTTTTTGTTTTTTCCGCCTCCTGTTTTTCTCTGGGTGTTCCTTTTTTTTGTTGCTGTTGGTCTCTTGGGGAGATTAAGCGTTGGAACTTGAACTCTCATTTTGGTTGGGGAGAGCTGTGGCGTTTCTCTTCAGCCCTGTCACCATCTTGGTCCCCGCTCTCTTAAGGATTATTTTTAAAAAGCTAAATTAGAAAATTGAAATAAGAGAACATATCTGACTATGTCTAATATAAAAGGAAGAGAGAACAATTAATTTGAAAGTACATCATCCATCCAACTGCTTCAGCATGCCATAAACTTAACATGCATTGATTATTTAAAGCTTGCCCTACTTTCTGCATTTTGTGTTATGTAATGCTTTCAATTATGAAACAATCTGATAGTAATAAATTGATAGTAAATTGTTTTGATCAATGAATGTAAGTCAATGAATGCAACATAGTTCTATCCCCATTATCAAATAAGAAAAAGTGAGAAAGGCTACTAGATCATGATCCTTTCTTCCAGACATACTTTATGAGATTTCATTGTACTGATACAAGATTTTTCCAAAAATGTTTTCTGTGTTATTCAGTAATAATATGCTATTTCCCTAAGTAACTGAGAAGGTGGTTTTTAAGTCACACAAAATAAATCTTTTAATCTTCCTTTCAGTCTATATTTATATGATGAAAACAAAACAGAATGTTAAAATTTAATAATATAAAGCATTAACTTCACTATTTCATGCTCCTACTTTTTCATTTAGTTGTTAATTTATCATTGGAAAGACACACAAAGACCTTGATTTTTTTTCTGTTTTATGTTTGCCCTAAGGCACAAATTCTGACAGTAGCTGAGTTATAATTCAGTTTCACTAGGATCAAGAAAGTTCGGGAAGGAAAATACTTCTTGAGAGAAATACAACGAACTCGTTATCAAAGTTTATAAAATTTACATTTTTTTCTTTTTTCTTTTATTGCGAAAATACCATACAGAGTGGTTACAATTATATGGGCAAGGTAATGAGTGCATTACTTATCAAGCATTGTTGCCTCCTCCTTTGTTTCCCTTTACCATCCCTTGCCATGTCCCCCATCCCTCCCGCCTCCCACCAAAATTGTAAAGTTTGTTTTCAACATAAAGTCTTGTACATCTCATTGTTGCAATGGGTCCACCTGTATCCCTATTTAAGCAATTTGTTTTTTCCCTTCCCCTCCACAAATTATACCAACAACAAATACAATGAAAACAGGGGTTATCCCGTGGGGGAGGGACATGCAAAGCACCAAAGAAATATCTTAGGGCTGGGAAGGTGGCTTAGGGCTGGGAAGGTGGCTCAGTGGTAGAGTGCTTGCCTTGCATGCATGAGGCCCTGGGTTCGATTCCTCAGCACCACATAAGCAGAAAAAGCTGGAAGTGCTGTTGTGGCTAAAGTGGTAGAGCACTAGCCTTGAGCTGAAGAGCTGAGGGATAGTGCCCAGGCACCATGACTGGCAAAAAATAAATAAATAAAATAAAATAAATAAGAAATATCTTATAAATATGTTAGAAACAATCACAAGAAAGAAAACAAAATTGAATCCTTATCTTGGGGTTCATTTCGCTTAACATCAACTTATCTGACCATTTCTGCTTGTCTCAGACATATACTAGTTATTGCAAATAAGGGAAACCATGTGGCCTATGTTTCTTTGGGCCTGGCTTACTTGACTTAATATCATTTTTTCCAAGCCTTTCCATTTCGTAACAAATGGGGCAATGTCATCCTGTCTGATGGAAGCGTAGAATTCCATTGTGTATATATACCACATTTTCTTGATCCATTCATCTACTGAGGGGCATCTGGGTTGGTTCCATATCTTAGCTATGTTAATAATTGTGCAATAACACAACAAATCCTCAAAGAAACAATTGCCCAATAAGTTAGTGGGCAAGACTTAAAGAGAAACTTCTCTGAAGAGGAAAGAAGGATGGCCAATAGACACATGAAGAAATGCTCAACCTCCCTAGCCATAAAAGAAATGCAAATCCAAACAACATTGAGATACCACCTCACTCCAGTTAGAATGACTATAATCAAGAACTCTAATAACAACAAATGCTGGAGGGGATGTGGACAGAAGGAAACCTTACTGCATTGTTGGTGGGGGTGTAAACTTGTTCAACCACTTTGGAAAGTAGTATGGAGGTTCCTCAAAAGACTCCACATAGAGGTCTCTATGACCCAGCAATCCCACTTTTCGGGATTTACCCAAATGATCACAAACAAGACCATACTAAAGCTACCAGCACAACTATGTTTATTACATGTTTTTAAAAGACTTTATACTCCAGCAACAAAATGGATTTATGGAAATATTTTCACATATATAGTTAAGCTACTTAGTTTTAAGTATTATTTTTAAAAAGGCATATAGATCCTAGCAGCATTTATTATCTTAAATTTACCATACAATACTAGAAAAAGAAAACAGAAGCAAACATTTGTTTATAGTCTCCTCACAGGTCCTCATCGTCTGGATTCCATATACCCTCATCAGACATGGCATCACCAAAGTACAAGCAGACCTATTAGGGCTTGGGGGAAGTTTCTGTTGTAATTCATTAGGAAACATGTGGATTCTTTTTGAGCCAGTGGCTCAGGTCTCTTAGGAAAACTACTGTATGTTTTGAGGCACATGTGAGAAAACACACAACTCACTGTCCAGAAAACAGTAAAATCAAGATTGTGCTAGATGCATGGCTCAAGTGTTAGAACAAATGCTTAATGGATGCAAGTCTTGAGTTCAAATTCAAAAACAAAGAAAACCACAGAAAAAATGGGTAGTTTCTACTTTCTTAGACCCTACAAAAAACCCCAGAAAATTCCTGCTACACATGTTCCTGTCTAATATGTCCAAACAGAAGCACCTCAACAATTGGTTGAGTATTAAACTGACTTAACTTGATATATATAGACATATCTCCAAGCAGCCAGGATAATACTAGAAATGGAGATATGGACCAATGTTAGAGTGAAAGAGCTAAAGAGCATAAGACACTAAGTTCAAGTCCCACTACAGGCACATATATACACAAATAAATGGCATATGTAAAGAGAAGTCATGACAGTTTCCAAAGATTTCATGACATATGTCCATTCAGGCTTCAGTCATGAATGTGGGCTTTCTTTTATAAGAATTTTCAAACTAATATTTCTGGGCAAAATATGACCATTTCCCATTTCTTACAAAGTGATATTATATTTTGGCTATATCTAGTCACAGAAGCATTGCATTTGGCAGCCTTGTTGATATATGTTTTTGTGTGAGTAGATCTTCCAGAGGGAACTGTTTCCTGATCAGGATATATATATATATATTTTTTTTTAATAATAGAACCATTTACCGAAAAATGTTGCAGGCCTCTAAAAAATGGAAACAAACTAACTAAAGAATTATTCTCATTCTGTTTTTTAACTGACAACATATCATTGATTAAAACCCATGATAAGAATGTCTATGAGAGATTCAGGAAATATCAAATGATGCCTATATCAACAGATGTCAAGATAGAATGTATTTGGGTAAATATTATATTGAGACACCAATATTCTTAATGAAATTATTTGTTCTCAATATATTCATTATTGATTCCATGATTTTTTTTTGGGGGGGGGGGTTGTGGGGCTTGAACTCTGAGCTTGGGCACTGTCCCTTGGCTCTTCAGCTGAAGGCGAGCGCTCTACCACCTGAGCCACAGTGCCACTTCCATTTTTCTGAGCGGTTTATCGGAGATAAGAGTCTCATGGACTTTCCTACCTGGGCTGCTTTGAACCACGATCCTCAGATCTCAGCCTCCTGAGTAGCTAGGATTACAGGCATGAGCAACCTGCACCTGCTGGTTCCATGAACGATTTAACTAGTGCTTATACTATTAAAAAATGTAAAAACTAAAATATCATTGTTTAAAACTAAAGTTTAAAATATGTTGTTTAAATCAAATAATTTTTTCTTGTCATGAAAATATTATACTCTATGTACCTTTAAATGAGTGCTACAATAACCTTGGGGGGAGGGAGGAAGATTAAAATCACTCACATGCTGACAGCATCCACAATATTAGATGTACAGAGTTCCTACAATGAAGAGAAAATAAGATGTAATCATCCTTAACTACTCACATTTATCATATTTCTTGCCAGAGAATTACAATCTGCTAAAAGTGAATCCCATAATTTTGTGAATTACACACATAAATGTACTCTAATGGTCCCTAATGTTATCTGCCATGCTAGGCTCTCAGGATTTTGATATTTCAAATATCTCCAAAATTTGTATTATTTTAATTATTCTGCATCTTTATCTCATTGAAATTCTACTTAAAATAAAAAGCATAAAATCTCAATACATAACACGTTATGGTTGTGGTTAGTCACTAGCTCACATTATGAACCATTTATATTAATATTTTCAAGAGGAATTTACAAACCCCAGCTTATATTTATCATTCTGTCTCTGATAAATAGCTACATGAAAAAGGAATGTCCCTAGCAATTAGTGTAGCTATTCATGCAATTTTTTCAAGTATCATTCCAATATCTTGGTTTGATGACTTTCATTCACTTTCTCTTATTTATAAAAGTAATTTTTCCTTTCATATTTTATGAATGAAAATCTGAAACCTATTCATGAGAATTATGAAAAGAGAAATCTCTATTTCTAACAAGTTTATTAATTTTTGAGATGGATAAGAAACTATATGTATCATTTTTATATTTTAATTTTTTCACTAATCATCTCAAAGTCATTTGGAAAATACTTTTACATTTAGAACCCTATAATTAAGACATGTTTTAGATTTTTATTATCAACTTTTATTATCCTTAAAGAAAAGAATAAGAATTTTTTAAAGAATAAAGTAAAACAGTAATAGAAAACAAAATAAATTTTTGTCTCCAAAATAATTTCTTTCAAATTCTTATTGGTAAGAAAGCAGAACAAAATGTCTGTTATAAACTGGCACAAGATTTATTTATCTGGATTAAAATAATATATACAAGATTAATTTATATTTATTTGAAATGCCGTAATTCCTATTTTAAAATTTTATTGTCCATGAAATTAGTATTGCTTGATTATAAGAATTTAAGTAATCACTCCATTTTCATAATAACCTAATTTTATCAATATATATTGCATCTGAAAATTAATTAAATAATAGGTAAAGATACACAAGTATCAGAAATATAGACATACAACATATGAACAGAAAATATTATATGCTAAGTATAATACATTAATATCAAGACACAAGAAAGCCTATGTGACGAATATATCTTATTATAACCCTAACTTCTGTGTCTTCTAATATTTTGGACAATTGGTACTATAATGGGTAAAACGTGGGCCAAAAACACAAGTCTTTACCTAATATTGGATTGGGAACTGGAGCAAATGATAAAGTACCTTCAAAAAATGGTCAAACAAGTTATGATTAATTGAATTGACCATGGTCTGCCAAGCTCGTGTCCAACCTCAATCTTTTCTACTTCTAGTTTCAGGTAGTCCACTTGTAGAATCCTTCCTACCATGGTCAAACCCAGAGGCAGGGAAAGGGCCTCCTCCACTGCTCGCAACTCACCCTATGAACCCTTCCATGTGGCTTGTACCACTCACAGGTGGGACCTTCTTTGGGACTTGTAGCATCACTGTTTACTTCCCTTGGGGCACAGAATACAAACTGTAGAAAAATACAAAGAAAATAACATGGAAATGAAATGGAAGCCAGATGAACTTCCAGTATCAGACAGGCAATGATAGAAGCAGCTGCAGTAAAAATGGAAATAAGAGAACATAATTGAAACAGATGTTTTAAAATGTGCAGTTTTAAATAGTGTACAAACATTGATGGAAAGTAAATTTTAAATAAAAAGAAATGGATTGGAATCATAATTAAAAACAAAAGGAAACAAAAATAATCATGATGGGAATTAAATTAGAATGATAGACAATAATTGGCTTTGCCTAAACACTGAAGTACTAGAGGGACACATTTTCTTTCTTTATTCTTTTTTTTTATTTGCAGTATCATCTAAAATACACATAGCAAGATATTTTCAATAATAATAATCCAGAGTAAATACAAGTTTGAAAACCTTTAGAAATAATAAACTCCTACAATATTGAGACAATCAAAGATTCAACTTAAAATTTATCTTATTTACTCAGATTTCCACCTCATCAAATTGTCAAAGATATTAAAGTATATCCAATATCTTTCAAACAAATTAATGAGATGGAGCTGGCCACTGATGTCTCATGCCTATACTCCTAGCTACACAGGGCCTGAGATCTGAGGATCCAGTTTCAAAGGCAGCCAAGCAGGAATGTCCATGAGACTCATGACTCCAGTTAACCATCAGAAAACCAGGGGTGGTTTCTCTGTCTCAAAATAGTAAAGCACTAATCCTGGGGGAAAAAAAAAACTCAGGGATAGCAACCAGGCTCTGAGTACAAAGCCCCATGACCACCACCACCAACAACAACAATAACAATTTAGCAGAAGGCTACGGTCTTGGCAAATGGTAGAAGATAAGGGAAGCTCCAGATTGGGGGAAAAAAAAAAAACAGCAAAATGCTACACTATTCACAGCACTGTAGGCCTACTTAAAACCAGTGTTATGTCCAGTTTCTACAATTTTAATATGGCTGGTCATACACATGGATTAGGATTGTAATAAACTAAGGAACCTAACTTTTTTATTGTAGAATGAGGTTTTTTGTTGTTTGTTTGTTTGTCTGTTCCATGTGCCAAGGCACTAGGCTATGCAGACATCTTTGCAAATACAATTTTCAAGAGACCATGAGTGTCCCACTTTGGAAGACATACAAAAACACAAGTGATCTAGAAGTTATTTTCTCATAACACAATTTTTCCCCCACTGAAGCTGATTATTTTCACCCTGCAGCTCAGATGTTTTCCTGCTTAATAAGATTCATAAACTCTTTTCTATAAAAAAAGTTTATTTACAAGTACGTCTCATTAGTTTCACCTTATCATAATAATTTCTGCTAAGTCAGATTTGTGACACATACCCACCACTTTCTCAAATGGGCTCCCATCCAAGGCAATGTGATTGGGACAAGAACCCACAGATGTGCCTACTCAAAGCTGCACTTGAAAGAGAAGAGGCAATTACGAAATGCTGTTGAAAAGAGTTCTACTACTCAAGTCGAAACATGATAATAATGGCCAAGGTGAAGACAAGATTTCCATATTCTAAAATGCCTGTGACTTTTTTTAGTAGCAAACTTGTTGAGTTTGTGGACTCACTGTACCTATCAAGACAGCCATGAATCGGAGCTCATTGTCCATTATTCCTGGGTCTAAAATAGATGTTGTCAGTTTGCTCAACTATTTTTGTCACTATTCTCTCTATCCTATTCTACAGAAAATGGCCAAACACCAGCTGGGGAGAGATTTGAAGAAAATACATTATATAAGATAATACTCAGCTTCCTCTTCATTCAAAGACTTTGCTTTTCTCTTTTTGCTATAATAAACTTCTCATCTAAGTACTGGTTAACGACTTCCTCTTTAGGTCTTCGCAAACTGCTTTCCAGCCAAGGAAGAGAAGCGAGCAGTTGAGAGGATGAGTTCTTAGTGTAAGAGAGTGAAAAAATAGTGTGGAAATAGGTAGCCCCCTTGTAGCCTCGTGGGTCTCTCTTTTATAGGCCTTTTAGCAGGTATCAGCTGTGTGGCATCTGTTGAATCATGCCTCCTCTCTCCTCCACCCCAGGGAGAGGACGCCTGGCCCTTTCCCTGATTTGCTCTAGTAACATCAAGGCTTTTGCTTTCTTGCTGTTGTCATCTCCACATTAGCAGAAGAGGGGTTAGAGGGCTCAATGGGCTGTCTCTGCTTTCACAAATTCTTCCTGGAGAACAGGAGGTGCAGGATTCCCAGGTTATCTCCAGGTTATCCCAGATCCCCATAAACAAGAGGGATATCCCCGCTATCCAGTGACTTTCTCTCACCATGCTGTCTAAATCTCCCTCATTATTATACATGATGTTGCTATTTTTATCTATTTTTTACACAATGAATTAAGCATCTAAATAATCTTTGTAGAAAAAATTCCATTGTTTCTGTGAACTGATTACTATTTTTCAGTCAATCACATTCACCTGTTTCAGATGCTTTCCTGCTAATTCCTGTCACACTGGGACTTCATTGTTTTCTCTGAAACCATGGTATGCAATTTAAAAGGAGTCTCTACTATTAGCAGTCCTCAAGGTTGGGTAGTTGTAGCATAGCCTTTACAACATATACATGATCTCCCTTATTGGGGAAACGCCATTCAACATTTTAAAGAGGCTATCAAGACGATTTTAAGCTCTTAAAAATATTAGCTAACATTTTATCCTTACAACCACATTATGAGGTAGGTATTAAAACTTATGTGAAAGGTATTAGACCCTCATAGCCTGACATCTAACAAGTTTATGTGAGTCTCTCCATTTTCTATCTTTAACCATACTTATAGATGCTGAAGTTTACAGTAGCAATAATCTCTGATTTGTGGTTAATACAGAAGGTAGGATGAGGGTGGAGAAGGCTGTATTTAACTATTGTTGTTTTTTGCTTCATGGGCACTATTATTTCATAAATGATTATGCATAAATAAATATGTTTGATATTTATAAAGTAGGATTACATATTTAAGTTCATGACTCTAGGAACATGTAGATTGCTTGTAATTGAAATGTGTCAGGGTGTCCAATATAGAAAAGTTGTTATGTGAAGCCAAGTTAATCTGTTTCAAGAAACACTGTAAATATAATTTTACTACTTTTGCTAAAGAACATGCATAAATAAATTTAAAATAAGAAAAACCCTGCTGGTGAAGAGATTTTCTTAATTTGGAAAAGAAATGGAATTTGCACTGGTTTCTATTATTTTATTCTTTTTTTCTTAATTTGTGTTTTTATTGTAAAGATATTGTACAAAGTGGTGACAGTGACATGAGCAAGGTAATGAGTCCATTTCCCATCGAGAATTGTTACAGCCTCCTTTATTTTTCCCCTACCATCACTTTCCTTCCCACCTCCCTTTTTTCTCCTTCCCCTCCTCCCACTAGCAAAGTTGTAAAGTTCGTTTTCAACATACTGTCTTGTACATCTCATTGTTTCAATGGGTCATCCTGTATCCCTATTTAAGCATGTTTTTCCCTTCCCCTTCCCAAATTAGAAAAACGTATATACAAGATGAAGGACATCAGAATCAAATACAGTGACAACAGGGGCTGTACCATGGCAAAGAACATAAAAAGAAACAACAACAAAAAATCACATAGTACATTATAAATACATTAAAAAGAACAAGAAAGATACAATCTCTTGGGTTCCTATCCTGGGGTTCATTTTGCTGAGCTTCAGGTTCTATGGTCATATGGACATAGCTTTTGACCTCTTCTGTTTGTCCTAGACATATACTAGTTATTGCAGATAACGGAAACCATGAGACCTATGTTTCTCTGAGTCTGGCTTACTTCACTTAATATAATTTTGCCAAGTCTTTCCATTTCCTAATAAATGGGGAGGTGTCATTCTTTCTGATGGAGGCACAAAATTCCATTGTACACATATACCACATTTTCTTGATCTATTCATCTACTGAGATTCCATATCTTAGCTATGGTGAATAATGCTGTGATAAACATAGTTGTGGTAGCTATAGTATGGCATTTTTTGTGATCATTTGGGTAAGTGCCTAAAAGTGGGAATGCTGGGTCATAGGAGAGCTGTATGTGAAGTTTCCAAAGTGGTTCAACAAGTTTACACTCCCACCAACAATGCAGTAAGGTTCCCTTCTGTCCACATCCCCTCCAGCATCTGTTGTTATTAGAGTTCTTGATTATAGCCATTCTAACTGGGGTAAGGTGGAATCTCAATTTTATTTTGATTTGTATTTCTTTTATGGCTAGAGAGAACATTTTTTTCACGTGTCTATTGGCCATTCTTATGTTTTCTTCAGAGAAGTCTCTTTGTAAGTCTTTAGCCCACTTATTAATCCAGTAGTTGTTTCTTTGAGGATTTGTTGTTGGATAATTTAATTTTTTGAGTTCTAGTATATTTTAGATATGAGATCCTTGTCCATTGTATGGCTAGTAAAGATCTTCTCCCAATTCATGGGCTTTCTATTGATCTTGCTAGCTTTGTCATGCAGAAGCTCTGCAGCTTCATGAAATCCCATTTGTCCAACCTTTCTTTGATTTGTTGTGTTTCTAGGTCTTTATTAAGAAAATTTTGGCCTGAGCCAAGGAGCCCTGGAGTTTCTCCTGTTCCTTCCTGTAGTGTTTTCAGGTGTCTGCTTTGACTTCGAGGTCTTTGATCCATTTGGAGTTGATTCTGGTGCAGGGTGATATATGGGGATCTAGCTTTAATTTTCTGCAGGCGATTAACCAATTTTGCCAGCACCATTTACTCAAGAGGCCTTCATTCTTCCATTCTATGTTTTTAGATACCTTATTGAAGATTAGGTGGCTATAGGTGTGGGCTCATTTCTGGGTCTTCAGTTCTATACCATTGGTCCTCAGGTCTGTTCTTGTGCCAGTACCAAGCTGTTTTGATTACTATGGCTTTGCAATACAATTTGAAATTTGGTATTGATATTCCTCCAGCACTGCCCTGTTCTTTCTGCTAAGAATTATTTTTTGCTACACAGAGTCTTTTATTGTTCCATATGAATTTTTGGATTTCTTATATTACAATGAAGAATGAGTTTGGGATATTGGTATATATCACACTGAATTTGTAGATAGCCTTTGGCAGTATTGCCATTTTTACGATATTAATCCTCCCAATCCAGGAGCAGAGAAGGTTCTTCCACTCCCTAAGTTCTGTTTTAATTTCCTTTTTCAGGTTTTTAAAGTTTTCATCATAGAGGTCCTTTACTTCTTTAGTTAAATTAACCCCTAGGTATTTTATTTTTGTGGGGCTATTACAAAAGGAGTTGCTTTTCTGATTTCAGCGGCACTCTTCTCATAGTTGTCATACAAGAAAGCCAATTTTTGAGGGTAAATTTTGTATTTTACTACTTTGACAAAGTTTTGAATCAGCTGGAGTATCTTGGGAGTGGAGTCCATGGGGTTCTTTAATGATAAGATCATGTGATCTGTAAAGAGGGAAAGTTTTACTTCATCTTTCCCTATTGGATCCCCTTTAGGTTTGCATCTTGTCTTATTGCTCCTGCTAGGCATTCTAATACTAAATTGAAGAGAAGTGCAGAGAGTGGACATCCTTGTCTCATTCCTGAGTTTAGAGGAAATGGCTTTAGCTTTTCACCATTAAATTTAATGCTGGATGTAGGTTTGTCATACACAGCCTTTATTATATTGAGGGATGTTCCATGGATTCCTAGATTTTCCTGACCTTTCATCATAAAGAGGTGTTGGATCTGGTCGAATGCTTTTTCTGCATCTATTGAGATAATCATGTGTTTCTTAACCTTTCTCTTGTTGATGTGATGAGTTATATTAATCGATTTGTGTATATTGAACCAGTTTGCATTCCTGAAATGAATCCTGTTTGATCATGGAGTATGATTATTTTGTTGAATTGTTTAAGTAGATTGGCCAAAATGTTGTTGAGATGTTTTGCATCAATGTTCATCAAGAAAATGAGTCTACAGTTCTCTTTCTTTCATGAGTCCTGCCTGGTTTGGGGATGGGGGTTATGATGGTTTCAAAGAAGGAGTTTGGTAGTGAACTTTCACTATCAATTTCATTGAAGAGTTGGAGTACTGCTAGTGTTAGTTCTGCTTTGAAGGCCTTGTAGAATTCAGCTGTAAATATATCCCGTCCGGGGCTTTTCTTGGGAGGGAGGACTTATCACCGTTTCTATTTTGATGTTTGATATGGGTCTGTTTAGTTGTTTTAACTCATCTTGATTTAGTTTGGGCCTATCAATATTTGCTTTAAATTCATCCATTTCTTCCAGGTTCTCAAGCTTATTAGCATATAGATTTGAGAAGTATTCCCTTATCATGTTCTGAATCTTGGTTGTTTCTGTAGTGATGTTACCATTCTCATTTCTGATTTTGTTTATATGAGTGTGTTCTCTTCTTTTTCTAATAAGATTTGCTAAGGGTCTGTCAATTCTTTTAATTTTTTCGAAGAACAAATTCTTTGTTTTGTTGATTATTTCTATGGTTTGTTTGGACTCTAATTCAGTTAATTCTGATTTAATTTTAATTATTTATTTCCATCTCCTGGATTGAAGTTTACCTTGGTGCTCTTTTACAATGAGCTTCAGGTGCCTTTTTCAATTGTTGGTTTCAGATCTCTCTGATTTGTTGATGTAGGAACTATGCTATGTCCCAGAGGAACTGATGATTTGTGTGTTCATTTTTGTTAAAGATCATGAATATTTGAATTTCCTTTCTAATCTCTTCTATGACCCACTGGTGGTTCAACAATGTGCTGTTCAGCCTCCATGTGTTATAGGACTTTGTTTGGTGGGTTTTGGTGTTGAGTTCTAATTTTATTCCCTTGTGGTCTGAGAAAATGCAAGGTATAACTTCAATGTTTCTGAATTTGGATAAATTTGCTTTGTGACCTAAAATGTGGTCTATTTTGGAAAATGTTCCATGTGCTGCTGAGAAGAATGTGTATTCTGATGCTGCTGGGTGAAATATTCAGTAGAGGTCTGTTAAGTCTAGTTGATCTATGCAGTTATTTAGATCCAAATTTCTCTATTGAGTGTTGCCAGGTTGACTTATCCAATGGGGATAGTGGTGTATTAAAGTCCCCAATAATTAATGTCTTTGGATCTATGTGTGATTTTAGGGAAAGTATTGTTTCTTGCATAAATTTGGGTGTTCCATTATTTGGTGAATAGATATTTAGAATTGTAATATCCTCCTGAAGGAGAAATCCCTTAATTAGTATTAAAGACCTTCTTTATCTCTTCTTGATAATTTTAATCTGAAGTCTATTTTATCTGATATTAGGATTGCAACTCCTGACTGTTTATGAGGGCCGTTTGCTCAGCATATTTTATTCTGGCCTTTCCCTTTCAGAATATGTTTGTTTTTGTGGGCAAGGTGTGTCTCTTGAAGGCAGAAGATAGAAGGATCTTTCTTTTTAATCCAACTAGAAAGTCTACTTTGCTTAATTGTAGAGTTAAATCCATTAATATTGAGAGTTATAACTGAGAGATGTTTGGTAGGTCCTACCATGTTATCCACTTTCTTGGGGGTTTTGCCAACTGGCTTCTTGCTATGCGTCTTGGATTCTCTTTTTAAGGGATGTTTCTTGGCCTTTATTATATTCTTGTTGGTTTTCTATGTGTAGAACATCTTTAAATATCTTTTGTAGAGATGATTCAGTGGTGATACATTGTTTCAATTTTTCTTTGCTGTTTAAATTTTTTATTTGACCTTATATGATGAAAGAGAGTTTTGCCAGGTACAGTATTTTTAGTTGATAGTTGTTTATTTTTAGGGCATTGCCTACATCATTCCAGGCTCTTCTTGTTTTAATTGCTTCTGCTGAGAAATCTGACATTATTCTGATTGGATTCCCTTTATAGGTGATTGATTTTTTTTTTCCTTGACACCTTTAAGGCTCTTTGGTCTGAATTGATCCTGTCTGGATTACACTGTGACAGTGGGATGTCCTGTTCTGGTCTGGTCTATTTAGGGTTGTAAAGGATTCTTGTATTTGAATAGACCTATCTTTTTGCATGTTTGGGAAGTTTTTTGCTAGAATCCTGTTAAATAAATTTCCTAGACCATTAACTTCTGTCTCTAAGTGGTCCTCTACATCCATTACCCTCAAATTAGGCCTTCTATTGGTGTCTTCTAGATGTTGAATAGATCTATTATATTTTTTGGATTTGTCTTGAATAGTTGTCTATACTTTATAATATCTAGGCTATCTTCGATCCTAGAGATTCAATCTTCTTCATGGTCTAACCTACTGTCAAGACTTTCTACTTTGTCTTTTATTTCTTTTCCTTCTAATTTGTCAGATTTGGTGGCTTCAAATTCTTATGTTGGACCTTCATTTTAGATCTTGTATGGACTCTTCCCTTAATTTGGTTTTCAGTGTTCATTCTCAAATCCCTTAGTTGATTGGTTATGGTTTCAGTGGACTCCCTTTCCTTCTGGTTTCAGTGGACTCCTTTTCCTTCTGTTGGGCTTCATTCAGCATTCCCTTCGTGGCCTCCCTGGATTCCTCCAGCTGTCTGCGGATTCCCTGAATGCCTCCATTAATATTTGTCTATTCTTATCCTGCTCACACAATTCCTCTATAAATCTTTAGTTAGCCTCATCAAATTCGCAATATTTCTGTATTAATCTTTGGTTAGACTCATCATGCTCACGTATTAACCTATCCAGCTCATGCATTTCCCTATCACACTCACAGTGAGACCTCTGCAAGCTTTTAAACATTTCATTCAGCATGTTTGTCAGTAATGTTTGCAGATCATTTTTGGAACTCTCCTCTGGGTTATTCTTTTACTGCTCTGTTGTCTAATTGTCATGAATGGGAGTTGAAATACCTGGACCTGCCATTTTTCTTGTGTTTCTACTTTCTGCCCATTTGGGTATTACAGCCAAACTGATTCTGAGCTAGAACACTATTTTAAGGCAAGCATCAACCAGAGCCCTGTAGTTGACAGATTGTTTCTCCAGTCAAAATGGGTACAAATAGAATCTAGTTCAACAGATACAATCTAGTTCAAAAACAACAGCTAGGGATCAATGGACTAAGAAAAAAATCAAAGAAGGGCTCAGCAGACAGAAATGAATAGGTTTAGGGAGAATTGTGTGAAGAAAATAAGATTGGAAGAATGTAGGGAGGGAAAGTGAGAGTGATTCAGAGAAAGGGCAGGGATAGAAGGAAAGGAGAAGAAAGATAAAGATAAACAAAAAAATAAAATAAAATGAGGGGCTGAGAAGGTGGCTCAGTGGTAGAGCGCTTGCCTTGCATGAATGAGGCCCTGGGTTCGATTCCTCAGTACCACATAAGCAGAAACAAAAAAAAAAGCTGGAAGTGGCTCTATGGCTCAAGTGGTAGCATGCTAGCCTTGAGCTGAAGAGCTGAGGGACAGCGCCCAGGCCCAGATTTCAGGCCCCATGACCGGACCCAAAAAAAAAAAATTAAAATTAAACACTTAAAAAATAATATAAATATAAAGAAACAATTCTACAATTAATGGAGTTAAGGCTGGGAGTTTGTGAATTGAGTAATCAATATCTGAATTAAGTATGCACACAATGAAGGATAAGGTCTAATAATCAAAAACAGGTATATATCTGGGGATGAACAGAACAGCAATTAAGTAAAGCAAAACAATAACAACAACAACAGTAACAACAAAAAACTTAAGAAGGACCAAAAGGGAAATGAGTATCAAGAGAAAAATTAAAAACAAAACAAAACAAGCCAGGTGCCGTGGCTCATGGATAGCTACTCAGGCTGCTGAGATCTGAGGGTATTGGTTCAAAGCCAGCCCAGGCAGGAAAGTCCGTGAGACCCTTATCTCTGAAAAACCACTAGAAAACTACAAGTAGAACTGTGGCCCAAGCAGTAGAGTGCTTGCTTTGAGCTGAAGAACGCAGGGACAGTGCCCAAGCCCAGAGTTCAAGCCCCATGACCTACAAAAACAACAACAACAAAAGAAAAACACAAAACCTAAAATTAAAAAAAAAATAACAGTTTTAAAAAATATGTAGAAAAAGTTCTTCGAATTTTTTGGGGGGGTCAGGGCTGATCTGTGTCTCCCCTGTGTCCATAACCAGTCTCTTTGTGGTGGAGTCTCTGGTTTGCTTATGACCCATGCTTGTTCTGTGGCTTGGTTGGTTTCTTAAATCAGTTTTTTTGATCAGGCTAAAGAAAGCTCTGCCTTACCCAGGAATTCATGCCCCTCCTCCCAGGCTAGTTCAGTGGGAGGGTGATCTACTCTTTGTATCACAAAAGAGTGAGGTGGCTGTTTCCTCTAGCTTGGTGTTGCTGTGAGGGGTTGTAGGTTGAAAGTAGGGCTGTGGCCTTACTCTGATGTACTAGCTCCTGAGAGATTCAGTCAGCCCAGCCTGGAGCCAATCTCAGGATTTATGTGTAACAACTTTCCAATTGTTCTAGGGCTGGAGTTGCTTCCAGTGCAGCAGCTGGATACATACAGTAGCCTTTGGTTCTGTTTACCCACTAAGGAGCTGCCTCTGTTTGGGTGGGGCAACTCTCTCCAGGGGTGGAGCTGAGCCCTGCCAAAGGTTAGATCCTTTTGACCTGCTGAATGGATCCTATTGTCTTCTTCCCAGGCTGAGTTGTACTAGCTTCTCTATCTGGGTCTGTGCCAGTATCAAAGATGGAGTTTTTCCTCCCGTGGTGGGGGAGGGGCTACCTTCCCACCGCTGCTCCATGAGAAGGAGTGAGGATGTTTCGGGTGTACCCACAACTTTCCTTTGGTTTCTGGGCTGTCCACATCCATGGTCTGTGACTGTGGTCAGCCAGATGCAGGTTTCCGTTCTTTGTCAGTTCTCGCTGATGAATAGAATCTGCTCACACACCATCTTTGGCACCTTTGTCCTGGGCTGTCTCTGTTGATATGGCTGCCAGTGGAAGGATCCGCTGCCCCAGCCATGAACTGGAATTGCTCAAATCTGTGTCCTTAACTGCTGCTTTTTTTCCTCTCTGGCCAAACTATATGTACTATGATAACATACTTGGTGTGACTTCTAGCCTCAGATTTTCCACTGGAATACTAACTAATACTGGTTTCTACCGGAGAGCTTGCTTAGCCCCCAGCCTCTCCTCCACCATCTCCCTCTCAATTACTATTTTATTCTTTCATTTACTTCCTGTAGATGTGTCTGTCTTAAACATGCACATTTTCTAGTACTTATAGAATATGCATACCTTGGAATTGTTAATGTTATCCATTTGTGGGATGCTATAGCTTCTAACAGTATGAATTATTATATTCAGCAAAATGGCATTAGATGGTAATGTGCAAGATCAAGTAGAAGATTTCAATGATATCATTTTATAATAAATCCATGATATTATTTTTAAATCATGAGAGAAAAATTGATCAAGTTACTTAATTTGAATATCTGATTTCAAGCAGATTTCTGTAGATTTTTTTTATTCAATTTATATATAACAATGAATCGCTGTATTAAATCATGAAGGCATGAAGCCTCATTAGGATTTTTACAGTATTATAGTAGTGAGGCTGCACCATTACTACACCTCGTCATTCACTTTTAGACCTTTTCACTAGACGAATTTTTCAAGTACTAATTTAGAGGGTCAGTTTTGAAAATTTAAAGAAAATATTTAGAATACTGAACAGTTACAATTCATTCATGGATTTTGAAATCATACAACTCACAATATTCTACAATTGCTTAATTACTTCTTTACAAACCTGAAAACAAACAGAAACTTGTTATTAATATCATCTGAGTCTTTAAAGTACTCTGGACTTTTTCCAGTATAGAGAAGCATATTTTTTTTCTAGTGCATTTCCTCAAAGAGGACAGAGAGAAAGTATAGCAGAAGAAGCACATTTGAGAAGCATTGTAAATAGCAACTGATAACAATGGAATCACTACTGTGAACATGGCAGGAATGTACATGAGATGAACATACATCCCACTGTTTCCTGAAGCAGGGAAAACAAAACAACTACTACATAAATTCCTTCTCCTGTTAAAGTTCAGATCTACAACTAGAACTACTGAATTTGACTCTAAAAAATATAGAACTACATTCTTCTCAAGCAACTCCAATTTAGGTTAACTTTGGCTAATTTTTAAAAATGATTTTAAAACAAACCTTCTAGCACCATTAGAAAATGTTTTACATGTGATTGAAAATTTAAATCTTATTACATCTGATGACCATTACTTTTCTTCTGTAAATCTCCTGTTTATAACATTTGTATTCCTTTGCATTTTCTGAAATCCATTTTTACCTACTGAAATACAAATTTCCATGGCAAAAAAAAAATGCAATGTTCAATGGAAAACACCTAAACTTGAACATAGCTGTTCCTTAACATCCCTGGAGTATTGGTGTAGGATTTGTATGGACACATAAATTCACAAATGTTCAATTCCTCTATAAATTGGTACAGTGTTAACATAGAATATATGTACAACTTCCATGGATTTTTTAACTCAATTATTTACTACGACTATTGCTACACAAAGCAGTTGTCATTAAACAAAGCAATTGTTGAATATAGTGCATCTTCATCAATGTCATCTCTGCAATGTTCTCACACACCTGTCCCTGATCCACCCTTTCTCTCGCTCCTTTTAATTTTGTATCTTGACTGTATTTTCACCCTGTTTTCCTCTTCATTCTTTCTAGCCTCTTCCCTTGACCCAGCCCCAACCCTTTAAAAGCTGCTTTCTTCTGTTTGTTGTTGAAAACTTTGACTTTTTCTTTCTAAAGAATTATACTATTTGAATTCTCTCTTGATCTACCATGTGTCAATTAATATACTTGCATACCAGCCAACATATTTACTTTATCTAGTTTACTTGGAATACTTCATGCAATATAAATATTAGGTAAGAGGTTTTAATTGCATTGTTTAAGAAAAGGACTAGGAAAAAAAGTGTGTACATATTGGATAGAGATGATTTTCCAAATATTTCTTTGCTCTTTTTGAATCTCTTAAAGTAGATAGAACCCATGTGCACTGAAATCTTAGGAACTTGTAATTATCTAGTACCATCTAATTATTAAACTAAAAGAATGCACAATTTCAGAGTGGTAAAAGTAAAAGTAAAATGAAGCATGATTTTTTTCTTTCCTTCATAAACTTAGATATCCTCAGATTTCTGTACTGTAGCAATGGCTATAAAAATTTTTTTCCAAATTTCAGGAGAAAAAGCAGACAACATTCACCTTGACTTTGATGTGCTTTTCATCAGATTGATCTTCAGGAAATGTCAGACCAAAAACTGTTTCATGATTGCATGATGCTTCAGGGCAGTACTTTTTTTTCCCTCTATGCACTGTATAATTCACTTTGTAAAAACAGGAAATGTATGTTTCAGGAGACTAAACAATTTGAGATAGAGAAATGCAATATAGTCCTTGGTCTTGTTTATTATGTATCCTGGCTTGCTTTCTTTCTACAAACTTGTTTGTTATAATTCTAATTCCAACCCTTTTAAAAAAGTAATAGTTAATATGGCAGAAACAAACAACTCCCCAGATCCATGTCTAATTAAAACTCATAGCATATTTATGCTGACTAGTAAGTTTTCCCAGCAAGTTTTTTGTTTGTTGTTTTTCATTTTCTTGACCCTATCAGATGAGCTTTCCTGCTATATCATTAGTTCTAAACAGTACTTCTAAAACATATTAAGATGTAGCACTTTTTTATTTCCTATTTTGTTTTGGAACATTTAACCTTTCAGATATTATTGTAAAGGTAATTGTTTTAGTGGACCACATTAAATTTAGCTGATTCCTCAAGATAATAAATAAATGTCAAATGCAAGCCAAATGTAATAAAATATATTTAACCAACCTTATATGTGTATCCTTGAGAGAATTCATAGAAGGGAATATAATTCATTCTAAAGCAATGGAAATCTAATAAAACAATACATTTTGATTCAATTAAATATTGTGACATTCTGTCCACTGGATCATTTTGTTTTTATGATTTATACATTTAATTATTATTTGGTAAGTTAATAGACCCCTAATATACTTCTTGTTAATTTTCTAGAAAATTAGAAACAGTAACATATTCAATATAAAATGCTTGAGTACAGAAGGTACATATCAACAAATGAGATAGTTTCTAGAATGGCTTGGAAATCATTAATAGCATAAGCTAGTTGCTTTATTCAATTGCTGGTATATCTGAGCAGGGAAAGACAGAATGTAATTTTCTAGGTTGACACTTTGAAAATACACAAATATTCCATTCTGTTCAATCAGTGAGGTTAATTGTCTGCCATATTCAATAACATATTTGCTCAAACTGAAATTATAATTTATACCAATTTCATTATTGATGACATTTAGAAACATAAAGTTTCTAAATTTGCTTTGTCATTATACAACATTAGTATTTAAAACAATTGTTCTAAATAACATCACTTAATTGGGTTTGTATTTTACCAGTAAGAAATTAAAAATTAAAGGCTATTATTATTTAACTTAAACATAAAAACAATATAATATGTCCACACAAGTGTCTCATTGGAACGATATTTCAAATTTGGAAGTATTATTATTGCAAAACATTAAATAGGAAAGGCATGAAGTATCTGAACCACATAAAGTAACCAGTTCAATTCCAAATCCTCTCAAGAAGCAGTTTCTAAAGTACATTTGAGAAAATTTATGAGTGAGAAGTACTGCACACTTAGATTTTGATAACCATTCCAAAGTATTTCAATACTGTTAATGTGTTTAAGTAATGTATACTTTGCATTTCTGAAATTATATCTTCAAATGTAACTAATTTAATTGATGAATTAGTCATTGGAAAGACTATATTTAACTGAGAAAGTTGACCAACTGAAAGAAAGTAAATCTTGCTTTAATCACATACTGAGGCAGGACAAAATTGAACAAATTTTAATTGTATGGGCACACAAAATGCTGATTCTCATTTCATTATTTTTTCTGGAAATAATGACAACAGCCCTTTTTGAGACTTTGTATGCCAAACATACATGTATTAAGGTTTTTATTTAGTCTCTTTGAAAGAAATCAAAGTAATTTCACATGTTGGTCATTAACAGAAAGCCAACAATGCGCTCTGATTCGGGACAAAACTACACTATCAATAAATGATAGTCTCCGATAGAACATTCATAATGGAATAAATAGGTTTCTCTTTCATTTACAATAATTAATTCTGTTTCCTAGATATTTGAAAGTGTATGTAAATGTCTAAGCTTTATCTTTATCTAACATCAATAAAAAATAAAGCAGGTTAGATAGGAAAAAAAGATAGCAGGAAATGTAAAGTAATATTTAAATTATTTCTCTAACAAGCTTTTTGAACTTGAAGAACTTATTGACTATCTAAATTACTGTTCCATTTTAAGTTAAAATTATATTCATGTGATACATATACTAGCTATATGTACGATTTCAATCCAGTTTGTAGCATATTTATTTAGTTATTTATTTACCTATTTATTTTTGTTAATGATCAAAGCCAGAGCCTTGGACATGCTGAATAAGTGATCTACTACTGATTTTTACCTCAGTCCTAAGGTACAGTTTTAAAAATACCACACAAATACTATGAGTGTATAACTTCATCTTTTTATAATTAATTTTAATCTTTGAAAACTCAGTTCAGTAAGTGTTAATGAAGTATTATTTTGCATCTTACAAGTCCTGAATCAAGTTGTATAAGTGTAGAGTGAGCCTATAGGTTCTATTTGGTTTATGTAATTTTGTATAGGAGGGATTTTTTTTTAAATCAATGAGGGATCTAAAAAGGACAAAAAGAGAAAACATAGATGTGCCCAAATATTTAGGTACCTGGCAGTTATAAGAAAAATGGTGTTTTTATTTCTACACCTTAAATCATTTTACTAAAACTTTGAAAGTTGTGCTCACTGAATGGTCAAAATGAAAATTTTATTGAATTTGTATTGAGTTCCAATCACCAAAAGATGTACTTACTACTGTACAAATATCCAAGCAGAAACTCTCTTTACTAGTTTTATATAAATATAAAAATAATATTTTCTTAGAAACCAAGAGGACAGATGAAATCTCAAAGTCACTCAAATTCTGTTTTTATGAATTTTATTTTTTTACTTCTTTTTTTGTTCTTTATATATATTTTATTGTAAAGATACTTTACAGAGGGGTTATAGTTACATAAGCAAGGTAGTGAGTCCATTTCCTATGGAGCATTGTTACACCCTCCTTTATTTTTCCCCTACCATCCCTTTTCTCTCCACCTCCCCAACTCCTCCCTCCCCTTCCCACCCCCATCCTGCCAAGTTGTAAAGTTCATTTTCAAAATACTGTCTTGTACATCTTATTGTAACAGTGGGTCATCCTTTATCCCTATTTCAGCATTTTGTTTTTCCTTCCCCCTCCCCAAATTAGAAAAATGTATATGCAAGATGCAGGGCACCAGAATCAAATATAGTGACAACAGGGGTTGTACCATGGGGGAAGAACATACAAAGAAAACAACAAAAACCACCAAAACAACTCCCACATAGTACATTAAAAAGAACAGCAACAAAGATCAAACCTCATGTGTCCCTATGTTGTGGTTCTCTTTATGAATTTTAATACTTGACATTCTTTATTGGTTACAGGATAAATAACTTTTTTTAAAAACTTGGAATGAACGTAGTAACTTATAGATACTAATTTATATGCTACTCTTTTCCAGTTCTGGATTTTTAAAAAAATGTGTATAATAAGCAAAATCACTAGATTGATCATAAACTTCCTTTCATTTTTTTATGTTTTTATTGTCAAAGTGGTGTACAGAGGGGTTACAGCTACATAAGTAAGTAATAAGTACACTTCTTGTCGAACTTGTTAGCTCATTCTTAATTTTTCTCCCTCTTTCCCTCCTCCCATCCACCCCCAAGTTGTACAGATAATTTTCAACACATTGTCTTGTGAATAACACTGTTGCATTGGTTCCCACTTTGTCCTTTGTCTCATCATTTTTTTTCCTGTCCGTTCCCTAATTCAGATAAACATATATATGATACTAGGGCACCAAAATCAAACACAGTGCAACAGGGGATACACCAAAGGAGGAAGAACACATAAAAGAAACAAGAATTCACATAGTACATTGAAAACAATAACAACAAAGCAAAACCTCTTGTGTCCATGTCAGAGACTTCATTTTGCTTAGCACCATAAACTTTTTTAAAAAGTAAATTGTGAACCCATCTGTAGACACAAACATAAATGTTAATGTGGTATATTCTGAAGAATATACCAAATATATGAATAAAGGGAAAAACTGACATATTAACGGTTCTCAACATGTCTGTGACCACAGTAAAATTATATAGTAACAAAACTACTTTTTTTTTCATTTCAGATGTACTTCTGTTCAGCTAGTACATATTCCTTATGTTTCCCTGCTTTGAATTTTTGAGATTGATCATTATTAAGCAGTGTTTGTTTTTCAATTTCACTTTGAAGGTCAAAGTCTTTCTCTAATTGATATTCTATCATTTTTGATTAACAAGCTAAATGAAAAAATACTTGGAAGTTAAAATGATGAATCTTTGAATGTAACATAATGACTTAATCCCAGTTATATTATTCACAATAAAATTTTCCACATGCCAAATGTAAAGAGAAATGAATGCATTATTCAGTGTGTTGAACCCAGCACTGAGGCACACTTTGAAATTAAAAGTAACATTACAATGTGAATAATCACTGATAGTTGCTCAATATAGTTTATATATAATGGAGTTACATTAATTTAATCTTAACCTGAAGTCATAAATGAGCAAATCATTAATGTAAATTAATTTTCAATAAATAACAATGATGTAAAAACCTATAGGGACAAATTATGATTGCTTTCACAGTAGGAAGCATTAATTTTTAGGAAGTACAAGGATTAAAAATGTTATATGAAGCCTGGCACTGGTGGCGCATGCCTGTAATCCTAGCTACTCAGGAGGCTGAGATGTGAGGATCACAGTATAAAGCCAGTCAGGGCAGAAAAGTCCCCATGAGATTCTTATCTCCAATTAACCACTCGAAAATGAGAAGTGAAGCTGTGGCTCAAGTGGTAGAGTGCTAGCATTGAGCATAATGAGGCTTAGGGACAGCGCCCAGGCCCTGAGTTCAGGCCCCATGACAACAACAACAAAAAGAAACAGAACAGTGATACAGAATACACTAGTAATTTTTAGGAAGTAGAAGAATTAATAAAATGATACAGAATAAACTTTAGAGAAATAAACAGCATTTTGTTGGCCTGTCCCCAGCACATATTTAACTTTACTGGTTTAAAAGTATCTCCACGGGATTCTTTTTTTTTTTTTTTTTTTTTTTTGCGGGGCTTGAACTCTGGGCTTGGGCCAGCTCTCTAAGTCTTGAGCCACAGCGCCACTACTGGTTTTCTAGTAGTTTATTGAAGATAAGAGTCTCACGGACTTTCCTGCCTGGGCTGGCTTTGAAGGGCAATGCTTAGATCTCAGCCTCCTTATTAACTAGGATTACAGGCTTGAGCCACTGGCACCCAGCTAGGATTCTTTTTACATATACTTTAATTGTAATGAAACGAGTATTGCCCGTTGTTAGAGAAAAATATGCAAAGAAACTTAAAGCTAGTGGAAATTGAATAGTTACAAGTAATTTCTTTGGCATTGTAAGTCTGAGTATTTAGAGCAAGATGCCCTTAAGTAAGTCAGTGAGCCTTACTAAAGTCCATATGCAAACAATTGTACTCATTATGAAAATGTGCAGATTTGTTGTCAAGATGATGATTCATTGGAGTATGAAAAGAAATAATTTTTCTTTTTTTATTATTGTGAAAATACCATACAGAGGTATTACAATTACATGGGCAAGATAGTGAGCACATTTCTTATCAAGCATTGTTGCCTCGTTTGTTTCTCCATACCATCCTTTCCCCTCTCCACGCCCCCACCCCCACACCCTCCTATTACCCCTCCAGCCCCCCTTACCCCCCAGCCTGCCAAAGTTGTAAAGTTCGTCTTTCCACATAACGTCTTGTACATCTCATTGTTGTAATGGGTCCACCTGTATCCCTATTTAAACAATTTGTTTTTTCCCTTCCCCTCCACAAATTATATCAACCTCAAATACAGTGAAAGCGGGGCTTATACCATTGGGGAGGGACATACAAAGCAACAAAGAAATTATCTTATAAACATGTTGGAAACAATCACAAGAAAGAAAAAAACATTTGAATCCTTATCTTGGGGTTCATTTCTCCTAACATCAACTTATCTGACTATTTCTGCTTGTCTCAGACATATACTAGTTATTGCAAATAAGGGAAACCATGGGACCTATATTTCTTTGGGCCTGGCTTACTTCACTTAATATAATTTTTTCCAAGTTTTTCCATTTCCTAACAAATGGGACAATGTCATTCTTTCTGATGGAGGCATAGAATTCCGTTGTGTATATATACTATATTTTCTTGATCCATTCATCTACTGAGGGGCATCTGGGTTGGTTCCATATCTTACCTATGGTAAATAATGCTACAAGAAACATAGTTGTGCTGGTAGTTTTAGTATGGTCTTGTGTGTGATCATTTGGGTAAATGCCCCAAATGGGATTGCTGGGTCATAGGGGAGCTCTATGTGGAGTCTTTTGAGGAACCTCCATACTACCTTCCAAAGTGGTTGAACAAGTTTACACTCCCACCAACAATGCAGTAAGGTTCCCTTCTATACACATCCCCTCCAGCATCTGTTGTTATTAGTGTTCTTGATTATAGCCATTCTAACTGGGGTGAAGTAGTATCTCAACATTGTTTTGATTTGCATTTCTTTTATGGCTAGGGAGGTTGAGCATTTCTTCATGTGTCTATTGGCCATCCTTCTTTCCTCTTTAGAGAAGTTTCTCTTTAAGTCTTTAGCCCACTTATTTATTGGGCAGTTGCTTCTTTGAGGATTTGTTGTTGGGGTATTTAATTTTTTGAGTTCCAGGTGTATTTTATTTATGAGACCCTTGTCTGTTGTATGTCTAGTGAAGATCTCCCAATCCATGGGCTTTCTATTGATCTTGCTCGTTATATACTTTGCCATGCAGAAGCTCTGTAATTTCATGCAATCCTATTTGTCCAACCTTTCTTTGATTTGTTGTGTTTCTGGGTCTCTATCAAGAAATTTTCAGCCTGTGCCAAGGAAACCTAAAGTTTCTCCTATTCCTTCCTGTAATGTTTTCAGAGTGTCTGCTTTGACTCCGTGGTCTTTGATCCATTTGGAGTTGATTCTGGTGAAGGGTGATATTTAAGGATCTACCTTAATTTTCTACAAGTGATTAATGAATTTTGCCAGCACCATTTACTGAAGAGGCTGTCTTTCTTCCATTCTATTTTTTAAGCTCCCTTATCAAAGATTAGATGGCTATAGGTCTGTGGGTTCATTTCCGGGTTTTCAATTCTATTCCATTGGTCCTGAGGTCTGTTCTTGTGCTAGTACCAAGCTGCTTTGATTACTATGGCTTTGTAGTACAGTTTGAACTTTGGTATTGATATTCCTCCATCATTGTTGTTTCTGTTAAGGATCATTTTTGCTATTTGGGGTCTTTTATTGTTCCATATGAATTTTTGGATTGCCTCTTCTATTTCCTTGAAGAATGAGGTTGGAATATTGATAGTTATCGCATTGAATTTGTAGATAGCCTTGGGAAGTATTGCCATTTTCACGATGTTGATCCTTCCAATCCAGGAGCATGGGAGGTTTTTACACTTTATTAAGTTCTCTTTTGATTCCGGAAAAGAAATAATTGTAAATAAATCACAATTAGATAAGATATCTCATGGTATTATAAATTCATGTTAGAGGGAGCAATATTACATGTTTTATTTTTATATATAGTCTTTGTATGATTCCTATGATGCAGATGTTACCAATGTGGTAAGAGGTGGGAATGTGTAAGATGATACATGATTGATAGAGTGTATGTTACTTGCTGCACTTGCTTTTCCTTACTCATAACTACATGAGGTAAGTAACACATGATCATTCTTAAATCACAATTTTAAATACTTGTCACAATTGAATGGTTCTACTTAATTAATGGTTCTGCCCTCTGATAAGACTGATCATCAAGATAAGTATATTTGGTAAAAGAATACTTCTCATTTCATCAACTAGAAAGTAACAAAGAAGACTGACAAGAAGTCCCACCTTCTTCAAAGTCATGCTTCCAATGACCCAAGGACCTCCCACAAGGTTCCACCTCACATCAATTCTACCTCTCCAAAGTGCCAAGCTGGACACCAACCATTTAGCAACATAATGTTGCCTTTTTATACTTGAGATAGAACACAGAGTCTGAAGATAGTTCTATTACAAAAATAAGGCCTGGAGCCCTTATTTATGTATTTTTTCCTTATGTATTATATAAGAAATTATGTTTTTGATACAGTGTATGCTTAACTATGCTTTAGTTTGCATTGAACATGAATGGAATGATCCTGCCTATAATTCATGAATAGCTGGAATTATAGGCTCATCCCCACACCCAGCCCATTTACTGCCCTTTATTTTGAGTAATTATGTATCAGTTCCTGCTTTGTTCATTGGTATCATGAGTCCATTAGACACATTAGATTGAGAGGAAAGATTTCATTAACAGATATTTCTCTGCATTATTAAGACACAACAAATCATTACAACACCTACATTCAAGCTCAATGGAAGATTCCTTTTCCCATGATTTTACTAGGAAAGATTTTCCTCTATTTATAGAAGCATCAAAATGCATGTGGGAGAATAAAGTGGCTTTACTTTACATGAAACGTCATTCACACATCTGATCAATCAGCTCAGAAATAATTATGAAACAATGGGAGTGAAGGAAATTGTTACTTTCAAGCTCCAATCCACTCTGTCACTCTTTCCAATGGAACTTGTAACATTCTTCTGTTTATTTTCTTATAACTATAATTAATGCCACAAGAAACTTGTTATATTGTAGCTGTAATAAAACATATGGTGGATATAGTATACTGCTTTCAGCAACTTCAAAATGCTTTTAATACACTTAACCATGTCAAACTCTTAATAGCCCTATAAACTGTCCAATAATTTATGTCACACTCAGAGAAAAAAATACACAAACCCTCTAAAATGTGGGTATTGCAATGCTTTGTAGTTAAGACTGATGTAGAGAATTAAATTTTAGTCATACATATATATAGTATATATAAATGTGTGTATATGTGTGTGTATACAAGTGAGAATTTAAAACAACAAACAAATATAACAACTTACCATCTATGGTGCTTTTAGATTTAGAAGACCTTTCCATAAAGAATTGACTGAATATTGTTTACTTTATAATATATCTTAAAATACAGCAAATGCTTATTTGCAGCTTTATGTTTGCATATGAAATAAATTCTGTTTTGAAAATTGCATAGAATTCAAGTCTATAGTACTATGCATTATTAGTAATAATAAATGAAGCATTGAATATCAAAAATTAAAGATATTACCTGTACTAAGGGTATTATTTCTAACTATTAGTGATGATTGGGTAATTGACAAAAAATTAATCAAAATTAATTTTAGAGATTGAATTACCTTAGTATTTACTTGAAAGTGGTACTTTAAAATTTATGCAAGATTTTATCCCCTTAAGTTATATTCTTGATAATTGGGTAATAATAAGTAACAATACTATAAGGTTTATAAATATAAAAACAAGATGCAAAGTAAGGAAAAATAATGTCATTTCCTTAATTTAATATGGCACCTTAAAGATAAGCTGGAAAATTACCTATTTTTTAAAAAATTTTTCATGCTCTCAAGGTAGCAAGCATACTTGGTATCACATATATTTAACTGACCAAGTTAAAAAAAAGACAATTCCACTTTGGCTCTTTTCTCCTGTTTAGTTAAGAGGGGATACATACTAGGTAGATGAATGAAATTTAAAATGTAACATTTCATTGTTAATGTTCTCAGTTCTTTCTAGGATTTTTCGTAACTGTTCATTGAAAATTATATATGCATTATTCATTTATTATCTGATACTGCATTATTTAAATTTTCTACATCTATTAATTATGCAAATATACTGATATTGCTAAGCATTTTATTTTTACTTTAATAATATTTTGTTACAATGCATTAGTTCCTTCATATATGTGTGTGTTTACCTTATTTACAACTAATTTCAGTTTATTGATAGACTTTCTTTCCCTTTGACTTCATTTTTCTGTGCAATAATTGGTTTATATAGCTTACTTTTTGAATTTACTTCTATGGACAAGGGTTAAATATGTGACCTCTGAACACTAAACTCTGAATAACAGCCCATGATAATAATGTATGTTGCACAGTCTGTCAACTTTTCAGGTAGTTTCATGCATCTCAAATACTCATGTTCTTTTCATTATACAGGTTTTTATACAATTCTTCCCACACTAGAGAACTTCACAGTAATCTCATATATCATATATATGCAGTAGACACTTCATTTTCTACACTGCTTGGCAGATCATTTGTGTTCTTCTTTGAAATTCTTCTAGTTGGTTGTTTTGTGAGGAACTCTCTTTTGGCCATGATTAGAATTGTATAATCTCATCACTCTTTCTTTGTTATGGTAAAGACAAAAAATGAGATAGAACAGAAAAAAACTCTTCTTCCATCAATTCCCAGAACAGTGCGATTCTCTTTGAGAAATAGGATTTAATGAATATGCATAAGAAATCCAACTCACAAAGAAATCCAATGAGAACCATTTCCACATAAGATGGAGAACACAATACAGATAATTAGTATTCTGCTACAATTTCCATTCATCTACTTTCATGTAAAGTATCAGTAACTAAAAAAAATTAACTTTGGACTCCTTTGCACAAGGATCATTTCAGTTTATTTTTATTCCTTGCAAACAATGGAACTGGAAATATGTATAAATTTTCTATGCTTATTTTGCTTTCATTTGGTGTGTTCAAAGGTTGTAGTTTTACATAGCAGTGATAGTAGTTCCTAACCATTGTGGTGCTTAATAAATCAATTTAAAATGGCTCATCTTGAATCTCAATAGCTGGCATTCACACTGTACTTCTCACTGTCAGGTTTATTATTGGTAATTTGTGGTTTTGTCTCTCTTTTAAAGTTCAGTTGTTTACTTTCTTTTTCTCTCCTGGTTCATATGTTTGCTAATGGTTATCCTGTCACACTTAACACAACCAAGCATGGAAAGGTTACCATGAAGTATTACCATATAAAGGGCATCTGTGGAATTTCAGCACTATCTCAATTACTTTATTTCTTTGGCCTCTATTCCTTTATTAAGGCCTTTTGTCAGGTATTTGTTTCCTGTGTCCGAGCAAGACAGTATTTCCAGCATGGCATTTCAATGAACATGCAGGGCAAGTCAATAAAGCTCAGCAAATGTCTTTTTTTTTATTATAATTTATTAAAAATGTCATGTGCTTTTAGATCTCTTGACCTCTTTAGTATTCTCAATTAGTTTGAAGTTTTGCAGGGCCCCTAGATTTCTCACTACTGGCTTTCACTGGTGTCTAGCTCTGATTCAGAGATCACCTCTTAAATTAGAAAATACCCAAGAAATTACTAGCTGGAAGTCTAAGCCACATTTTGAGTAGATCCCTGTTCCATAGCTGAAGGGTATTTAATAGTTGCAGAGTTATGCATGAGCTACAAAATGTTATTATAAATTGATAATAAAAATATAAAAATCACAAGTAAAAAGTTTTTTAAAAGATTTTTATTCAGTCCAAAGGAAAAGAAACGCTAAACACCCTTACTATGGAAGGAAACAATTACATTTATTCTTAACAATTATAGTAATTTCTAAAAATAAAGTGCTATAAACTTGACTGCTGTGTGTTCTTTGATGAAAGGATAGCTATTAGGTATTAGGTGGAAATGCCAAGTTTACTGACTTTTGAAAATCAATTTTACAATTTCTTCTAAAGCTCAGATACACAAAGCCTTTGATCCAGTGATCACACATTTAAGAATTTGCTATAAAAACATAAAAGGTCCCACACAGGAAAGCATGTGTACAAAACTATTTACTGAAGCAAAGTTTGATGATGTAAAAGTGGTCAGTATATGACATGCTAATTAGTAGGGGGTGGCTGAATAAATTGTAAATGTGATAGACAGTAGAATATAACAGCATGGCTAAGAAATAATTACACCAAATTTAATGTCTATTGAATGTAATGGCTTGTGTAAATTATTTTGGAAAGATAATAGTCCAATATAACTTGTTATCAATGGCTCATTTAGAAAATAATAATCTATAATTGAATATACACGTGGTTTTACATTGTTATTGATTAAAGTTATGCCCACGAAATTCATATTTAAAATCATTGACTACTAATACTATTGTATTTAGAAATATTTGCTTTAAAGAATTACCACTACTGAAGAAAATCATGAGTGAAGCCTTGATCTAACATGGAGGATGTCCTTAAAGAATGCATGTCTAACACAGAGAGAAAAATGTTTATGAGAACACAGGAAGAATCATTTCCCAACATGCCAAGAAGACAAGCTTCAGGGAAAAGTGCATCATCTGTCACCTTAATCTTAGACTTTAAACCTCCAAAGCTTTAAGATATAAATTTTGTTTGTTTAAACCCAGGCATATACAGTATTTATATGGCATCTAGAGATGATAAACACAAACATGCAAGTGTACCTATATATAAAAGCATATTTATGAAATTAGCAAGTATAAGAACTGCCTTAGCATTTTAAGCAAAGAAGTATGATATGGAAATAGATGATACTAAAAAGTTAACTCTGCACTATAATGCAATATGAATGTTCAGTTGTTTCTGGTATTATACTCAAGAAAATCAAGTGTATGTACATACACATATGCACATATATACATATATGATTATTCTATTCTTTTTTCCTTCTCTCTCCTTCTCTCCCCCTCCCTCCTCTGTCTTTTCCTACTCCTCCCTCCCCAATCTCTCACTTTCACTTTCTTTCTCTCTCTCATCAGTACCACAACTTGAACATAGAGAATCAGGAACAGTGCTTTCACTCAGCTTGTTTGCCTGCCTGTCACTCTACCATTTGAGCCATGTCTCTGGTGGACATTTTGATGGTTAGGGGCAGTCTTAAAAGCTTTTCTGCAGACTGACTTTAAATCATCATCCTCTAGGTCTCAGCCCCCTGAATATCCAGGGTTACAGGTATAAACTGCTGGCACAAGCTCCAGTCTGAAATTCTTACAACAACATTCAGTTCCTTCCCCTGACTATGACTGATGTGTTTCCCTAACTGGTCATAGGTAAAACTGCCTTCAACGTCTTGAAAACTATTTTTTTCCCCAGAATGTACACATCCTTAAAATTTTTTAATTGATATTTTTTTTCTTTTTGGTCGTGGGGCCTGAACTCTGGGCCTGGGCACTGTCCCTCAGCTCTTCAGCCCAAGGCTAGCACTCTACCACTTGAGCCACAGCACCATTTCTGGTTTTTTCTGCTTGTGGTGCTGAGGATTCGAACCCAGGGCCTCATGCATGGGAGGCAAGCACTCTACCACTGAGCCACCTTCCCAGCCCTTTAAATTGATTTTATTCACTTCTATAGAACTATTGTTCTTTTCTCCCTCCCCATGGAGAATCCTTTAACAATTATTCATCTCGGACAGAAAAATAAATGTGCCACTTTTTTGTAGTTTCCTCATTTATGATAACCTTTAATGTAGTAGGCACCCTACGAGAGACTTGGGTTGTTTACTTGAGTTGCTTCTAATTCATTGAAGTTTTAAATATGTTAGATTATAATTATTGCAAATTTTCCAAAAGTTTAAAAATATATTGAGAATTAATATTCATTTTCCTGCCCAATTAGGCCATATTCCATTATGTTTGTTAGTGACACAGGTGCATAGTCTTGTATCTATCTGTTGATACATTGCCTGTTTCAATGCTTCAATTAAATCTGAGTGTCTCTCTATACCTATCCTGAATGTTTCCTTAAAGTGGAAAGAGGAATCAAAGATTAAGTAGAACTTGAAGGTTTTTATTATAAAATATTTCACGTTTCTGAGCGCTAGCCTTGAGCTGAAGAGCTGAGGGACAGTGCCCAGGCCCAGAGTTAAGGCCCCACAACCGGACCCCCCAAAAACATTTTTCACGTTTCACATATAATATAGACATGTTTCCGAGATACAAAACTGGTTAAAAACAATGAAGCCATTGACTTTGCCACAAGAAAAAGGCAATTCTATCACCTATGATATTTCAAGTCTCTTTGCTTCTGAATAAAGAAATTAAAGAGTTTCATAGAAGTTGAATAGTTTAAAATGACTTTTAAATTTCTTTGGAGTAAGGAGAAAATGATCTTTCATCAACAGAAAATGTCCTGGCAAGTAAAAATATTGCTTATTTGGTAAAAAGCCTATGAAATATTGCAACTAGCCTACTGTGAACATCAATATTTAATTTTTTCTCATATGCTTTTGTTATGAATAAGTACACAAGAAATGCAATACATCAAGAGCTACTGTATTTTTTTAGAAAGAGAGAATGCTAAATAAATAGCAAAAGATACAGATTTTTGCTTTCATTTCCAACTATATTGATTTTGGTTATTATTTGACATTTTCTCTTTCTCATCAGACTCCTATATAGATAATTAAGGCAATAAAATTTTCATTGACATGTATTTAAACATTGAAGAATATATTGCAGTCCCTCATTTATCAAAAGTATTAAGAAATTTCATAATTTATATCTTTAGAATAATAAAATTGGAATCATCAGGCATTCAGGATTATTTTGATGATATGATACTTAAGTTAAATGTTTAATAATTTCCAGTAGATTACATTTTCTTTCACTATAGTAACATATTTCAAAATAATAAATGAAATATGAACATTCATTAGCTTATAAAATATGAACAAATGCATTTTTGTTATATGCAGAGTTCAGCAAAATCTTTACTACTTAACGATGTAAAGAATATATCATAGGTTTCTTTGTCTTAAAAGCTAATCGTCAAAATGCACAGATTCTTTTATCTCCTGCCACTCTTTGATTACTTTTATTTTTCTTATTATTTTCAGTAGTTGTACAAAGTTCCCATTGAACAAAGCAGTTTATAAATATAATGAATCTCTATCCATATCACCTCTTTCAACATTCCTGCCATCCCTCCCATACACACCATTCCCTTCCTCTTTTTAGTTTTATAGTATGTACATTGTTTGCCAAATAAATTCTCCCCTTCTTCACCACTTAATTATTTTTGCCCCTCTCTTCTTCATCCCATCCCACCGCTTTTATTACCTATTTCCTGGTGTTTGTTTTGGTGTCCTTTGACCTTTTTTTTAATTTTTTTTTTTTTTTATCGGTCATGGGTCTTGAACTCTGGGCCTGGGCGCTGTCCCTCAGCCCTTCAGCTCAAGGCTAGTGCTCTACCACGTGAGCTACAGCACCACTTCCGGTTTTCTGTGGTATTTTTTTTTTTTTTTTTTTTTGGAGATAAGAGTTCCACGGACTTTCCTGCCCTGGCTGGCTTTGAACCGCAATCCTGAGATCTCAGCCTCCTGAAGAGCTAGGATTACAGGTGTTGAGCCACCAGCGCCGGGCAACTTTTCCTTCTTTCTTTCTTTCTTTCTTTCTTTCTTTCTTTCTTTCTTTCTTTCTTTCTTTCTTTCTTTCTTTCTTTCTTTTCTTTCTTTCTTTCTTTCTTTCTTTCTTTCTTTCTTTCTTTCTTTCTTTTTTCATTTTAAAACACATTTGGAAGTTCTAACTTTTTTTTTTTAATTGTGAAAATACTGTACAGAGGGGTTACAATTACATGGGCAAGATAATGAGTACAGTTCTTATCAAGCATTGTAGCCTCCTCCTTTGTTTCCCCTTCCCATCCCCTCCTGCCCTCTCATCCTCCCCCTTACCCCCTTCCCATCTCCCCCTCCCACCAAAGTTGTAAAGTTCACTTTTCGACACAACTGTATCCCAATTTAAACGATTTGTTTTTTCCCTTCCCCTCTAAAAGCCCATGGATTGGGAGATCTTCACTAGCCATACAATGGACAAGGGTCTCATATCTAAAATATATCTGTAACTTTTCTGTTTTGGAAGAATTATACTATTTGATTTCTTCCTTGAATCTACTGTATTTCAGTTGATATATTTCTCTATATTTTCATACTACTCAACATATTTATTTATAAGTTTATAAGCTAAATCTAGTTTCTCTATATAAGCAAAATATGGATCCTTTGTTTCTCTGGCCCTGACTTACTTTACTTAACATAATTTGTTTTCCAGATCTTTCCATTTCTTTACAATTGATACAATATCAATCTTTCTAATGGATGTACTGTGTAAATCAACTATATTTCTTTAAAAAGAACACTGCACGAAACATTCCAGTCCTGACTACCTTTGTCATTGCTTGTTTGCATTTGTCTTATTACTTGACCAAAACCTTTGATTTTCTTGTTTTTTTTAATTTTTAAACATACATTGATAAAAGAACCTTTCAACATTAATTTTATTTGTAAATAAACTTGTATTACTTCTTTAGACATGAAAACAAGATGTTTATTAAAAGGTAGTTTTTTTTCTTTCTTTTCTTTTGAATTACTTGAGTCTTTTATTTTTTGTTCAATTCTATGTTAGCCTTTTCATTACCTATTTATTTTATTATTTGATGTTAACTGACAAAATACATTGTTATAAAACTTTAGTATGGCTCACCCTGTGTTCTTTGTTTCACCATTTAGCAACACAATTAAAATAATAATGAACATAAACAAAAAGCCACTTTAGTATGGCCAGCATCTTTAATTCCAGCTATTCAGGAGACTAAGATCTGAGGATCATTGTTTAAAGCCAGTCCAGGAACAAAAGTCTGTGAGACACTTATCTCTAATTAATCACAGAAAAATCCAGAAGTGACATTGTGACTCTAGTGATAGAAGCTACAATGAGCAACGGAAACTCAAGGACAACACCCAGGCCCAAACTTCAATCCTCAGGGACAAGCAAAAATAACAACCACAACAATAACAACAAAGAAGAAGAACAACAACAATTTTGGTATGTTGCAACTAGAACAAATAAATTATTTACCATTAAAAATGTATGAACTTCATATAGTCCAATTGTTTAAAACATGTTCACACTCTTTACAATATACATATAAGAAAGAATCATTTTGTCATTTAAAACCATCCATAAAATGTTACATTTAAGACTGTATTTATTTCTTCCAAAATATTTATGCATTCTGAAGGATGATTTTCCATGACATTTTTACTTACTAATGGAAAATCACTATTTAGACTTGTGTAATGAGAAATGTTACTAAAATTTCTCTTCACTTTTGGTTGAAAGTAACTATCTTTTGAAAATGTGTTGCAAGTTTGATGAGTTTTACACACACACACACATATACAAATGTTAGCTCTATAGGCAGTTACATAGTTACCTATGTAGACATAGATAAAATTCACATGTATATTGCCCAAAGTTTTCTCTTTTACCTTTGGTTATCCTATGATTCTTCAGTTTATAGTGTAGAATCCAAGACATGGAAACCACATTTAATCAATTAATTTCTTCACAAAAGAATCTAGTGTTTATCACAACACATTAAAATCTTACACATGATTTCATTTTCTGGAGAATTTTAAGTTTTATTGTTTTACATTTGGTAGTCAATAAGATTCTTGAAATGTTTAATATGCACAGATAAATGTCTGTACATGGACTGGTCAATCAATTCTAGCTACTTATCAAAATTAAATAAAAACTTAGCTTCCTATAACCATGTACACCATTACCACAACTGAAATTCTCTTCAGCTGATGGATACAGAAATGAGCAGTAAAGGTATTGATGGAGCTTCAATAATATAATGTTAGTAAAAAAGAAAAAAAAAGATGTGAATGGAAACAAAGAACTCAGTTTTACTTCAAAAATGTACTTTTAATTTCAAATCTTTGGGAAAGAAATCAGATCAATTAGTCTAAAGCCTTCGATGGAATAGTCAGTTGTTTGTAAAACCTCAGTTCTGCATAAAGTGGACTTCTCTGCAGGCCTACTCAAGTGTCTTCATAATATGTATGGCAGATAGCTTCTTCCATCGCATGTGATCAAGGAGGTAGAGCAACTAAGACAGATGTGTTCTGCTGTAAGTAAAGAGTAGATTTAAAATGATTAAACCTTAAAAAAAAATAAAAAGTAGATATTTTCCTCTTAAATGTGAAGGGTCCTCATCCATTCCATAGTATTGTGTCTAGCATACAATGCGTCAGCCACCAATGGACTCAGATTAATAACTGAGGGAGGAAAATGTGTGTGCACATGGGTGTGTGTCCCACAGTTCACTGCAGTCCCAGTGTGTTACATTCCAAACTGCTCCCTGCTTACGATCCTTGCGGAGATGGGACTCACACCAGCAGATAGCACTCAGACAAGCAAAGAAAGCTCACAGCTTAACGTGAAGTAGATGTGCTTTAGCCTTCCAAAACATTTTTCTATTTCAAACAAACAGAAATTCCAAAATGTTTTATTTCTAGAACAGGTACTAGTCAGGAGGCAAGGACCTGTCTATATAAACTCTTGCCTTGAGGCATTGGAGAGATACATGGATCCTACCTCTCTCTCAATTATTGTGTCCACAGTGTCATGCACACAGTTCAGTAGGAAAGTAAAATGTAAACAATAAAATATGCCAATGAATAAATTATTAGACTTCTATGTTCAATACTTACAGAAAATACTGTAGTGATTTGATCGGGTAAAAATTCCAATGCAAACTGAATGGTGATAACTCACCTCTAGATTCCTAGGTATGCAGGAGGCTGATATCTGAGGATCAACATTTGAAGCCAGACAAACCCATAAGACTTTTGTCTACAATTAATGAGGAAGAAGTCAGAGATGGAGCTGTGGGTCAAGTGCTAGAGAACCAGTCTTGAGCAAAATGTCAAGTGAGAATTCAAGGCCATGAGTTCAAGCCCAAAAGGGGTGGTGGAAGATTCCAGTGCAACATTGATAAGAAAGTTTTCATGTGAGTTCAACTTTAAATTAATGTAATCATGGATAGCAGCAAAATGAAGGGGTGATTCTAAACAGTGAGAAATGAAATGTTGTGATACCATGAAAAGGTCATTTTATGTTTCATATTTATTTCAAGAACTACCTTCTCTTTAAGCATTGTTTTTTTTAACTTAGTAAGTACTTCAGAAACTAGAGATTTAGAGACCTGGGGAAACAGAATGATAAAACTCCTCAGAGTATAGAAAAACAAATAATTCAACTCCAGCGAAAATGTTTATACAAAATCAATTAATGCTCTAAAACTGGCTGACAAAGTCAGATGCTTTGAATTCCAAAGCAAATTAATAATTCAGGATGAGGCTGAGAAACTAGGAATAAAGTTGACCATTTGAAAGCCAACATTTCAACCTGGTAAGGAGAAAGATAAGTAAACTCTTATATCAGCTATAACTGACAGGAAAAAAAGATATAAAGAACAAATCTGAGGATGAATATGATATAATGACATGAATATTATATGATGGAATTGATCTGTAATGAATGGAGAGTGATATTGAAGAATAAAAAGCTGCTGCTTAATAAAATAAAGGAAAATTATGGTACAATTGAAAATGCATTTCACAAAGACTAATTTTTCTATATGTAGAAATTAATAGTAAGATTCTCATGATGCTAAAACACTTATTTAACTCTTGCATATTTCTTCTTTTTTATTTAATTTTTAATTTTAATTTTATTGTCAAGGTGATATTCATGGGGGCTACAGTTATATAAGTAAGGTAGTGAGTACATTTCTCGTCAAACTTGTTACCCCCCCCCATATTTCTTCTTATATTGAGTTTAAACTACCAAAGCTCTCACATTAAAATAATGTTAGACTGGCTACTTTATATAATGATAGTGACTCCTACAGAAAACTTTTTAATAAAGTGAGTGATGTCTCAATGTCACAAGAACCCAAATGCGTCTACCACATACTTTTCTTCAGATCTGAGTTCTCCAGTCATATTATTTGTTTGCACTCATTCCCAGGGTCATAGAAATTATTTCTGCAAATTATTAATCTTAATTATAATCTTTCTGGAAATTTTTTAAATGGCTTTGTTTTCTGTGATTTACCTTCATCTAAACTTACATCACGGAATGATAGAAATATTTTATGATCTCATTTCTTTATAATAAAAAGCAAATGTTACCAAAACACATTTTGTCCTTGTCATGTGTTTGGACTATTTGCTGTTGATATTATAAGCAAACAAAATTCTTTCTATACCTAAGAAGCTAGAGATGACTTTGATAACATATGTTTTCCATTTTAAAATTACAATTTTTAGTGATTATGGTAAGAATCAAATATACTAATTCAACAGATATTTTGCACTCAACACCCCATGTTAGACTATTTCAAAGATAAAAAGTATTTTACACTCAACATGGCTTTAGTATTCACAATATTTATAGTGATCACATACTGAGTTTGGACTTTATGGTAACTGCCCTTTTATTGTAAGATCCAGTTGTTACCTTCACTTTGTCCCTTAGGAACAAATTTTTAAAATATCACATTTAAAATACATAATTTTAAAGTACGCAAGTCAGAAGAATATCCTAGAGTGAGTTCAGATGTATCTAACTGGCCATTAGTACATTTTAATTGAAGAAGCATGAAAATAATCATGAAATAGACACAATTTTACTCTTTGCAATAGAATATTCTAAGACTATATATATATATATATATATATATATATATATGTATATGTTCAGCATGAAAATGAAGTTTGGAAATATTAGAAGCAAAATTGGCATTTCATATTTTCAGATTTCCAGAGGTACACGCTCTCTTGAATAGATTTTTCAGAGAGGATCAACATAGCAAATATAGTGAAGGTGGATATGACATGAGATATGCATAACATAAATGAAATCCTCTCCTGAGTTTTTATTCACCAATGTACCTGGTGTTCAAGATAGATTTGATGGAATGAGAAAAGAAATGCCTGTAATTCCATATTCCTTTTTCTCATGAACTTTACATTGATTATTACAAGGTAAATTTGAGATTATGACCTTTTAAACAAACTTTGTGATTGTTTGTAACAAGAACTCACCTCTCTAAGAATATTACTCCCTATGAATATCACTGTAACTAGGAAACAAATCATAAAGCCGTGGCCAATACTGAGTTCATTTAAATGTTGTATTATAAATTTCTCAAGGTCCTCTAGCAAGCCTTCATCAAATAAAAAGCAATCCAGTCTCACAAACTCTTCAGTTTCTAATGCTTACATCTTTCAGGCAGGGAAGCACTTGAAAATTGCCCTAAAACCTAAGCTACTTTGAAAAGACATGTAAATTATTTTTAAATGATTTATGTTTATGGAGATTATATACTCATTCCCCTACGTTATCTTACACAGTTGAAAGAATTTTTATTTCAGATATTATGTTAACCGTTATTATAATGTATTGATTATATCATATTATCTATTATTCATGTTATATGACTTAAGGCATACATATGGATATTATTTATTATCTGATATGTAATCTATTATTTATGAAAGGAAAAAATCATATAATGTGCAATATGTAAACATTGCAAAGATAGAAAATGTTGATAATAGAGTAGTAATGAGTTTAACTTCAGTCAGAGTATAAAGGAAGATGTTTTCAGAATGTTGGAAATTACTGAAGACACTCTACCTTGAATGGAATGGTAATGGGAAAAGAGAGAGAAGGAAAAAGACATGCATGCTGTGTAAGATTTATTGTCAGTGACTCACTGCTTTATCCTAATATATGTAAACAATTCAGTATGTGAGATTCTTGGGTTGGTTGCAGCTTCAAGTAGATTTCTTTTAGATTTTTATTTATTTTGTGTCCTATCCTATAGCTTCTGCAGTGTCTAAGAGATGCACCTTTTGCTTTGAAAGAAAAGTCTACTAAAACTTTTAGTAAAGTACTTAGATTAGTAATGCTCAAAGAAAAACAATTACAGATAAGCCTAACACAGCTCCTCAAACATACTATATACAGCTAGAAATTCAGATAATTAGATATAAATACTTTATCTCACTATCCCTCATTTAATCATGGTTAGAGATTGCATAATTTGCTCAATTCGTTCTTGAATTAATCAACATTTCAACAAGATCTTTAGTTTGTATGTTTGTTTGTTGTTGTTTTCTTAGCCAATGAAAATACAAGTTGAAACCCAGTCAGTTTTACATACAAGTTTCTTATTTGACATCAGCTTTGTCTTAAAGTTAAAACCAAAGGCTCTGTGTTTGAAAATGTTTACTTGACCTTAATATAACATTCTTTCCCTCACCAATTTTGTGAAATTTCTCTTCATCAAGTACCAACATTTTACGATCAACTTTGTCAACATTGGCTGATGTACAATCCTAGCTCTTAAATGTCAAGGCTTGTAAAACTTGCTCGGAGAACACCTACCTCAATAAAACTATATCAGCATTTTATAAATCATACATGGCAATGATAAAAATCCAAAGGGTAGTTTTCTTTATCTTTGTTGTTCCTGTTGTTAATTTAACTCTCTTATAACTTCAGTATTTTGCAAAGCCTAATGCACATTCACAGTAGTGCTTATTGATTAAGCGGCCTTAACTTTTCCTGGCATAATATTAGTACTGGTTAAGTTTTTGTCCTTTCTGTTTCACTAAAAACAGGAAAAGCTCCTTAATTTAGTTAATTATGCAGCTATGCAATGCATGAACCTTGTTTTCCCTGTGGACTACAGGAGGCTTATTGGAGAGATGCTCTGCTCCAAAAACAGTTTGCTAACACTGATGGCTCCCTGTCAGTAGATGCTTGCAAGGGGAAGGGCAGAGTGGAACACATACAGAGATAATAACTGCGGTTGTCAAAACATCTGTAAGAAGCTTGTTTCAATGGGAAAAGTGTTTTATTGTGATCTCCATGTATTTCAGCACCTGATTTTATTTATGTATTATTTTTAGACTTATTTTCTTTTCCTTTGGAGAGCACAAAATGAGTTTCTGAAATGGCTTAGCAAAATGAAAAATGTGATACAATTCATTTAAGCCGGTGAGGGGAGAGGAGAAATCCTTTTACTTGAAAAACAAAAAGACATTAACTAATAAAGCGAACAACTACTAAGCTAAATTATTCATTTGTTAGAAGCATCACTATTAGTCCCAAATGAGAAGCATCTTGTAATACACACTGGAAAAATGAAAACTTAGAATCCATGAAATTTGCTTTTGTGGCCCATTATATATGTTTTTATTTCACTTTTGATTTTTTGTGTTTTTTTTCTCTTATTCTTCGTCTGTGCCCTTTGACAGCATGATTGAAAATATTTAAGAGAAAATAAAAGCAAACACATGTACATCTTGCTTTTTGAGTTTATGTGTGCTATTATTTATAATTATTTTGATGGACCTTCATTCTGTATGGACTGAGGAGTATTCATTTTAAATATTTTTATTATGTTTGACTTTCTTCATCCTTTTTTTTTAACTTTCTTTTTTAAATGTTATTGTCATGGTGATGTACAGAGAGGCTACAGTTATACGTGTAAGGTAGTGAGACCTTTCTTGTTGAATATTGTGACCCCCGCCATCATTTTTCTCCCATTTTCTCTCCTTAACAATGCAGCCCCCCAAGTTGTAAAGTTCATTTTCAGTATGTTGTCTTATGAGTATCTCTGTTGCATTGGTTTGCCCTTTGTCTTTTGTCTCACCATTTTGTTGTTTTCCTTCTTTTCCCTAATTCAGTTCATCACATATACAAGACACAGGATACCAAAATCAAATATAGTGATCACAAGGGATAAACATAGGAGAAAAAAAAAAGAGAGAAACACACACACACACACACACACACACACACACACACACACACACACACACACGAAAAATGAAATAAATTCACATAGTATATTAACAACAGCAACAACAAAGAAAAACCTCTTGTTTTCATATCTTGAAGTTCATTTTGTTTAGCAAAATCTTTTTTTTTCTTTTTTCTTTTTTTTTTTTTGTCGGTCATGGGGCTTGAACTCTGGACCTGGGCACTGTCCCTCAGCTCTTCAGCTCAAGGCTAGCATTCTAGCACTTGAGCTACAGCACCACTTGCCAGTTTTCTGGTGGTTTATTGGAGATAAGAGTTTCATGGACTTTCTTGCCCGCTATGGCTTTGAACCATGATCCTCAGATGTCAGACTCCTGAATAGTTAGGATTACAGGTATGAGCCACCAGCGCCCTGCTTAGCAAAATCTTATGTAATCATATGTACATAGATATTTTGCTCTTTTTTGTATCCTTTTTTGTTCTTTATAGAAGTGTGGAGGGTCAATTTATCTATAATGCATTTTAAGCTAACAACACGACTACAGCTACATCTTTTAAACCTTTTCCTACTTTCTAAATATCTTCTTCTGTTATTGATTCTCCACAACATCAACTGTGGGCATTAAGATATTTCTTTTCCTTCATTAATTATGATAACTTTTTGGCAATTTGACTATCTCTAAGCTAATGACATAAAAAATTGGATCTGTCATATCCTATTCTAGGAAAGCATAGAGACTGAATGTTTGGATGGACTGAGGCTGACGTTGTCAGTATCTTTTAATAGGACATGGCCTGTTTCTTCAAGTAATAAAATATACATCTTTAAATTTTCCTGCTGAATTATTTACCATAGCTAAAATATGGAACCAACCCAGATGCCCCTAGTAGATGAATGGATCAAGAAAATGTGGTATAAATACACAATGGAATTCTATGACTCCATCAGAAAGAATGACATTGCCCCATTTGTTAGGAAATGGAAAGGCTTGGAAAAAATTATGTTAAGTGAAGTAAGCCAGGCCCAAAGAAGCATAGGTCCCATGGTTTCCCTTATTTGCAATATCTAGTATATGTATGAGTCAAGCAGAAAAGGTCAGATAAGGTGATGTTAGGAAAATGAACCCTTAGTTATGTATTTAAATGTTTTTTTCTTTCATGCATTTGTTTCTAACGCATTTATAAGATTAATTCTTTGTTGCTTTGTATGTCCCTCCCCCACAGTATAACCCCTGCTTTCACTATATTTGATGTCGGTATAATTTGTCGAGGAGATGGGGAAAAACAAGTCATTTAAGGATACAGGTGGACCCGTTGCAACAATGAGACGTACAAGTTGTCTGAAAACAAACTTCACAACTTTGGTGGGGGGGAGGGAAAGGGAAAATTGGGTGGGGGGGCGGGGGGAGGGGAGAATTGGGTGGGGGGTCCGGAGGAGGCTGGGAAGGGATGTGAAGGGTAAACAAAGGAGGAGGCTGCAATGCTTGATAAGAAATGTACTCATTATCTTGCCCATGTAATTGTAACCCCTCTGTACAGTATGTTCACAAAAATAAAAATAAAAAATAATAATAATAAATTTTCCTGCTGAGTGATTAGGAATCCTGAAATGATATTTTCAGACTGAACATGAGAATATCATACATTAGTAGTAGCCACAATAATTCTTCATGACTATAGACTATGCATGCAGAAAATATTCTTTGGATTAGGAAAGTAATTCAGAAATTATTTAACATAAATATGTGCACTAAAAAAGCATTATATCAGACAATAAGTTATCTTCAGATAACTGTGTTTACCTACACATAAAAGAGTCTTGCTCTTTAATTTGAAATTACTTTTCAAGAATATATCTCAATTTTGACATGATGGATTAGATTTACCTAGCTATTGTCAAATAAGCCTTTGAAATTTTCTACAATTTATAATACAAGATCAGAAGAAACTGAACAGAAGGTATAATAATAAAGGCTATTTATGACAAATCTATTTCCAACATGGTACTATATGGGACAAAAATTGAAACCTTTTTCTTTAAAGTCAGCAAGAATGCTCACTCTTCCCACTCTTTTTCAATATAGAACATTAGGCAATGGAACTAAATAAAGCAATCAATTGGGTGATAAATAAATATGGGATTCAATTTCATTTATACTTTCCAAATTATTAACTTCCTTTGTTTCCCCAATTGTTTATATATGTATATATTTTTTTTTAATTTGGGTTCTGGTAAGAAATTCTAATTTGTGCTAAAGTAATAACCCTAAAATTTTAAGTAAATATATATTATATTCTTTATAATTTATCTAATCCCTTACAGATCTATGCTGAATATTCATACTAAAGATTGTGATTTAACACAATCCACTGCAAATTTTGAGAACTTTTTAAAATTTGTACTCAAAGCCTCTTTGTAATAAGTGATTTTTTTTCTATTACTGATAAAAGATTCGGATGGAATTTTTGGCTCTATCTAATTATCTAAAAGAAATATAATACTTTTCATCAGAATCTTCCAGGCCTAGGAAAACCTTTTTTCTTGGTAACATAAAATCCTAGTAAGTTGTATTAAAATAACATATTAAACATATTAAATAACATTAAAATAATACATTTTCCTTTACAAACTAATGCACTATTCACTTGGAAAGTTTCAGATAAAATTCTGCTCAGTTTGACACTTTGTTACACTAAAAAAAGTAAAAGAAATACTATGCAGCTTAGGTTAGAATTTTCACTATCACTAACTAGACAATATTTCTAGATTATACAATGTCATACCACTTCTATAGATATAAATATAGATAGAAAGATATCTATATATAGGAAGATATTTATATCTATCTATCTAGATATCTCTCTATCTATCTACCTGTAGTCAGTCATGGGGATTGAACTTAGCACCTAGTTCTTTTTGCTTAAGGCTAGTGCTCTACAGTTTGAGCCAAAGTGCCATTTCTGGGTTTCAGGTGGTTATATTGATATGAGTCTCACAGACTTTCCTGCCCGGGCTTGCTTTGAACTACAATCCTCAGATCTCCACCTTCAGAGTAGCTAGGATGGCAAGCATAAGCCACCAGCAACCAGCCCTTTCTTTATGCTAAGATACTAATGGAATATAGTTGTGCATATTGTTTTCACACACACACACACACACACACACACACACACACACACACACACACACACACACACACTATTGACCCTTTCTAAAATATGGAATTTGATTATGTTAAATATATGCTTAGACATCTTCTCCACTAAATGAAGTCATATTTTTAGAATGTAGGGAGAAAAGGAGAGCATATTTTCCATTAATAAACCTCATGTAATCACCATGCAATCCATAGAATATTGTGCTTTTTGAGTAGCATAGTTGAAAACAAATTCAGCTGCCTGCCTACCATCACACACAGAAGAAGAAAATCAAGCTGTAAACAATAAGCTTCCGAGATGCCTGCAACTGAGGTCTGGTAGATTTCATGTTTACTACTACAATGTATTTTAATATATCTATCATGTTCGTTAGTGGTCTAGAGTTTTATCTGACTACATGATGTTACAGTTTATTAAAGCTGTCAGTGGATGAAAATAAATTTGATATTTAAACATACTTGAAGTCATAAAACCTGTTCTGTATTCAATTGCTTCCACTATTACTTTTATCTTCCCCTTGGATCGGTAATTTCAGGATGTCTGCCATTTGACTGGTTATAGCACAATGATATGGGCCAGTTTATGAAGTGCTGGGATATGGACCCATTTATGGAGCACAAAATGTGCTTTATTTATTCTACTGCACAAATATATATCATTGTTCTAAGACTGTAGAACTGTTGGATGCTCAAAACTATTCTACTCTTTCCTTTCACAATAGTTTTAAACCAGAAAAAGAATCCATGAAATCTAAAAATGGGTATATTAAAGAAATAAATAAAATTTTAACTTCTGTTTAAATAATGTATCCATCTAGTTCTAATATTTTCAAAAACCTGATCATGTATTGTGTTTTAAAAATCTCCTTAGCAACTTCATACTTCAAAATAAAGAAAAACCTCTGTAGACAATTAATATATCTTATATTATGTCTTTGTTTTTAACCTGTTTATCCCCAGATATTTTAACAGAACCAAAATATTATTTTATTCTGACTCTAATCTCAAGTACTAACATTTTGTTTCTGACTAATAATCTTACAGCTTATTTTACTACTCAGCCAGTTTTGCTGAATGTTTTCCACTTATTACATTGCACTTCATACAAAATTTTGTACAAGAAGTTAAATCAATATCCAAATATACATACATTTATGTAAATATGTATATGTATATATATATACATATGTAGATAAACATATATAGATGTGTATTCAGTCCTTTGGACCCTTCAGAGTTGCTTTTCTTTTTTTATTATTTTATTGTAAAGAAAATGTAGAGAGGGGTTATATTCACAGGAGTAAGGTACCTTTCTTGTTGAACATTGTTGCCCACTCCATTGTTGTTCTCCCACTATTCCTTCCCTCTCCCCACTCCTCCCCTACTCAGCACAAATTTGTAAAGTTCATTTCCAAAATAGTGCCCTGTGATTATCCTTGTTGCAATGGGTCATCTGTTGTATTTCTTTCAAAATCTGTTATTTCCCTTCCCTTCTCCTAATCAGATAAATGTATATACAAGCTGGAGGGTACCAGAATCATAGACAGAGATTGCCAAGGATAAATCAATGGAAAAAGAAAAATGAAATAAAATAAGAAGAAAGAATTAGATATAGTACATTGGCAACATCAAGGTTGACAACTAAAAAAAAAAAAGACCTGTTGTTTCCATATCTTGGAGTTCATTTCAGTTAGCACCATGTTGTATGGTCATATGTTCATAGCTCTTGAGCTATTATGATTCTCTGTCAGGACTAACAGGCATATATTAATTATTACAAGTGAGGAAACCATGGATCATATGTTTCTTTGAGCCTGGCTTACTTCACTTAATATGATTTTTTCCAAGTCTTTCCATTCCTGATGGAAGGGGCAATGCCATTTTTTCTGATACAAGCATAAAATTCCATTGTATAAATATACCACATTTTCTTGATCCATTCATCTATTGAAGTGCTTCTCTGGAGAGGAAATAAGAATGGCCAATAGAGATATGAAGAAATGCTCAGCGTCAACAGCCATAAAAGAAATACAAATCAAAAAAATCATTGAGATTCCACCTCACCCCAGTTAGTATGGCTATTATCAAGTAAACAAATAATAAATGATGCTACCAGGGATGTGGCCAAAAGGGAATACTACTACACTGTTGGTGGGAATGTAAGCTGGTTCAACCATTCTAGAAGGCATTATGGAGGTTCCTTAAAAGACTAAACATAGAACTCCCCTATGATCCAGCAATCTTACTGCTGGGCATTTATCCAAATGATCTGAGACTAGGCCACACTAAAGCTACCAGCACAACTATGTTCATTCCTTGATTTTCTTTATGTTATAAAACATAGCAATTGTAGAAGATAATCGATGACTTGAAACAAAGCTAAATCTTTTTACTTTATAAAGTTTAAAATGATTGGTTTATAAATATTTATTAAATCAAATTCATTCAAAAGCAACTAAAATAAGTATTGATACTAATAACTAAAACTAAGTTTCAAAGGATGTCCACCTCGAAAGAGATTTCTTATTGAAGAACACTTTTTTTTCCAGGAAAAAAGAAAACTCTATGGTTTTTAGGGGTTCAAGAGAATAACAACATTGGACAGAGACATATTTGAAGGAGCTTTGATTTTGTAGGTTAAAAGGACAATAGATTTTTGACTTTACCTTTCAGGCTTTTTTTTTTTTTTTTTCCTGAAAAGTAATTGGTTCATTGGAAATCCAATTAGTGAATAGCTACATTTTCAAAGTGCAGTATAAATACTGAACAATGAGTTTGTCAGTCTCTTTGCTTATTTAGATAAGGAAAATTGTGGTTTACTCCCCAGAGATTTTTGTTTTTAGGATTTGATGCTTACAAGCATGATGAGGGGCTTATCATTTTAAACCAATGATAAGTGGGAGCTATAGGTGCCCTGATTATCATCCAGGAAAGGATAAAGTAATGCGCCTTGTGGGTTTGCTTAATTGTATAAATCTATTTTGGAATTATTTGTTGAATGTTTGTATATTCCCATCCCAGAATTTGGTTAGTAGATTAAATAACTCAATATTAGTAAACATTATTTAAACTTTGAGAACAGCTGTTAGATTGAAAAATCAGCCCTTCCTTGTCTAGATCATCAAAAATGATTCAAAATTTATACGCGAAGGCTTTAAAACAAATAATAAAACATAACTGTGTGCGTGTATCCCAAGAATAGGGCACCCCACATTATTTGTTCCTAAAACTGAATTTGTGGATTGTTTCCATTAATGGTATAAAAAATGGTGATATTTCCATTTCTCTGAACTCTCATTTTAAGATAAAGTAAGATGCTCGGTGTTTTGTGCATTTCCTATTAAACTCTCAGTAGAATACCATGAGATATTAGAAAAGATAGTTTTTTTCTATCAGACTGGAAAACATTTTTTATATTGATGTATACCTGTGCTCTACTAAGGGAAATAGTATGCAATTTTCAACTTGAACTCAAAGTGACAGTAAATATCCTTCTTCAAATACATGAGGCAGTAGTATCATTACATTGAATAATCGTTATGATATTAAAATAGTAGAAACTCACTGATGGAAATATATGGAGTCTCATTGAACTGTTACTAGAATAATAAATACACATGAAAGCTGAATTTGAGTAACCTATCAAATACTAACATCCTAAATAAAACCTAAAACTTACATTTGTACCTTTGTATTTGTATACATTTGTTTACCAAATATTTAGAGCAAAATAGAAATTATATATAATATAATGTAGAAAATAATCATTAAGCCTATATAAATTAATCTGTAATTATGATAACTATAAAAAGAAATATACACTAATGAGAAATATTTGACCTGATATAAACTGGAGAGCCTCATCAATATTGTTAGACAGATCTCTCCATTGTTTGCATTCATCCAATCTGGACTTGCTTTTTAGTATTATCTTATTGTGATGGTTAATTTTCATTGTTGATCTGATTATGTAGAAAGATACCTAGAAGATAAATGAAACACAGGTCCTGTGCTCCTGGTGTATCTGTGCTGATATTTAGGAAGTAATTATCTCAAACTTAGATCATGTGTGTATCCATTAATGGTTTCAAAATAAAAGTGGAGTTGTGGAAATGTGGAAAGTGGAATCAAGTTAGAAACAGGCCAATGGAGTCAGTTCTTTGAAGGATGTATCTTGGAGCTGTTATCATTTGTTTTAAACTCCTCTCTGCTTCCTGGTCAATATGAGGAAAGTACTATTGCTTCTTCATATTCTTTCTCTGTGGATTTCAGGCTTACCACTTCCCACAAACAATGAAGCTTGGCCTCCACCCAAATTGAAATCTATGAAACTATGATCTTGAATAAATATCTCCTCATTTAAATTTTTGTACTTGTCAGCAAAGAAAACCATAGTAGCATATATATATATATATATATATATATATATATATATATATATATATATATATATATATATTAGAGTTCAGTGCTTAAAAATTTACCTAGACAATAACTTGGTGAAAATAACAATTGTACTTTTTAATTTGTTGAATTATTTTTACCTTTTTCACTATTTAGGTGAATATGTAATTACCTGAACAGTAGAAAAAATATAGTGTGTGTGTGTGAGTGTGTGTGTGTGTGTGTGTGTGTGTGTGTGTGTGTGTGTGTGTGTGTGTGTGTAATACTATGTCTCCATAAAAAGTAAACAAAGGAGGAGGCTGCAATGCTTGGTAAGAAATGTATGCATTATCCTGCCCATGTAATTGTAGCCCCTCTGTACAGTATGTTCTCAAATAAAATAAAATAAAATTAAAAAAAAAAAAAGACATGCTGCCTTCAGTAAAGGCATCAATGGAATGAAGGGTATTGAAGTAAGTATAATAAAGAGGCAGGGGAGTGAGATTTTAAGGATGCTCTGGGATTTATAATGAGAACTTGTCACAAATATCCAAAACAAAAACTAAAGAAGATTTGAAAGAAAGGAAGGAAGGAGGGGTATATCTGTCATCATTTGTTTCTAGACAGAAAATTATGATTTACTTTTCCTCTTATAATTTTGTAGAATTGTCGTGTTTTCATGGTAGCTTTTTGAAATGTGTGAAAACCAAATTTCAGCACACATATCTTTCCATGGCCAAACAGATTTATCTTAGAGATATGTGTATAGTTCAACATATGCGAATCTATAAATGCAATAAGGAACGTGAATCAGATGCAATACAAAAACTAAATGGCTCTCTACCATTTGCATCCGCAACTCTTATTTAAGTTTTGCTAGGTAATTTAGAGATAGAAGCTAATAGACACAGCTTTCTCGGTCATTGTAAATGGTCTTGGGTCAAACATGGGAGGACAGAGGCCTCTTCTAATTATTGATTTCATTTGAAAGGATTTATCAGTTATATAACAATTTGTTGAGAAATGAATGTATATATAACATCTACTCCATCCTAACATCCTTATATCTCTTCTTTAGGATTTGTATTTTGCATATAATTTAGCTTGTGATAGTTTTAATACTTTGAAGAGATTTTCTGAAATATTTTCTTGAATTGACCCACCGTATTTTCTCTATTTATTTATTAATTTTTCTATTTATTTATTATTTATTAAAAATTATTTTTCTGACATATATAACAATTTTTGTGTTAAGTCTTTTATTGGGAGACACAATTTCTACAGGGACAAGGTTATATATCATTTGTTTAAAGTTCTTTTTATTGAGGACATCAACATGTTTTTACATTACAGTTGCATACACTAGAAAGAAATATTTAAACAAATGCATTTGTTTCCTAAACTTCAATTGCAAAGTTAGAATATAAAGAATTCTCAATCCTCTTGCTATAATCTGTTCAAAGTTATTTAGAAGCTTGTTATCTTCAGTATCCCTAGTAAAATAGACTCCTAAATTTATATACGACAAAGGAAAAAAAATTCAAGTAGTAATCCAAGTAGTAACAAGTTGTCATTACATCTTCAATAGACCTCCCAATATAAAAGACAAAATCTACCATAGCTGCATAGAGTAGAAGGCAAATTAATATATACTAACAGAAAATAAATTCATAACATTCTTCAATAAAGGACAGATAGCCTGGTAAAATATTTGTTGTTCAGTCCAAAATAAATAAACCTCTGCTAGAAAAAGCAGAGGTTTCATGTATGAGCATTCTGTTGAACAGTTTTGTATTAATACCAAAACAGAAAATGTCATTTAGAATGACAAAAGATTAAGTTGGGAAAATAACCAAATTTCAAAACGGGTTTAATAACTTAGGCTCAGTCCAGGCAAAGATAAATTCTAGGATACGTGTTCTGATTCTCTATCAGCTTGGAAATATATGTGCTTCTGTGCCAGGATTAAATTGAGTAACAGAATTTTTTTAACTCAAATTAAGCAATCTTTCTCACAGTTTGTAAACTATGAATTGTATCCATTTAATGTAGGAATTACATCTGGGAATTTTTTTTAAGATTTCAGGCCGGGGAGTATCTACATAATGGACTACTTAAAACGCCTGGAATTACAGTCAGCTTCTTTTGACAGATGGTTATGAATGTTGGAAATGGTTTGCAGAGATAAATGTGGAATCCCAGAGCACTACTTGCTTACTGAATTCCAATGGATGGTAAAGGCACAACTCCTGAAATGGTAACTGAGATGTTTTCAAACACTATACAGATATCTAGCAGAAGAATAAAGTGTGAGCTTGAATATAGCCAGAAATATTTCTGGATATGCTTTACTCCTTAATAGCTCTAAGAGACTTGTTTAGAAAGGATGGTCCACAATGATAATGGTTGGTTTGATTCTGGTTTTATTTTGTTTTGACTTAGTTAAAATATTTTCCCAAGATAAAAAAATATTCATATCTTAGCCAAGGCTAAATGTCACTTATGACTTTAGAAAACATTGTACAAGGGCAGATGCCAGGATTCCAGAAGTTGAATAACCAAATGAACATGTACACACAGTTACCATTTGAACTCAAAACTGACAAGGCTCCTGTAACTAGCTGAATGTTTGTTTTATAACAAGTCTGTAGGAACAGAGGACATTTGACATTTTATTTTTCAGAAAATACTTAATGCATATTAGAAGATGTGCAAAAATTTATAGTAACTTCAGATGGTTTTATTTTTCTCTCAGACTATTGATTCCAGGAAATTTATATCTATATAGATATAGATAGAAATATCTATAGAGAGCATATCAACCCAGAGTTATTTTAGATCCAGGTTTCATTTTTGCATCCATTCAGTTCCATATACATAAGTTCAAATTTGTGGAGTGGGTATTCTGGTTTCCTGTTGCTGCTCTAAGAAATCTAGCACAAATTTAATGACTTAAAACAGTATATAAGAATATTTTTTATGGTTATCAGAAGTTCAAAAATTGGTTGGCTTGTACTGCATTCTTTTTAGATGCTTTATTAGAAAATTTATCCCTTGCTTGGCCAGCACATGACAACCATACATCTTAGTCTGCATTCAATATAGAATTTCACAGAGAAAGAAACATAGTAATACCTTCTACTATCTATCATCCATCCTCTGTCTAAACATCTATGTATTCAAATAATTGCCTCTTACCTACCTATTTACCTACAAACTTATCTATTGATCAGTCTGTCTCTCTGATTGTCCTCACCTATGTTCTTATTTTCACATCATTGTCTATCTGATTCTCTAGGTCCCAGAGGAACTGTCGGAATACAATGGTCCCAACCATATAATCCCGCTAATCACTCTGTTTGAGAATCTCTGATTCAGTAATATCTTTCAACCACAGGAGGAAACAGGATTCTATGGACATGTGACTAAGGAGATGTATAATTCCTATAATGTAGTACAGTACAATTATCCCTGAGATAGCCCTTTCTTTCCCCAAGAATCTTGGCAAGTCGAAATAACAATGAATGCTAGCCAGGACTTCAAAAGATTGATTCCCCACATACTTTTCCAATTTAGCGCCCAAGGTTTATCTGTGAGAAAAAACAACATGCTTGCTTTCTCTCAAGTACAAAAAAGCCAGTTGTTCTTTGGAATGCTGCTCATATAAAGAACAAAATAAATTAATGATGCCAATGTTTACCTACTTTAATGTGGAATTGCATTCCTTCTGAGAGTTCCTCATGGAATATTGTGCAGAGAAAAGGTGCTTTGCATTCAGCCTGCGGCCACTGGCTCCTCCCTTTTAGTTTCCAGAAGTCTTAAATCTCCCAAGATGGCTTGGGGTACTTTGGTCTTTCTCCCAGTAAGCTGCACCATTTCCGTAGAATACCTAGCTTGTGAACACAGCAGCGTACAAGGGCAGATAATGAAATTATTATGGTTCCAATAAAAACCTTGCCGGCAGGAAATATGGAGAATTATTGGAGTTGTTAGTACCTTAAAGGGGTTTTCTCTCTCATTTGAAGCCATTGACTTGTAGGGCACATCAAAGTGCATGAAACTGGCAAAGGGAATTGGTACTAAACCTTGATAATAAGTAATTATTGTGTTGACAGGCAGAGCAATAAACCCCATCTTAAACATATCCATGTCCTACTCTTTAGGTCCTTACAAATATATTAGGTTAAATGGCAAAAGAAGATTTAAGATGTTACACAGGATAAAAATGACTACTCAGCTATCTAAAGATTAAAAAACAGTCTTGGATCTTTTCTGATGGACCCACTGTAACCTAAGCAGAGCAGGTAAAAGTAGAAAGAAAGAGACTATTTGAGTGATTTTATCTGAGTGACAAGGGTCTAATTCACAGTTACTGTCTTAGCTTCAGCCAAGGAATAAAAAACACTATTATTAAAAACTTCAGAAGTGAAGGAAGTATCACTAAAGTGAGAGTTCCAAGGAGAAACTCTGTTTGAGACAATATTCTAATTTCCAAGGCCCTTGTTTAATTCCCATGGAATTTAAAATAGTGCCTAAAGTTTTCCTTGTGGCACAGTAGACATTCCATGATAGTATATTTTAGAGATGGTGAAATAGACTGCAGATTTTATTGTTTTCCTAGAAATAAGATTTTCATAATATACAAGACTTTATTTGAGGCTTAACTCTGGGTATATAATATAAGGAAGGGGAGAGTAGGAGAGAGAGGGGTGAGAATGTTGAAAGGGATGACATTGATCAAGAAATACTGTTTTCATGAATTCTTTTGTTACATGGCAATGCAGTTACTTAAAGATAACAATAATAATAAAAAAAAGAACTTCACACTATACAATTGCAGAGGTGAAAAATGATGCATTCTCAGGGGGATATTTTTAGATGTTCTACAGACATTTCTATGGATTCCTCATATGTATCACAATACTATGAAATAAATAATAAATATTTTGCTCACATCTGTAGTACAGACATATTATCTGCATATCTGCCTTGCAATGGTCAGGTCCTCTCACCTTTATATGTTGTTCTCTTAGCTTTATATAAAAATGGAGCTGATCTGACTTTGTCTTTCATGCTTTTGTCATAAGCATCATTCATTCCTGAACAGGAAGTATACTCTAAGCTTTTAATCCCATTAATACAATTGAATACCATTAAGGCAAAGTGAGTAACTATTCACAATCTTCACTGTAGGACCCATATAAAAAATTCTTCTTGCATTCTTTTTCCAGATATTTATTTATTTTGTGTGCTTTCTGCCCAGATGTCCTACAGTAGATGAGTAGACCCAAAAAAGGTGGTGCACAATGGAATTTTACACAGCCATTAGAAAGAATAATATGATTGTCATTTGCAAGGAAATGGATCGTACTAGAACAAATTATATTAAGTGAGGTAAGCCAAGATCAGACAGACAAACAGAGCATGTTTTCTCTCATATGTGCACCTTCAGGAGCATTTTAGTGCACGAGCTAGATCTAAAATACATCAGCTGGAAAAGTAGCTCAGTGGTAGAGCACTTGCCTTGCAAGCATGAGGCCCTGGGTTCGATTCCTCAGCACCACATAAACAGAAAAAGCTGGAAGTGGCACTGTGGCTCCAGTGGTAGAGCGCTCGCCTTGAGATGAAGAGCTGAGGGACAGCATCCAGACCCATAGTTCAGGCCCCATGACTGGCAAAAAATTAATAAATAAATAAATAAATAAATAAATAAAATACATCAAACCTTAATAAGTTTACAGGTCTCTAGGCATTCATGCATAGTGAAACCAAAGGAGAAGAACATGAAGGCAAAGTGCTTATGTACATCTGAATATGCAAAATATTTATTGAAATGAACTCCAGGAACTGGAAGCAAGAGGTTTCACTTTTTTGCAAAAATGATAATAAAATTAAATTACAAAATGCCACCTATGATTTACTGTCATAATTATAATATACATGTGTGTGTATACAAGCACACGCGTGTGTGTGGTCTATTGAGATTTAACTGTTATCTCTTTGTTAAATATAAATTTGAAATCCAGGCACCACATTTTCTATGTTTAAAGTTGTTGCACTCATAAGAATTCCAATGAATCCACACATCTCCTTGAACTTTTTATATTGAAGCAAATGAGAGATTTAAGCTTTTATATGGTATTTCAGTCATAACAGGTAGCTGCTTTAAAACTTATATAGATCAATAATAAGGAGCTATGAAGAGTTTTTCTATATTTTTTGAAGTAAGAAAATGAAAAAGGCCTTTAGGCAGACACATTATTATAGTATTTATCTGTAAGAGGAATGAAGCAGTGTTAATTTTTTTTGTTAACACTTAACAGAGTTCAATCTATTCCAAGCAGTTAGAACTTTGGTAGTTTTCAGTAAAACAAGCAGACAAAAGTTGATTTTTCCTTGTATAATTTTCCAATAAAAATTGAGTTCATATTTATTAAAGAAAAATAATGAATTTTATAAAATAAACATGTCCAATTTCTCAGTTGAGAGTTATTTTGTATTTGAACATTAACTCATAAAACTCTCATAGAAATTAATTTTACATAGCAGTAAATTTTAAGAATATCCCCATGCTAATTGTGTTTAAGAAAATAAATGTTTGTATCTGTATTTCCTATGAGACATTCAAGTTATATTATGCAAAACGTTATAAAATTTGTATAGGCCTAATATAAAATTTATGTAATTTAAAGTTTATTTAATATGTGATTTATTATATATAATCTGTGTAAAGTTCTTGTAACAAAATCCCATGTTTTTCTATTTTATTTACATATGAATTTAAAATAAATTTTGCTCAAATATGTATGAAGTATAAGATTTCTTTCCATTCATGAATATTAATATACAATTTAAGACTTTTGTGAAAGTCCATGTAGTAAAATTGAAGATTTTTAATATCATCTCCTTTTCTTCCTTTCCCACTCTTTCTCTTCCATACCACTTTCATTTCTTTGTAGTCACTCTTTATCCTCTACCTATTATCTATCATCTCTCATCTTTATAACCTACCTATTAACACGGAGAAGTTTAAATACAGATATTTATATTTGTAATAATACACATAACTTATTCCATTAAAGTTGTCATAAAAGAAATGCCATAGTCAGGCCCTCAAGAGGCTGAGTTCTGAGGACCAGGGTTCAAAGCTATTTGTGTCAGGAAAGTCCGTGAGACTCTCTCTTTTTTTTTAATAAGTTTTTTATTGTGAAAATACTGTACAGAGGGATTACAGTTACATGAGCAAGGTAATGAGTACATTTCTTGTCAAGCATTGTTAACTACTCCTTTGTTTTTCCCCTACCATCCCTTCCTCCCCATCTCCACGACTACACCCCCCTCCCCTCTTTCCCCCTCCCCGCGCCTAAATTGTAAAGTTTATTTTTCAACATAGTGCCTTGTACATCTCATTGTTGCAATGGGTCCACCTGTATCCCTATTTAAACATTTTGTTTTCTCCCTTCCCCTCCCCAAATTATACCAACATCAAATACAGTGAAAACAGGGGTTATACCGTGGGGGAGGGACATACAAAGCAACAAAATAATCACATGGTACAAAAATGACATGGCCCCATTTGTTAGGAAATGAAAGACTTCGAATAAATTATATTAATTGAAGTAAGTGAAGTAAGACTCTTATCTCCAATAAACTACTCAACAAGCTGGAAGTGGTGCTGTGGCTCAAAGTGGAATAGCGCTAGCCTTGATCACAAAAAGGCTCAGAGACAGTGCCCAGGCCCAGAATTCAAGCCGCTCAGTAGATCAAAAAAAAAAAAAAAGGAAAAAAGAAAAAAAGAAGAAGAAGAAAGAAGCTCTATATACTACATTGTTTATAACCAGCAGAAACATTCCCCATCTACAGAGTCTGGGAGTTCTTTTCGATGCAATCCAGTGTGGGTCTACACGCTTATATCCACTATGGAGAACAGAGCAGTGTTGTCCTGGAGTTACTTCGTAAAACACTCATCAATTCCTGAGTCCGTTATCGTCATTTTCACCTACCAATATTTAGAGATGGGGCTGTTACTACGTGACTGGACTGATTATGAGAACCCTTAATGTCCCTTCTCTGTCTCTGACTCATCATGAGCTGAGTAGCTCTTCTTTTCCACTGACTCTTCACCACCACCTTCTGCCTCACCACATGCTAAGAACAGCACAGTCAAACACCATGGACCTGGAAGCAGTAGCCCAAATACTTACCTGCTCCCATAAACTGATTTTCTCAGCTAGTTTGTCACAGCAGTAGAAAGGTAACAGAAGACAATTGTAAGTAATCTGGTACAAATAATAGACCATTTTGTAATCCTATGCTTAAACTTTTGAGAAACCATTATACTTAGTTTCCTCTTTCTTAATGAATTGATATAGGGTTGATATAACTTAACTGACATAATTAAAAGTATGAATTTGTTTTCTTTTATTATGCATAATACATATAAATGATATGAATGACTTGATTTTTATTAGTTTCCCTACTAATTAGTAGGGAATGCATTTCTTTTTCACATCAAAAAGAATTCATTGACATTGTGATATAATGGGTAAGGAAATCAACTTAAAATCCAGGTATTTTTTTAAATGATGATATTTTAATTACTTGATCAAGTCTTACTCTTGTTAAAATGTTATTAAGGAAAACAGAATTATAGATGAATGCTGTATTTTTGAGTGAAACTTTGTAAGGTTCATCGTATGAAGCTAAACTATCTAGGCCAATAATTCACATTCTTCTCTCAAGTCAACTGCAGATTCTATTTTATGGGTTTTACTATAACTCAAATACCACACAAAGCTCTAATTGAAAGGAGTTTGACAATCTGAGTTTTAACCTTCTCTAGACAATAGGACACATTCCCAGACTATATTGTACAATTTGGAACAAACCATAGTTTACTCAAGAGAGACTTAAAATGATGATGAATGACAGAATTAGTTAGAATAAGTTAAATCTGACTTTGGAAATGATTTCTGTTCCACACTGGGATGCCATAAAAATCAATGCACATGGGCTAAATCAAATCAGACAAGGTAAAATTTTAGAAACCAGGGATTTTTGTCACCAGAAGTTACATTAACAATTAAGCAAAAAATAGTTCTAAAATACCCAGTTTGAATACTAGGCCTTAAAAATTACCTTGATATATCTTTAAAGAAAAAATTCTAATGAGTCCATGAAATAGAAGCTGTATAGAAAAAGTGTAACTGAGAGAACTTTTACAAGGTAGATGAAATCAGTTTCCTGTTTTTCAGAATAAATTAAATTTTAATTATGTTTTTCATTTGATTGACTTAGCATTATGATAAAAAGCTACATAAAATATCATTAAATCTTAGGACAGATGCATAAGGATGGATTATGAATATGAGATGGAGATGGAGTTTACTTTTTATATAAATATTGTAACAAGTGTACAAAAATTACTTTTGATTGAAAGAAAAATATCATTGCTCAGTGCAATGTTTATTAAACTTTTACATCTAAGTCATGTATTAAAAGGATTTCTTTATGTTTAGTATGGTATCATGTTTATTATGGTACCACATTTTAATATGAGACTGATTATATTTCGATCATTTCCCTAACAATCTGTTACTAAATTGTATTTACTTCTATAGTAAAAGACCAACAGAGAAAAGTGTTTGCTAAAATATTTCAGAATCAGCTACTCAGGAGGCTGAAATCTGAGGATCACAGTTCAAAGCCAGAAAGTCCATGAGATTATCTCCAATTAACCACCAGAAAACCAGAAGTGGCCCTATAGGTCAAGTGATAGAGTGCTAGCCTTGATCTGAAGAGCTCAGGGACAATGCCCAAGTCCAGAGTTCAACCCGATGATGGATCCCCCAAAACAAAAATATTTCAGAATCAAAATAATTGAGTAGAAATGAATGTATTATAGTCTTAAATTAATTAATCTCAATTCATTTTTTCTAGTAGTTCATTTTTACACTAGGCCATCATGTATTTATTGCCCCATTAAGGAAAGACAAGTTTGTTTCTATTTATGTTGGTGGAGAGTTTTCACGGATTAAAATCAAAGAAAGTAGAATAAAAGCTAACAAATGACAAATAACTTCTATGTGGCACTTGTTTTTATAATTGCTAGCAGTATACCTTGTAATATTGTATAATTATTATTTAACGTACACATTCAAAAATAGAGTGGCATTTTTGTTTATTTTTTATTTTTGTTTCTATATTTACCTAAAGATTATTGACTATTTATTTGATCTCATTGAGTTATATGTATTTATATCAATTTTCCATTTATACATATATATGATACATAGGTATATGTACCATATAGTACATAATATCATTTTTAGTATATATAATACATATGTACAGTTTGTCATAACCATATACTAATTGATTGATATATTAATTTAGGAACAATATTTTATAGTTTACAATTGGTTATAGAAAAATTTAACTAGAGAACTTTAAAATTATTATAGAGTTCTTATTCCAAATTTGGAATAAAATTATCATGTGCTATTTATATTTTTTCAATGGTGAAATAATGATAGTTTTCAATTTTGTACGTATGAATGTCATGCCTTGGAAACAAAGAAGTTTATCAAATAAACATCTTAATTTACAATATAATTATTACTTGCTATTATTTATTTACTACAGTCTCTGTAAAATAGATACCAATATAAAATACCAATTTTATGATCCTTATCACCTAAAATCACCAGTCTTAGAGCTTGCAAAACAGGAGTACTCAACGACAATGATTCCATACTGTATCCATAGTTCACTAATATCAACCCCCAAACTAACATGGACAGAAGTAGTTTTGAAGACTTTCTCAATATTCTTTTTACTTTATACATATCCACTCATGAATTTCACAATTACTTTCTAGGGAAGATAATATTATTTTCTACAATTTACTGATAATTAATTTGCAATAGTTGTGCTTCTTAATGCAATTTATAGTGAGACTTATTTATTACTAAATTTGTAGATTTTCTCTCTGCTTAATCTACAGTACTGCCTTGATGTGTCTGCATGTTAATAACAAGTGTAAAAGACTGAGTGACAACATGAAGCTGATACTTTATGAGCTGAAACAACCAGACATAAAATAATGGACCCTCTCCTGGGCCAAAAGTAAGGACGCATTTGGTATTTTAAAACAACTGTCTTTCCAATTCTAATTAGGGAAGATTTGTTGGGATTTTCACTAGGCTTTCTACTTAAAAGATAATACTATTGTGTAAATAGCAATTATAAATGATCTCAAAGGGACAAATTAAAGAAGCATTTTAAGAATTTATTTTTGTCACAGCTTGATCTCTTCTTTAAAGTTACATCAAAGATATACTATCATAACACAGAATTATGACTTTCACAAGAGGATATCTTTGTGGAAAATACCAATTCTATATGACTGAAATATTCTGCTCCAGGAGGAATCTAATGAGAAAATTACTATTGAAACAGGTTGTACATAAAAGCTTAACATAAGTAAACAGAAACATAAGATATTTGCAAGTAAATGCATCTTTAGTGATTTATCATAGTAATATCTTTTATATATGGCTATAGAAAAATGCTTCAAAGTACAAGTCTAAATTATAATAAATTGCCTATTTTGGTTTTGAATTTTTAATGGAGTTTTATGAGAATTTGATGAATTCCAATTGTGAATAATTCTTTTGTATCAACTTGTTAAATTTGTATTCTTTGAGAGAAATTGCCTGCAATAGCTCAACTTAACCTTTTAACATTTTATTAAGTAGGGTCTACTGCAGAAAAGTAGAACAACTAACATAAAAGCTAGGCACATATGTTTATTTATGTCAAGCTTTAGATGACAGAATATCTGGAATCCTAAGTATTTTTCTTTGTTCTTCTGTTTCTTCTACTCAGATACACTACTGAGTTATTGGCGAGAACAAAAAGGTTCAATTAATTGCTAGATGATATCTTTTAACAAAAGGACTGAATTTTTATTTTTTGAGTTCTATGAACTTGAAGTGCCGAGAAAAATCCTGACAAATCAGACAAGATGACTTTATGTAAGAGGCATACAGTAACTCTTAACTCTTAATAAATTTTGTCTAATCTGATTCTACATTTCATTTTAATAATGGCATTTATTATTTTTGCATGAAATTTTTCTTTCAGTATTGGACAACTAAATAAATACTTGAAAACTGCTTCCCAATTTTTCTTGGCTCTGAATAATAATAATAATAATGATAACAATGGGGTAGGAATTATATAAAAATTCTTTACTTTTTCTACTTTTTTTTTTTGGTCTGTTTTTTTTCCTCTTTACCTAAATGAATTAAACACTAAATCAACTGCTCTCCTGCCATTACTTTAGAAAAATTTCAGGTGACTGGCATTTCAGTAGAACTTGTCATTATCATTCCTTTGGCTTCTATTTTCTTCTTGAAAAATAAAATACAGAATGTACATAGCATCTTTTGCTCATGACTAGCAAGGGATGTCGGAAAAAACAAAACAAACAAACAAAAACAGCCGGGCGCCAGTGGCTCACACCTGTAATACTAGCTACTTAGGAGACTGAGATCTGAGGATCGCACTTCAAAGCCAGCCCAGGCAGAAAAGGCTATGAGACTCTTATCTCCAATTAACCACCAGAAAACCCTCAAGTGGCTCTGTGGCTCAAATGGAAGAGTGCTCTCCTTGAGCTGAAGAGCTGAGGGACAGCGCCCAGGCCCAGAGTTCAAGCCCTACAACTGCCAAAAAACAAAAAACAAAAAACTCAAACAAACAAAAAATCAGGATGCATTCAAAGTAGATCATATCTAAACAAATTCCTTTTGAGTTTTCTTACATATTCATCAAGCGGCATTCTATCCAAAACTCTCAGTACTTTCAGTAATCATTTTGTTTGCATTATTTATCTTTAGATGTATCATTTAGTTTGAAAAGGTTAATTGGCCATGAATCATCAATGGAAAACAAAAAAACACATGATTTGGGTTCATTGATTTATTCCTTTGTCTTTTAGATTAAATTCTCTTTATTTGCTAACCATTTGTTTATTTCTACTATTTCTTGTAACAATTAAAGATACACTTAATTTTATATATAATACTATGAGATAATGATGTCTCAGGCCTGTAATCCTAGCTATTCAGGAGGCTGACAACTGAAGATTGTGGTTTAAGCACACACACAAATCTGAGATACTGAAAATATAGAAAGAATCATAAAGCATGACAATTATTATACAATGAAGGCTTACTAAAGATGATTTTTTAAAAAAAGAATGTCTTGAAATGGTTTATAAACTATGGAATAATCTAATAAAGCAAAAATCTTTAACATTAACAATCTATTCTTTTTCTCTTACATTAAAAAGCACTTGAGTTCCGGCTAATTACATAAATATTTTCACATCTCATTTTTCCCATCTTGTAAAAAGGAATTTAATTGCTTTACAGTGAAGTTAAGATGTGGTAAAAGCAACTTTTACCACAACTATGACACCTAATAGCATATTAACTGGTATCTATAAAGAACAATACAATAGAGACTCTCACTTAAGAACTATTAAGAGGATTACCCTAATCAGTATAAATGAGGTCTATTACAATTACTTTTTAAATTGCATGTTTAGAAAGTTTTACACAAGCACTCAAATACCCAAATAATTATTAGCACAAAGAAAATAGACTTTATTTTATTAAAATTTTCTTCTTCATATTCTTTTTTTGTTGTTGGTCATGGGGCTTGAACTCTGGGCCTGGGCGCTGTCCCTCAGCTCTTCAGCTCAAGGCAAGCGCTCTACCACTTGAGCTACAGCGCCACTTCCAGTTTTCTGGTGGTTTATTGGATATAGGAGTCTCACGGTTTCTCCTGCCCAGGCTGGCTTTGAACTGCGATCCTCAGATCTCAGCCTCCTGAGTAGCTAAGATTACAGGCGTGAGCCACCAGCGCCCGGCTTCTTCTTCATATTCTATGTAATTAAATTGTATGATAAAGTATGGTAAAAGTGTTTTCTTTTGTCATTTTATTCCAATATTAACAAGCTGTTTAAATTTTTTAGATGCAATTTTATTTCATGTGAATCTACCTGTTCTTTATGTGAAACATTAAGCTGTTGATGAGAAATATAAACAGAAAAGTTCAAGAGACTTGGCCAGTTTATTCTAAAGCTGGGGCTGGAAGCTGTCATTTTCTAAGGTTTTTATGTAGTCAGCAATTTAATGTTTACTTTTTATTCACAGTGAAAAGAACAGCATAATCAGCAATATACAAACAAATGTTGCAAACAAATATAAAAGCAGACATATTTGGCACTCTTTTGAATTATTTTGTATGTATCTTTTCTTTAATAGTCTCTATATTTTACCACTTTTGCCCTAAACAGTTGAAATTTAAGTATTATGTAGTCTATTGTTTTAATGAAATATTTTCTATTATATATAAAGACAATTTAATTTTAAAAATTTTCCCAATGAGTGGTAATACCCATCTGTATTCAAATTTAATCTAATTGAAGATTGTTAAATTGTTCACAAGTGCTGTCACGGTTGCTGTGTGTAACATATTCATGGGTAGTAGGGATTAAGATATAAGCGTCTTGAAAATCTGTAATTCTACTGCCATGGCTCCATTCTTTATACTAAGTTTATTACTTAAGAAATATATATCTCAATTTCATACAGGCAGATGTAATCATTACTGAGGAATATCTGCAAACATTTACTAAATACATTATCCTTTTCAAGTTCAAAATTTCACCTATGTGCTACCACCCTAAAATTCCCAAATACCATGTTCTAAAATAAAGAGGATTCAGAAAAATCACATATAAATGGCATCATGAGTAAAATCTCTTCTGAAAAAAATTAATTCTCTGTTTAGGTCTGCAAAGTTTCTTGGTTTGTTTTCCCCAAATCATTGGTGGAACAAAATAGCAGATAATATAATAATATAATCCCATTCAAATGAAAGTCATTATCAAATTAGACAAAGTAAAATAATATTGACATCTATTTGGGCTCATTGAAAATTCAGTTTGTAAGCCAATGCTTAATCTTCTTGGTTGCTTGGTTTGACTTTACAAGGTTCTATAAACTCAATGGGCTAAAACAATATATGTACATTTGATGCAAGTGACTTTCGCCTATAAGTCTAGCTATTCTAGAGTCTGAGCTCTGAGGATCACAGAGGAAGCATGGGAAAATCACACACACACATATAAACATTTCCACTCCTTCACATACACACACACACACACACACACACACACACACACACACACACACACACACACACAAATGGGTAAGATTGGGAGGGACTGAGGGAGAATAATGAATGGCTGACATTGATCAAGATGCATTGCATTCATAAATTGACATGTTGAGCTGAAACCTCCTTGTACTAACACTTAAATACAATAAAAAAAAGAATAAGTAAAAAGAATAAATAAAATCTGAAACTAAAAGCAGGGCTCAACTCTTACAGGACCAATGCAGAGTGGAAAAACCTGAGCGAGAGAGAGAGAGAGAGAAAGCATAGGATCCTATCCTAGGTTCCAGCCCCAGTATCAGCAATAAACCAACCAACCAACCAACCAACCGACAATATGGCTTTGTGAACTTACAGTTAGTGAAAGCAAAAGCCCAAATTGTAATGCACCAGGCTAACGTCAATTATCACTTGGGCTTCTCCTTTCTAGTGCTCTTATGGTAGATTCTACTCATTTGGTAGATACAGATCCTATTTTGCAAGTCCCTAAAGACCAGTCAAACATTGCTCAAGATGAATCATTCCCACACCACCTCTCCTACTTCTCTTTTACACACAGTGATGGACCACCTTAAATATTTCAAGATAACGTCAGCATATCTCAATATCCCAAATGAAAACAATAGTTACATATGACATTTCTTTTTGACATGGGCATTCCAGAAATGTGCATACATATCTTCCCAGCAAAGTTTTCCAGTAGCTTCCACACAATATAAGGAACTTCCTAGGCTTGTAGTTCTCCATGAAAGCAAAATTCTCTTCAAATTCAGCATGCCCCTGAACTATAAGGAGGAAGTTCGAGCAAACACAAGCCTTAACTGCATGTCATAATTTGAGAAAATGCAAATCAAATCTGGTATTTCAAAACCAGCAGTCCCATATCTTCTTTCAGTTGTCAGGGCACAAAGTGCTAACAGAATTTTCATGATGTAGATTTTTTTGTTGTTTGTTTTGTTTTAAAATTGATTATCTATTTCACACAGGGAGCTCTGCCCTTTAGATTACTGAAACACAGAACTCTAATGGAGATTTTTAAGGCAACAGGCAAGGAGACTAATCTGAATATGTCACTTGGACCTTCGTTTGCCCTAGTGAATAGTTGAAATATATGGAAGCTCAGAGACTTAGATAACAACTGCATATTTGTATAAAAATGCACCCTATCATATTGTCACAGAAACTGTAGAAGGAAAAAAGATTTAGATTAATAATATTCAATATCTGTTCCAATATTTTAATTTAGTTAATGCTAAATGACTACTGTTTCACTTCATAAAACATCATCGATCATTTCACTGTTTTGAAGTTATTCTGTGAGTCCTTTTTGCACAACTTTGAGTCATAGAGAGACATTTTATTCTGTAATGACTTGAAAAGCTGTATAATCCAGTTGATTTTCAGGTTTCCCATAGAGCTTCAATTGTTATTAAGGTTATATGATAATAAATTCTTAGCTTCCTTTTGAGTGTCATGCCAATATATGATTTTTTTCAGTTAATGGGATTTCTATTGTATTATATGGTAACATTTTCCAATTCAATATCTCCTTTGCTCAAAGAAGATCAAAGGGCTCTTTGCTCTCTGATCTCTACTTCTTCAAATAGTCTTGAATGACATTTCTCATTACTGTCTGAAAATATCCAAGGTAAGGCAGAATGTCTTCAATATAATATAGAATTACTTCATGCCAAAAAAAGACACAATGGCTGTTATTAATTTCATGTTTTCCTTCCCTGTTGTCTTCAATTCTGTTACTTTGAAAGTTTAGTTCCCAAGGCATTTTAGAAGTATTTTCACTTCCTCTATCAGAACCTGTGTAACATCCATCCAATTAATAAAGTACCTTTTTTAACTTTGCTTGTGTATTTTCTCGAAAATTCCAGGTGAAACAAAAGCAAAGAGGTAGAAACCCTTGTCAAATGAAAGAATTTTTGTCTTAATTATTTATTTCTCCTATTAGCTTTCCCTTAATATCAAAGAGACTAGAGATAGATACAAAACTTGTGGTTATAAATCATGTTATAGTGTATATGTGTTGCCTTAACATAATATATGATTAAGTACATGATCATGATCTCTTCCTAAGTCTTGTCCCCAAGAATCTCATGTGACTTTATTTGGACATAGCATCTTTGTATGTGGAATAGATTTATTAAAGCATACTCATCTTGATTATCTTAGTCCTTAAATAATCTATGTTTTGGGGTCTTATTTTTACTTTAAAAATATTTTATGATCTTTAAGTGGTTGTACAAAGGAATTGCCACTTACTGAAATAGTTTATGAATACAGTGCACCTTGATCAATGTCACCCCTTTCAACATTCTCAACCATCCCTCCCAGCCTTTCCCTTTTCCCTTACTTAATTTTAGGTTATGTATTGGATTTCTTGTAATGTAACAAATTAGTTTACCATAGCCACATACCCCTCTACAGATGAAAAGCTCAAGAAAATGTCATGTCTATACACAACAGAAATCTACTTTCCCATTAGAAAAAAAATGATATTGTACCATTTGTAAGGAAATGGAAATAATCACATTTAGCAAAGTGAGCCAGGCCCAGAGAAACATAAGTTGCATGGTTTCCCTCATTTGTGGTAGCTAGCATGTGATAAATCTACAAATCAACACAATAGGTGGTAAGCAAGGGGTTATAAATGAATTAACCTAAAGGTCATAGATACAGTGGAGATCTGAAATTGTATAAGAAAGACCAAGTCAAAAGCCCAACAAAATAAGTAGCAGAAAATGGGTACTTGCAAGCAGGGAGGAGGACTCCAAAGGAGCAGGACCTGTGTTCTTTGAAGGCAGTGATGAGATGATGCAGAGATGCAGGGTGAATGGAAAGCAGTAGGTGGCCACAGTAACAGAGGCAGAGGGAAAATTGAGTACAACCGCCAGACACCAAGAGGAAATTCCGAAAAATTCCTCACAGAACGATGGATGCTTTGCCTAGACTCTGTTCTTCAAGATGGCGTTCAACTCCTTTCTTGCTACTGCTCCTCTCTTGTTCCTACCCCGTCATCCTGTTTGCAGTTTTAGGTCCATTTGTTGAGGAAAATATTTAGCATCCAAGTCTGAGATCCTTTCTGGTAAATTACATCCCTGAAACCACCTCGTCCATATCAACAGTGCTCGTGCTATTGAATGATTAAGTAGTTGTATAAAGGAGTTACCATTCGACAATAAAATGTTTGTTGATCCATGTCATCCCTTTCAATATTTTCACCCACTTTTCCTAAACTACCCTTTCCCTTCCTTTTCTTAGTTTTGTAGGATATACACTAAATTTTGACCTTGTTCTTCACTGCTTCTTTTCTTCATTCCTCTACCTCCACCCCTTGGTTCCATCCTCTCCCTTTCAAGTGCTGAACTTTAAATTTGCCTCTCTAAAGAATTATACTATTGGAGTTCTCCCTTGAATCTTTCATATTTCCTTTAATACACTTGTATACTTGCATTCCAGCCAACAGATTTACTTACGTGTTTAGAAACTAATTCTTGTTTTCACATATGAGAAAACAAGCCTCTGGGACTGACATTTCGTTTTTAGATAATTTTGTATACTCTTGAAATTTGGACATGAATATCTTTGGAAAATGTACTGCCTACCAAAGATATCAAAGAAAAAAAAAGAGGAAAACAAAATGCCTTCATCACGCAAACAAGATAAAATAACAAAAACAAGGAATTATGAATTGCAAATAAATTTCATATTTTTGAGTAGCACTTCTGCCAGAGGAAATGGTATTATCCTACTTCTTTGTAAAAAAGAGCTAAACATTCTTTTCCAAAATATAAATTTCAACTACAAAAATGTTAGAGAAACTGTAAGTATTTTCTCTTCACAGCACATGGCATGAAACCTTTGAAGGTTCACAGAACTACGTTCAGACAACTGAGAGTAGTAGAGAAAACATCAAAATAAAAAATAGGGTCATGTACAAGTAAGAATAAGTGTTTACTATAACAAATAGAGCATGCAAATTGTCTTTTGTATCATTGTTTTGTAACTGTAGAATTTTCCCTATTGCTTAAGTTTTCTTGGAGCTTTCTCTGCTCCTACTTTCTTCAGCCTAGGGTGATTACTATTTTGATCCTTGGTTCTATGAAATCAAACTATTAGATGATTGGAATTATGCAGTGTTTATTTTTGTGCCAGGTTTACTTCCATAACTTAGTATCCTTTCATGCTATCCCTGTTCTCTATATGCTTTTATGACTACATCTTACCCTGAACACCATTTTAATAGCTGAACATTTAATGACCCTGTAACTGGAGAACATGAATGGAAAAAAATAAAAGTTTAAATATTATTACAGTAACAATGTATGTGTACCTACAAAAAACTTAGAAATGTACTATGTTAACATATTATTCAATGAAAACTGCAAACATAAGTTTAGAAAATGAAATGATATGGTAGACATACCAATTTTACATTTAAAAATCTAGAGAAAATGCTATATTCCAGGTAGAAACATCTTTACAGCACTATGTATCTGTAAGTATGCATATTAAAATAAAACATTTAAGTTTTGAGAAAAATAAAAAAATCCATTCTTGTTGAACATGAATGAAATATAAGATTGAGAAAATTTTCTTTCTTATCATTTTTTCTGTCATAAAATATTTACTCAGAATTTTTATGTACTTTATATTAACTTCCTTTTTCCTATCATATGTCATATTGTCTATTTCTTCCTTATTTGCTGTTTTATATATTTGTAGTTTGCTTCTACTTTTGCTTACAGAGTTTTGGTCAAACCTATGAAGAAAAGCTTTTCCTTTTTTTTTTTTTTTTTACAATAACACTCCCAAATCTATAATGGAACCATCACATGGTAGACCCCTAACATGTTTGCTCAACTAATGTATCCAAAGTTAAGCATGTATTCCGTTCAATTGGATACAATATTTTTCTTTTGAAAAATGTTTATAAACATCATATAGGTATAGAAATTTCTCTATGATCATAGCAATTGCCTTGTTTCACTTTTCTCCCAAGTTATTTATTTATTTTCAGTAATGGGGCTTGAACTTGGCTTGGGTGCCATCTCTGAGCTTTTGTGCTCAAGCCAAGCACTCAATCACTTTAAGTCACAGCACCACTTCCGATTTTCTGGGCATTAATTGGAGATAAGATTCTCAAGAACTTGCTTGCCTAGGCTGACTTCAAACCACGATCTCAAATATCAGCCTTCTGAGTAGCTAGGATTACAGGCTTACATGAACCACTGGCACCCATCACAAAGAAATGTTATTTTTATTTGAAAATTAAAACCATTACATTTAAAGGTGACTTGAAATCTGTATTCAATCTGAGTGTTTTCCTATCCCAGTATTATCTTCCATACAAACTCTACTTACTGACCATGTGGTTTGTAAGCTTTTTTTTCATATGGAAAAATTGCCAAAGTGTTATGCTTTGCCTTTATTTTCAAAGGAAACTGATTTATATCAAAGTAGAAGGTCTTAAGTTTCTTATTTGTAGAGGTAGTGTAAAAGATTGCCTGACTAAGGTGAACTCTATTTTTCTTGTCTCCTTAAACATTAAGGTTGAAATAACATCAGTGCAAAACCAGAATAAATATGAACCACAGTTTGTATTATTTGACAAGGACACAACATTGTGTATTCAGAGTAAGTTTCTCAACTGTGTGTTCTAAATGGGTTTATTTTATATCGATTAAAGTATTTTTTTCTTTCAAATATATCCCTGCTACTTGAATAATGTAACTATTAATGTAGGAAATCACAGTTATTTCAGCAAAGAAAACTCAGCTATTATACAAATATAGAGATGCAAACTCCATTAACCTTTCTGTCCTTGGAATTCAGACTGACGTATTGTACAACTTCAATTAGCTTGTCAAACAAATGCACCACCATAGCAATTCTTTTCCTTAGTTCAGTTTTGGGAAGCAGGGTGTGTCAAGAACTGAATAAGCATTATAATTTTCTTTATTGGGAGAAATATTGTGCAATGCAGATTGAACTAAGGCTTAAAACTGAGGATATTTTTGTAACCAAATGCAGCAAAAGTGATAATAGACATTGCTTTTTATTTGACATTTTATTTCATTTTTCTTCTAATAATGCAGATTATACAGACCCTAGGAAATTGCTGGAGGTTAATATTTCCACAAGTTTGACTACATACAGAGTAGAAAATTGACTAGCTTTTGTTTCATGCAGTTAAGTCCCACATAAATATAGTATAACAGAAATATTTTTTAAAACAAACCTGTAAGAATAGGAAGTGAATTTGACAACTGATTTTTAAAATGGACATAAGAAATTTAAGATTCAGCCACCTTTAAAATTGCCACTCCATTCTATAGAAGTTGCTAATTTTATCATCAATGATAATTTATATAAGGTGCAAATAATGACCTGAAGAAACTATGTACTCATTTTTTGCAGTCATCTTGAATTTTCTCTAGTTATAACTTGCTTTCAGTTAAATATTTGGCAATGCAAAAGAAATCCTAGAAAAGTGGACTATAATATTTATAATATTTATAGCTCAAAACAATATTCTTTAATCTTTATGCTATACAAAAATGTAGTTGTTCATTTCATTCCAATTCTCAGACATAATAGTAAAAAATGCTGAGATCTGTAAGATTATTTGTGATTGAACAATATAGTTTGTAGTATATGAGAAAAAATACAATTAAAACATGAAATATAAGGTGAGTTTCAAGAACAAAAATATCTTCTTTAGGTTTGTGTTGTAAATTCTCACTTGCCAAATTTGAAGACATATATCTCTTTTTGTGATCAAATAAAGGCGTATTTTCTAACATTCCCCAGTATTTCAATAAGTTGAGATAGTGTCCAGCATAGTTCTTCTCAGCATCAGACTTTACTCCTTTTTCCTCATAATCTCAGAGTTGTTTATAGTTCTCAACTTTAATCTGATGTAATGCCATTTTATTTTGTATTATTCCTGACAAGCCAATATCATAGTTGAAATTAAATTCACATAATGCATATTTGGATGATATTGCATTTTACAAGAGCAAAAATGTTTAATGACAAGGTTACAATTTACATTCTGATTGTAACATTTTGTCATGCTTTTGCTAATACTTTTATTTTGCTCATAACCATTAAATAAGTAAAAATCCATTCATATATGTATATATATACATGTATACATGTGTACAGATATCCATATTTATATATGTATATATGCATGTATATATATGATTTTATTTGTCCAACACAGTACATAGATTATGAAATTATCATTATTTAATCACTAAACAGTCAACATATATTACTCCATACCTCATCACTATGTATTAATATAGTGTACAAATTGAAAATAAAATATATATTTAGGAAATAGAATCTCAAAGATAATACTGGCTGGGCACCAGTGGCTCATGCCTATAATCCTAGCTGAGGAGGCTGAGATTTGAGGATTGTGGTTCAAAGCGAGCCCAGGCAAGACAGTCTGTGAGACTTATGTCCAATTAACCACTTGGAAAACTGGAAGTGGCACTGTAGCTCAAGTAGTAGAGTACTAGCCTTGAGTTGCAAAGCTAAGGGACAGTGCCCAGGCCCAGAGTTCAAGCCCCACTACCAACAAAAATAATAAAGTAATGATAATAATAATAATAACGAAGGATGAGGGGAGTGACACAGAATAGATGACAGAATCGTTATTATTCTAGAATCCTGGTCAATAATGTCTATTCTATGATCCATTTGAACGAGGAACACAACAACAACAACAAATAACCACGTCTAATTTGTCCATTAGTCCTAAGACATGGGAGTATTTTAGCCAAGATTTTTAACTAAGATTTTGACTAAGATAAATCTTAGGTAAGATTTCCCATTGATGAAGACTTGTCATTAGTTTCTCATTGGAAGTTAGACCTGCAAAGGGGACATCCAGAAGAGACACATGACAACATCTAATGGAAACACTAGCAAAGAGAAGACATAAGATATAATATATATATATATATATATATATATATATATATATATATATATATAGCAACTTAGTAGTATTAAATTGACTGCCCATGAAACCATAGATCTAGCATCCTGCCAGCCAGCATAACAGATTGATATAGATATTAGACCTGTATTGGAGAGATAATGTCTAATATAGGAAGTTATTGAAGAGCAAACTCATCAAGTCAGCCATTTTACTACACTGTCAAGTCAAATGCAAATGTCAATTCGTTGTCCTCTTAGTTTTTCATTAATGCAATTTAAAGAGGTAATTTTGCTAAAGATTTTGGATAGCTTGTTTTATTCCTAGAACATTTGTTTGAAATGGTCAAAGAAAATATGGCACTTGAAATTGAAGTTTCTTTTGAATCATTGCTTTGTATTCTGTTTGCAGAACAGAGAGGGCCTATTCAATCTCACATTCAATAAAAAAATAAGATTGAAATCAATGTTTAATTCACTTGAAATAGCAACTTTTGTTATATGTGAAAACTTACATATTTTGCACTTAATTCTTTATATGTAACACTATACAAAAGTATTCTGAAAATGCATCTGAATGTGTATTCCTATCTTAAAAATAAATTGATACTTAAATGCTAGAATCATTAACATGTAGATTTCTTCTGACACTGTATCTTTGTCTTGAAGCATCATACCATGTTTATTTTTTGCATGCAAAATAGTCAGGCATGATATGAAACATCTTGGTGAAATGATACAAGGTTCCAATGCTTTCTAAAAGATCTGAAGAAAATAATAACTCATTTTAGTCAAATATCAACTTCAAGAGCCTAAGTATCCAATGAAAAAGGTGGATCACCCAACTACCGTACATAATTTGCTTAAAAATTTTACTCCAATATTTTTATTTCATTTTCTCATTTTTTTGTCTACATTATAAAAGCAGTTAGTAACAGAGGAAAAAAAGAACCTTGTTTTTTCTTATGAAAATTATCATTCACATAAAAAGTAAGGCTTAGAGGCATTACAATTATGTATATGCTTAAATATTTGTTAAGATAAATAGCAGAGGAAGTATTTTATTTTTCTTTCACAGAGAAATGGTAAGGATTTCTGGAGGATAGAAATATTGATTTTCATTAAAAATTCTGGTTCGTGAGCAAGAGTATATAAATAGTGTTATACTGTAAGACTTTGAGGAAAGGCTTTTTTATTTTTAATTCAATTTATTTCTTTAAGATACATTGACATAAAATAATGTAACACATATATTGTATAATGTTCAAATCAAGTTAAAACACATGTCTGCATATTTTAAGTTACAACACATGTCTGCATATTTTAAGCACATAAATACTTCTTTGTGGCTATATATATATATATATATATATATATATATATATATATATATATATGCGTTTGTGTCCGTGTGTGTATCTCAAAGGCAATTCTTTTTGTGTTTAGAAATGATAGAAAATAGTATCTTTGTTAACAGTTTTCCATTGGAAATAGATTAAGAACCCTAGTTACCATCAGTTTCATTTTCTGCTTTTTAGTATAACATTTTATTATGCTGAAATATGTTATGTTGAAATATATAATTTGTTTTCACATTTGATCATGAAAAGTCTAAATTAGAGCAATATTCTAAATCCATTTTATGGAAAGCTTGTTTCTATGAATTTATATTAAGTTCATAATTAAAACCAGTGTTAGATTTTGAAAAATGATGATATCCTGTAATCATACATTAAAATTTATGTCTATATTTATGTCTGCCTGTCTACACATCTACCTATCTAGACATCTTCAATTCAATGTTCCCATCCCTTATCCGAGGGTTTGGAATCACACAGAGGCTCAGTGCCTCTTGACTATGGGATTATTAGTATAAACTATCACCAAGCTGAAGAAATCAAATATGCAAAGCCCGGCGTAGGTGGCTCACACCTGTAATCCTAGCTACTCAGAAGGCTGAGATCTGAGGATCAGGGTTCGAAGCCAGCCCAGGCAGGAAAGTCTGTGAGACTCTTATCTCCAATAAACCACTAGAAAACCGGAAGTGGTGCTGTGGCTCAAGAGGAAGAGCACTCGACTTGAGCTGAAGAGCACAGGGACAGCGCCCAAGCCTAGAGTTCAAGCCCCCTGACCGACCAAAAAAAAAAATCAAATATGCAGAACATGCTCAAAGCTGGATATTAGTTATGTGCATTTCTGAAGTTAGGATCACAACAAAAGGGAAATCTGCCCCCAGCTCAATGTACAGAGAAAATGCCAGAAATGAACATATCCCAAAATGCATATAATTTTAATCGTATTTATAATTTCCATTGCATTATAATCTCAATTACTTAAAAAAAAATCCACACTAAATCCATAAACTCACCAAAATATAAAGGTAGTGTTAAGTATAAAACTCCCTAATAACATTTAATTGTATTTGCTTATCATTGAATTGTTTTTATTTCTATACCACACCTTTTGACTGCTGCTTCATTTGAGCCAATTTTCCCAATTACAAATAGTGTTCTAAATGAGCCTCTTCCAAGTTATAAAATAAAATGTCATGAATTGCCTTTCAAATCATTAAAGAGTTATCTTCTTGACCAATTAAGAGGAATGCAAACTCTGCTTTTTAATATTCAGGAAGAACTTTCTATAAATCTATAATTGGATCAAGTACAGAATGGAAGGAACTTCAGGAAAAAAGTATTTATTAAGCAAAATCTATCATCTAATTAAAGTAAGCTATGAATGGCCTAATTATGTCTTAGAATAAAGATGCTAAAATTTTGTGGCTATTTATTGTTTATTATTATACAAAGAGTCAATATACTCATTTTTAAATTTCACTTGAAGAAAAGATTAGTATGCCAAATACTCATAATATTCTAAACAAACTTTTGAAATATTTTTTTAATTTTTGAAAATTGTTATGATAAATGTATACTCACTCATGTACATCAAATATATTCCTATCTCAGGAATTTCCTCCTTAGTTCAATATCAAAGCATTTATCTAAATTTCATATGGCTTCTTTCTAAATTACAATCATGTTTTTTCAATATGTTGCTAATTGTCTCAAAATAAAGCATACAAGCATAGAAATATCTGTGAGGTCAATATTTTCCGCATGGTCCTTTATTAAATGATGTTCATTATAGTCTGTCTTTCCTTGATTTTTCACAGTATACAGAAAAATCTGACAATGTGCTATAATTTATTTATTTACTTACTTATTTATTTTTGCAGGTCCTGTGGATTGAATTCAAGGTATGGTCATTTACCTTAGGTTTATTTGGTAATAAGTAATGTACTATTACTTGAGCTATAGCTCCACTTCTGGAATTTTGGTAGTTTATTGGAGTTATGAGTCTCACAGGCTTTCCTTTGCTGACCAGGTTGGCTTCAAACCACAAACCTTAGACCTGGGCCTCCTTAGTAGCAAAGATTGCACATGATCCAATGGTGCCCCACATTGCTGTGCATATTTACTATTTAGTTTCTCTATGGCACTCAGGAAATTCCATAATAGTCAGTGATCAGTAATTCACTTACTAAAATAGAATCAACGTTTATTAAGAAAAGAACATTAGCTCCTAAATTATTTTCAGGTCTGAGAAACAAGGTGATATTTGGCAATGAATCACTGAACCCTAGAAACAATAATGGTAATACCCTATCATTGATGTCTCTTCTGTGACCCACCCTAAAACTAATAATAAATTGTTTGCCTACCAAAATGATTATTTAATTTTTATTTAGTTTTCTCCTAGAGTTTTGTTTTAAAATTTTGCCTCAAATAAATAAATCTGTAGAGTTGAAAGTTAAGATCAGTAGACAAAATTCATTTTTAGATTACGAGCTTCTTGAATAATCTTTGTTTTCATAGCTTAATCAAACTAATACAGCAAAATATACCATCACATAACCTGGGTAATAATAATAATACTTTGTTTTCAATTTTGGAGGCTAGAAGTACCACTTCCACTAAGAATGATTAGCTTCTAGTGACTGCCTCTTCTTCACTTGCAGAAAAACAAATTTCACTATTCCTTCAACTACAGGAGTGGGTACTGCTGAGAGACAAGGGTTAGAAAAATTAATTCTATGGCCTTGATTCTTACAAAAACACTCATGACTTATCCAAGATACTCCATTTTCATGACCTCACATAGATATATTCCAAAACTGGTTACAATTATTATAACAAATATTATCATTATAAATCATTAATTATATATTATATACTAAATAATTAAATATGTATCATTAGTAATGACTTCAAGTCTAGGACAAATGACTTAACGTGTGCATAGTGGACTTATTTACCTATTTGAGACAGTATTCTACTATTTGTGAGAAGAATTGAAATTTAAGAAAAAATACCATTTTCTATAATTCTACTTTTCTTAAAAACAGTAATCACATTTGTGAAAGGAATTATTTGGCTTCAACTCAAAAATCTGTGTGTATACAGAATTTATGTGTGTAGAAAATACTTCTGTGTATAGTAAAACTTTACAGTAAAATGTCAGTGAAAATTTGTGACACTAAACACTCCTCGTCAGAATGAGCCAACCCATGATTTAAGAAGAGAGAACCTTTTGTTCCAGGCTGTAACTGGGACAGATGTTGGAAAGTAACGAAACAGATGCTAAATGATTCTCTTTTTACAAGACATTTATAAAAGAGAAACAAAATTAAATGTCAAAATGATAGAAGAACTCTCAGTTCAGAGATATAAACCTCCCTAAACTCATTAAACTGGAAGGAACCACCATAACAGGTGTTTACATAAGTGAGAATTTAGAACTTAAATCATTATGGGAAATATGCCAATTTTCTTTTTCATACCCAGGAGACTTTCTAGGAATACTTTGACAGAGGCTATTTTATGATCTCTGTTGATGAATTTAAATAAGCCCAAATCCAACTGAATAAAGGTAAAACTAAGAAATATATTCCTGTTGACAAAGCAAAAATGGAAAACAATAGCTGTCAGCTAGAAAAGAAAACATATTTATTTAAAAAAAGGTTTTCTCAAATTGAAATTTTTACATTTAATTTAAATACATAGAAACAAGCTTTGAAGAATTCAAGCATAAATAGTTTAGTGCAACTAAACTACTACTAAAGTAACACATAAATGGCCATCAAAGATGATAGTGACTATTGCCCAATGCTACACTTATTTCTTTCTATCTCTGGGACTGTTACGCTATCTACAATTGGCAATGGGTGAGTTTCCATGTAAATTTGAAATGAAGGCCAGAGAAAGTTCATCCATGTAAGGATCAATGATTAAAGAAGCCTGTCTAATTTATATTTATATATTTTATATAATGCAATTTCATATATACAATTATATATAAAATGTAATTATATATATAATTATATAATGTAGTTATATAATATATATAATTATAATATTACATATAATAATTACATATATTATATATAATATGTAATATAATTATATACTGTATTATATTTTATATATTATATGATTATATTTTATCATATTTTATATATTATATTTTTACATATTATACTATATATTATATTATATTTAGTTACTGAACTGAGATGTATTATAATAAAGAATGTGGCGGGAAAAAAACATGAAGGTACATTTTAAGAAGCTTAGAATATAATACTTAATTGCATGACATAATTTCTTTCACATGTCCTATAGTTCGATTATATGTCAATGACAGCTAAATATAAAGAAGAAATATTTGTTATATTAATGAAGCATTTACATCTTCATCTTTAAATGTGATTTTTTGTTTTCATTAACAATAGTATCTGTGGTACTCAGGGGCTTGTGCTTGTTCAGTCTGCTCAATCCACTGAACCACAACTCCAGCCTTGTTTTTCACTGGGTTTTTTGTTTTTACGTTTTTGGGTTTGTTGTTGTTGTTTGTTTTGGGCTAGTCCTTGAATTTGAACTCTGGGCCTGAGCACTGTCTGAACTTCTTTTGTTCAAGGCTAGCTCTCTACCACTTGAGCCACAGCACCACTTCTGGCTTTTTTGAGTAGTTTATTGGAGATAAAAGCCTGGCTGGTTTTGAACTGCAATCCTCAGATCTCAGCCTCCTAAATAGCTAGGGTTACGGGTGTGAGCTACTGGCGTCTGGATTCACTGGGTATTTTAAAAATGAGGTGAAGATTCCTACCAGGGCAAACTCCTTATCTACAGTCCCTGTCCTCACAGAGATCACAGGTAAGCAGTCAGGAGCCTCAGCTTCCCTGGAGACGGAATCTAATGAGCTCAGCCTGAGCTGAGGTAAACACCACAGTCCTGTCAGTCTCAGCAGCGCAGTGGAGTTTGAGGTGAGAGGTATGATAGTCTATATCCACTTTGGGTTTAGAAGAGGTTCCACGACCTCTTCTTCCTAGAGTGACCACTGCTGATGGGCATGTACACTACTGATGCAATAAATTAATTGAACTATGTAAAAATATAGAAGAAACCAGTGAATCCTAGCTGATGTTAGTGGAGGAAGCAAGAGAAGCCAGAATCCCAAAGCAGGCAGAAGCATGTCAACTTCAAAAGCAATATGAGTCAATCAATAATGGCTACTTCAGCAAAGACAGGATAGATCTGAACATCCTAGGTAAGGTCAAACACGCTATATTAAGAAATTAGGTTAGCTTTGAAATAATGAAACAAATCAATAAAAGGAAGAAAGGTAATATTGATTTTGTTTATTTAATCAAAATTCTCTTTATGATTTGATATTGTCTCAATACAGTTTAATTAATTTCACAGCCTGTAAATATTTAAAAAATACAATTTCTCAGAATGGATTGAAACATAGTATGAGAAATGATGTTCATTATGGCACCTGAGCACTACAAAAAAGGTATGTTTCCCTTCTTAGGAGATTATTTAGCTGTAGTAATTTTGCTACTTTGAAAATAAATTAGTTGACTTTGTTTTCTTTCTTTTTTTAAATGATTTTTTATTGTGAGAATTCTGTACAGAGGAGGAGTTACAGTTACATGAGCACAGTAATGAGTACATTTCTTATCAAGTATTATTGCCTCCTCCTTTGTTTTTCCCCTACCATCCCTTCCCTCCCACAACTACCCCCCCAACCCAAATTGTAAAGTTCGATGTTGAAAAGTATCTTGTACATCTCATTGTTACAATGGGTCAACCTGTATCCCTATTTAAACATTTCTTTTTTTCCCTTCCCCTCCCCAAATTATACCGACATCAAATACAGTGAAAACAGAGGTTATACCATGGAGGAGGAACATACAAAGCAACAAAAAATATCACATGGTATAAATACATTATAAACAATAGCAAGAAAGACAAAACCACTTGTGTCCCTATCTTGGGGTTCATTTTGCTTAACATCATCTTATCTGGTCATATGTATATAGCTTTTTACCTTTTCTGCTTGTCCCAGACATATACTAGTCATTGCAAGTAAGGGAAACCATAGGATCTATGTTCCTTTGGGCCTGGCTTACTTCACTTAATATAATTTTTTCCAAGTCTTTCCATTTCCTAACAAAGGGCTATGTAATCTTAAGAACTCAATTCTTGTGTATACATGTGTGTGTTTGTGTGTGTGTGTGTGTGTGTGTGTATCACGATGGATCAAGAAATTAAGAAAATGTTTATATATAGATAGATAGATAGATAGAGAGATAGAGAGAGAGAGAGAGAGAGAGAGAGAGAGAGAGAGAGAGAGAGAGAGAGAGAGAGAGAGAGAGAGAGAGTTCTTGATTTATTTGTCCATTGATGAACATCTGGAATGATTCCATATCCTGGCTATGGTGAATATAGTTGTGGCTTTACTGTAACCCTGCCTCCATTCTATTGAATAAATGTTCAGGATTGGGACTGGTCAGAGTTCATTAAACCATGATATAGCAGGAAGGTCTAGTAATGCATCTATTACAGTTTCTTAATCAAAATGTCTGTTTATAAAAGGACTGCACATACCATTGATGCTATGTAATGCCATTATTTACATAATTTCTGAAAAGGAACACTTTCTCTATATGAAGTCTCTTCAATAGCAATGATCATATTTTCAGTGTGGAACATTAATGAACATGACTCTCAGAGAATTTAACTTCTCTCTAGCTGTGAAAACAATAACTAGCATCACATAAGTACACTGGTACTTATCTTATATATTCAGAGAAGTCTATGATTTGTTAATATTATGGATTTCTTAATGGATGGGTACTGATATGTCTTCTATAAGACATGCCAAGTTTTGTTCTTGATATGAAATGGTATCTATAATCCATTTGATACTAAGCACTGTTACTTTTAAAAATATTCAATGTTGGGGGTTGGGAAGGTGGCTCAGTGGTAGCACGCTTGCCTTGCATGAATGAGGCCCTGGGTTCGATTCCTCAGCACCACCTAAGCAAAAAAGAAAAAAGCTGGAAGTGGTACTGTGGCTCAAGTGGTAGAGTGTTAGCCTTGAGCTGAAGAGCTGAGGGACAGCGCCCAAGCCCAGAGTTCAGGCCCCATGACCGCCCCCCCCCCAAAAAAAATTTAATGCTGTATTGTAAGGTAAAATCAGACCAGTGGCTTTATAAGTTCAGAAATAGGGTTGAGAATAATTATTGTTTCTAAAATCTAACCCTTCAAAATTTCTTACCTTCGTGATAGATTATTCAATGAAGACTATTGCCCATGAAGTAATTGTATTCATGGTGGTTAGCACTTAACAGATGATGAAAAATTACCCAGGTTTATTCTTATAATTGTCCTGTGATAAGCATGATGTTGCAGGTGGAAAATAAATTCAAAGTGCAATAATTGAGCTTCAATATCCATAGCTAAACTCTGAGGCAAAAAACACAATAAAGAAATAAGTTGGTAGCTGGTTTACAAGAAGAAAGGCTAAGAGAAGGTAGACTTTCAAATTTCATTCTATTGAAACAGGATATTGCCAGACTACCCACATGTGCAAGTGAGAACTCATCTGACATCTCAATGTAAATTAAATCGTAAAATCATTATGTGTCATTAATCAGACACATAATAATATTTGATGTAGTGTATATTGACTTTATTGGTGCCAAAAAGATTTGGATACAAACTAAGTTTTGAAAATGATTAATTGTTAACAGATAACATAATAGAAAGACTGCATAAATAAAAGTACCAACTTTTATTTTTAATAATCTAGTGGAATTTTTGGACTGAACTGGTGTTTGAACGATGAGTCTCTTGCTTGCTAAACAAGTACTCTACCCCTGGGTCCTGCCTCCAGCAAAAATTATAACATTTAGAATTCTTTTCTAGACCCACAATGCAACCTATGTAAACACACACAGAGAAATACAGCAGGCAACCAAACTGACTTGGTTGCCATAGGCAACCAAACTGACTAAAGTATAATCTGTGCAGAAGTGGAGCCCCATGGTGTAAACCCTTTGAATAATTAACAGGCAGCTCTAGGACAATGACTGCTACAAAATTCTAGCATATTTTGAATGGAAGGGATGAGTGGAAGGGAAGGACAGAAGAATGGAAAAGGGAAGAGGTGAATATCATACTACCCAGTGGATATGTGTGAATAAGAAGTGGGAAGCTTAATGAGACTGATATTGGAAGGGGCAGGTAGAAGGGAGGAATGACAGAAGAGTGACTTTGATCAAGATGTACCGCAAATAAAAATGGACATGTTAAATTTTAACTCTCTTGTGTAATCATTTATAGATAAAAATTAAATTCAGAAAATTAATAATGTCTAATAAATCTTGGAAGAAATTAATATAAGCCATGTTCTCTTTCCTAAAACATCCAGTAAAATAAATTAAATAAATATCTGTGAACATGGAATAATTTTCTCATTTTCTCAAGAAAATCCATACTACATTTTAGCCTTCTGTGGATTTTGAATTAACTCATTCAAGTGAATGCTTGGAAATTGTCAGTTGGGGCCATGGATACCCTCCATGAGGTAAGCCAAGACTACCTTTAGACTCACTCCTGAAAGCCATGGATAGTGTATCCGCCTAAGTTATGGTGGCGGGAGAACGATGCCAACTCTAAGTGATTGCAACAAAATCCAACAACAATGATTGCATTGGTTACTTGCTGCTGTCTATTGCTATCTTCAGTAACTTCCTTTTCTTACCCTGTTCCCTGGCTAGGAAATTGTTCTTTACTGCTCTCTCTTTACATGTATAAAATACAAAATCTTCACGTTATCTCACTTTCTTTGGCTCCTTTCTAAGTCCCAACCAAAGCCATGTTTGCTACTCTGTGTGTGTGTGTGTGTGTGTGTGTGTGTGTATGGAGGGGTGAGGGAGGAAATTTACTTTTTTTACCTATTGACTGAAATTTGACTCTGTGTGTGTGTGTGTGTGTGTGTGTGTGTGTGTTCCCTAAACCAGTTTTATGGGTCAATCACTTTGAACAGGTGCAACATTAATTTACTTTGTTCTAAGGTGAATCATCCTAGAAGCCACATTTTGTAATATAGAATATTGGAATCTTTATTACACAGTTAGCAAGATGCAGCCAGCCAGTTGATACAAAAGCCCACAGCCCCCAAATACACATAACACATCTAGGAAACAGGCTAAAGAGGATAGAAAGAAGAAAAACAATACCGACAATCCAATTCAGCTAGAGCTGAATTGGGATGCCATGATGACTGGTGACAATCCAGGAGACTGGACATAGGAGACACACGTGGCATGGTGTCCTGGTGGCTAGGCTGGTCCAGGCTTAAATAGGTCGGTGCAAAGGGCAGTTCCACAGGAACTTCCAGTCCCCGGCACTGGATTGACAAATTCAGTAACCTATCAGCCAAGTGCCCGCCCCTGCCTCCAGGGATCCGACATGCCCATCACCTGGGAGGCAGGTGATGGGCAAGGGGTTTCCTTCCCCCAGCATGAAGACAAGATGCCAGAACCTATCATCTAACCATGCGGTCAATATGGCCAACTTTTCTAATGTCTCCTTCCACACTGTTAAATGAGAGTATCTCTGCCTTTATTATTATAAAAAGCTAAGTTGAAGTAAAGAAGACAGAGAGGCTGTTAAGAGGAAAATTCCCTCATACATGGCACCCTTCCTATGTTAGTATGTACACTATGAGAGAAATGTTAGATTTTTATTTCATTTCACAAGACATACCTACTTGAATGAATTAAAATTTAAAATTGCAAAGTGAATGTAATTATAATGAATATATTTAAAACCTATAATGCATTATGCTTTATTTACAGAAATGCCTTGCTTAGTGAGTTTATATATTTTTTTCATTTAATTTTGAAGGCAAATAATATGTTTTATTTATTATGTTTTATATTCCTAGAAAGCATTTTCAGAAATTTAATTTTTAATCATCTTGGAGGCAAAATCTGCACATTTACTAATTTATTCTTTTTTATTAATTCAAATTTCTATCAAATTAACATTCTTACTAAAAATGACAACTTAATTATGGATGTAAACCAATATACTTAAAACATAATTTTAATGAGTACATGACAGACATACACAAATGAAAATTTAATAATAGTTTTTATGAATTTATACAAAAATGTATGTATTTATAGCACACATTCATACAAAGATATAGAAAAACAGTTTATTTTGTGTAAACTAGTTCCCTAACTGATCATCTCTATTCACTTCCTTTTTAAATTAAAAGAAATTGCTATTGTGTAGTTGATATACATAGGGGTTGCAGTTAAATGAATAAGATATGCTCAGTACAATTCATTTCAATCATGTCTCCCCTTCTCTCACTTTCTACAAGTCTTTTCCTCCCATTCCCACCCATTAGATATTGTTCATTATAAATGGGCCTAGCACTCGTGACTAACACCTGTAAACCTAGCTACTTAGGAGGCTGAGATCAAGAGACCTCCATATAGAACCATCGTAGACAAGGAAGTCTATGAGATTCTTATCTCCAATTAACCATAAAAAAGCTAGAAGTAGATCTGTGCCTCAAATGGTAGATGCTAGCCTTGAACAAAAAAAAAAAAAAAGAAAGAGACAGTGCCTAGGACTTGAGTTGAAGCCCTAATATATAAAAATTAAAAAACCTCAGTGTAATAAATAAAAAACTAGTTTAAAAGCCCTCATATGCTAAAATGTCTCATATATTTCAATTTTAATATGTTAGTTACTATATATAAGTAAGATCAGTGATATTCACAGATTTCACAATCACTTTATAGATGCCAGTTTCATTTCAAGTAAAAATGACACAATCATTTCTTGATTTATTTGTGGTTTCACAAAATACTCTTTTATCTAAATGCTGATTATGCTTAAGGCAATGTAAATATTTTGTTTGTCTAGGTGTTTCCTTTTTAACAATCCAACTAAATAAATGAATGAAATATTCAGAACTGATTTAAATTTTTTAAAAAATGATACAACAAATGACCATTTGGTTGGAAGAAACAATAAATAAAACTTTTAGTAAGTACTTTTCAGTCTTGTGCTTGAATCGTCTTGAAAACAAGTTCAACCCAATCCAAACCAATTTGATTTGAACCAACACATATTTATCTTGCTGATGTACAATATAGACTTCCCTATAATCTTCTTGTCTGATTCACGTAAAGATAGTAGTTACAGAATAAAGCACTGAAGTTTTAATTGTGGGACTCTAGAATAATGCAATTGAAGAGCTTCAAAATAGTGCTTTTAGAAAATGGCAAGCAACCCGAATGTTTGTAATAACCTTGTTGTAATATGTTATCTTGTATTTCATGTCACTATTTTCCTATTACAGTTACATCCTTCACACACTCACCCATTCATCCCCACAGTCACTTAATTACACCGCTTTGAGTGCCAATCCATGACTTTGATTTGATTATGCTCAATGCTAGTAATACAGTTCAGTTAAAAAAAAAAGACTTTGTCCAACCTTTACCATATAAAACACTTATGCAAAGTATATGCTGGTAATTTTTAATTTAACAAATTAACCAATTCATATTACTAATTTTATGCATATGACACTATAGGATATGTTATATAATTTTAAAGGGTAACAGATATCTTTACTCTAATAAGTTTAATCATTCAACAATTCACTAATGCAAAGGTTCTGATTGATGTGGAAAAATTTCCAAACCACTTAAGACAGAGATCTTGTCATTTTCATACTTAAGTAAAAGAGTCAAAAATCACGAATGTTAGTAGAATATTTATGCTCCTTAACCAAATAAATTATTTAGCATCCATTCATATAATTTTGAGATGTGTAGAAGTACTTATGCTCTCTTCTCTCTCTATCCCTCTCCCCTATTTCTCTCTCTGTCTCTCTCTGTGTCTCTGACTGTCTCTGTCTCTCTCTGTCTCTGTCTCTCTCTGTCTCTCAAGGCTTCACACCTGCTAGGCACATGCTCTACCACTTGAGTCTAACTCCAATCCTCTCTGACTTCTCAGGGTCTCAAATATTTTTGTCATTAGCCAGACTCAGACCTAGATCAACCTGTCTATGTCTCCATGATAGCTGGCAGCTTATGCCCAGATTATTCACTGAAGCAAAGTCTTGAGACTCTTTTCCCTGAGCAGACCTTGATTTGATATCCTCCCAGCCTTCAAGGAGTATGTATCCTCCTGTTTTGTTCTTTTCTATTTTTACATTGTGTCATTTTAGTCTGGTTAAAAGGAAATAAATGCACAAAATGGAAAATGGCACTACAAAATAAAAATGAAAATCTCAGAATAATATCATTTTTACATATTCTGGAACCCCATTCTATGATATTCAAAAAAATTGTCCAAACTCCATCTATATAATATATCACACATTTGGTCATAAATTACATTTTTAACCATAAACAATTTTAAAACAAATATTCTTTTTCTTATGTACCTGTTAATTTTTTTTTTCTTAGTTTGACCATACTAGGGCTTGAACTCAGGGCTTTTCTCTTTGAGCCATGCTTCCAAATCTTTTTACTCTGGTTATTATAGGTATGGTTTCAACTATACTTCAGGATAACCCAAACTATGACTTTCTGCTTACACTTCCACATTACCTGCAATGTCACTTATGTACCATCATTCATAGCTGTTTCTATTGTGCTTCCAACTTTCTCTTAGCCAGCCTCAAACACTGATCCTCCTTTACTGTGTTCTGAGTATGTAGGTTCACAAAAATGATCCATCTGGACTGGCTATATCTGCTAACATTCTCAAAGATGTATTTCAATGTAAAATATATTCTGGCATTAGTATACAATATATAGCTTTACAACAATTTAATATTTTTCCTTTTATATCATTCTTATGAAATAATTATTTTTTGTTAGATATCTAAATACCCACATTGTACACTTTCATTGATTAATAACTTTTACTCTATTTGAAACCTTGTCCTACATATTGTAGAAAGATTAAAAAGACAAACACCACAAATACAAAACTTCAGTGTCCAAATAATAGAAAAGAAATTAAATGTGGTCTTTCAGTATTCTAGAATCTTGGTAATTTCAAGAACTTTCAACGCATAGAGAGATAGAGAGAGAGATAGCTTAAAATCTACTCTGAGGGGCTGGGAAAGTGGTTCAGTTGTAGAGTGCTTGTCTTTCATATATGAGGCCCTGGGTTCGACCCCTCAGCACCACATGAGCAGAAAAAGCCGGAAGTGGCACTGTGGCTCAAGTGGTAGAGCACTAGCCTTGAGCTGAGGCCCTGGGGGACAATGCTCAGGCCCAGAGTTCAGGCCCCATGACCGACAAAAAAAAAAAAAAAAGAATATCCAAGTTGGGCGCGGGTGGCTCACGCCTGTAATTCTAGCTACTCAGGAGGCTGAGATCTGAGGATTGCAGTGCAAAGCCAGCCTGGGCAGGAAAGTCCGTGAGACTCTTATCACCAATAAACCAGTAGAAAACCGGAAGTGGCATTGTGGCTCAAGCCGTAGAGTGCTCGCCTTCAGCAGAAAAGCACAGGGACAGCGCCCAAGCTCAGAGTTTAAGCATCATGACCAACCAAAAAAGAAAGAAAGAAAAAAAAAAAAAACAGAAAAGAAAAGAATATCCTGTCCTTTTCCACATCACATAGATGAACAGTATTAACAGATGCAGTCAAAAGACACTAAACTCCACAGCTAGATTCCAATATTGACAAAACAAGGTTTTTTACCTATTAAATATATAGCATATTTTGCTATCAGCTTTGGCTTGTCTTAGCTGGAGAGGTACTGGCTAGGATACTTGAAGAATAACAGTAAGAGTTATAAAAATAAAATATTTGTTCTTATATTTGTTAAATGTAGCATCTCAATCAATTTCTCAAAATCAGAAACTGCTCCTTTTCCTTGAAATGTGATTGAAAATCATATCTACAACTTTGTGTATTACAATATTTGAGGGTAGAGGATAATTCTAATCTGTTCCATCTTTCCATAAGCTCTCAAATAGCATAAATTCATAATAAAAATCATAATATGACACATCTTTTTATCAATTTATTATTCAGAATCTTCAAATTGATCAATATCATTTTATTATCAGATAGAATAACTTATTCTGAAAGGATTCTTTCTGTCAGGGTATCATAATCCTCTTCTGTACATTCAAGTAATAAAAGTTGTGTAGTCAAGAGCAATTTATCTAATCCTGATGAATGACAATGTAATGAAGTTCACTATTATAAGTATACCTCTTTCACACAATATATCGGGCTTTCTCACCCTGAGGTATGTGCCCTAAAGAAAAGGGTACAGGAGACTTCTGGCTTTGCTAATGGAAAACTTCACTTCCACCCTAACAGTGAGAAATAACAGATCAACTTGTAATTCTTGTTTTGTAGCCTAAACTGTGGGAGCATCTGAAAAAGTAGACAAATTGGAGGGGGCCTTTGTAAATGTGTCCAAGAGTGTTAACTCCCTGAAGCCCACAATGAATAGAAGAGTCCATATCTTTGTACAAATGAACATTTTTTAAAGAAATTTTATTGTCAAGTTTGTAATAATTCTTCACAACCATCTCAAGGGACCATGTGGAGGCAAGCAGGCACAGGAGAAAGATTATTATAAGGTTTGTTAGAGGGACCATATCTCCTGGAAGAGGAAACACATGGCATCTGTCCCTATCCAAGTGGCAAGTAGGACTAAGGTAGGTAGGTGTATGTGCAGATAGGTCTGGGTGGAGAGAGGGAGTGGCCAGCTGTTTGGCAGAAACTCTAAGGCAGGGAGGAGCAGGTTTGGGTGGAGCTGAGGACCAGAGGTGGGGATAATACCAACATTCCCAGCCTTGACTAATAATAACAACAACAACAACAACAACAACAACAAGGGGTACCCAGGCCAGGGGTCATTTCTTCTAGAGCTACTTCCTGCTGTAAAGGGGTAGCCAGGGGTCCCTGATTTGTTGCTCAGCTGGGTACCGTACAAGAAGCATTTGCTTGACAGTTTGGTTGGTAAAGGTCCTCATCTTTTCTATGACAATAGTTATCTAAAACACAAGGCACAACTGGTAAAAGGCAAAAATTACTGTTAGCAACCCAAGAGAGGAATAAGCCAGGGAGAGACTGATTCCCAGAAGGGTCTATCAAAGACCTGAGATTGGGGCCTGGGAAGGTGGCTCAGTGGTAGAGTGTTTGCCTCACATACATGAGGCCCTGGGTTCCATTCCTCAGCACCACATAAGCAGAAAAAGCCAGAAATGGCACTGTGGCTCTAGTGGTAGAGCACTAGCCTTGAGGGACAGCACCAAGGCCCAGAGTTCAGGCCTCATGACTGACAAAAAAAAAAAAAAAAAAAAAAAGACCTAAGATTGCCTTTTCTGTTTTGGATTGGAGCATAGTACCTGACTTCCTGCATCCTGGAAGGAGTGGTAAGACTTTAGGATCACAGTAACCTGAGGAGGAAGTAGCAGAGATATTTAAAGGTACCAGAGCCAATGGATGTCATGGGCTCTTTTGGATACTTCCTGTTGGCCTGTGGGCATCAAGGAGTCACTGGAGCTGGGGTCTTTAGAGTCCTGGTCTGCTCTGGGCAAGGCAGGGCAGTGTAAGCGAAGTTTCCAGTTGCCTCTAGTAACCAGGGGGCTTGCCTTGTTCCAGGTGGTGTCCTGAGTGGGGGACTGTTATCCTGTTCTAAAAAACTTTTAGAAAGGTCAGGCAAAAGGCTGACAAGGTGACAAGGTCAGTTAACATAATGACACAGGAAAACACATACTGGCCACAGGCCAGAAAAGTTCCATTTGGAGCATAAGCCCAGTTGTGGCCCATCACAGGGAAGGAGGAATAACTGGGGGCAGGAAGGGGGTGTCTAGGGTTTGGCAACTGGGTAGGGGAGAGCATACTGGACTGGTTGGTAGTAACCAAGCAGAGACTACGATAAACACAAATAGCAGGTAACAAAGGCAAGACTGTAACTTTCTGTCCAGTTAGAAGGTAGATAAGTATGGACATTAGGTGGGCAAGCAACTATTTCTCTTGATCTCCTGGCTCTGATTAATTCTGAAAGGGTGATTATAAAGTGACTCCATTTAGAATGTTATTTCCTCTTATTCTTCTCAATGGTTTTGCATTGTCAGAACTGCCATCATCCTTGGGGTCCCAGCATTGGTTGCTGGGGTAGCTTGTCCCAGTTGGCATTCACAAGGTATGAACTCAAGGCCTGGGCACTGTCCCTGAGCACTTCTGCTTGAGGCTAGTGCTCTACCACTTAGTGTCACAATGCTACTTTCACCCTTAGCTGGTTACTTAGACATGAGTCTCTCAACCCATGCTTCCAGCCTGACTCTTGGCTGGTTAGTTGGGAGATGGAGTTTTAAAGGGATTTTTTTGTGTGTGCCCATGCTGGCTTTGAGCTGTGAAAGTAGTCTCTGTCACAAAAGCCCTTTTAATTTCCAATTAAAGCGACAAGGAGATCAACAAGGAGATAAAGGTTACCTGTAACTTGTTAACAATTGACTAACAATTAACTTGCCAGAGTTCTGTAATGACAAAACTCAGTAGATGTTTTCGAACTACAAAGGATTTGCACTCTAGGTACTGCCTGTTGCCTCTGGGCAGCCTGTTTAAAATGGCTTATATACAACATTTAGCTTTTGACAAATGCACAGACCTTTCCTTGGGCTACAGCAGCCTGTTTAGCACTCTGGTTTGCAAAAGTGTTTTTCTTGCTGGCTGAGGAAAGCTGGTCTCCAGTGACCCTAACATTGCCGAGTTACCTGTGTAGGCCTATAGACAAATCTTAATAGGGACATAATCTCAGATTCACAAAGGCTTTTTTTCCTTAACAGATGAATTATGTGACCAGTACCAGCCTAAAAGTCACTGCCAATTAGGACCATGAGCAGATAGAGGGGGTTTGGGATTTTAACCATCCCCCACATTTTACAGCCTCAGCTTTTTACTACTCATTATCACAGATGAGTGGCAAGTTCCTTCCTAGTTATGAACTAGACAGACATGGGCATTAGAAAGGCATTCTCTCCAACTACCTTCCCATGACTTCTAGGCTCACAACAATTTTGGAAGGGCCAAGCACAAGTGACTCCAGGATCTGACACTACCTTTGCCATCCAAGCAGTGGCTTGTAACTTCTTCAAGAATGCTCCATCATTGCTAGGGTCCCAGGAGTGTCTGTTCCCATGATGGGAAAATGCCTTTTTGGCATTTTCCTCTGGTCAGCTTCTGAACTTGAACTCTGGGCCTGAGAGCAGACCCTCAACTCTCCAGCCCAAGACTAGCACTCTACCACTTTAAATTCCAAAGCAACTCTCATTTTCAGCACTCTGATGGCAGATGAGAAATGACAGTCTCATAGGGACCTTTTTTTTTTTGCACAGGATGGCTCTGAACTACAAAAAGGCCACTTTACTCCAATTAAAAGCAAGAACTTATTAAGGGCCAAAGTTACATCTGAAAAACTTGAAAGACTCCTCTGTCCTACTCTATGGGGCTGCTGAAAACTGTTACCAAAAAACCCCTGTAGGGGCAACTAATATAGAAATTAAACAATTATTTTGGTAGTCCTAATCTATCTTTTCCACTTTGAAACAAACATTTACTTTTTAAAACTTCTTTGTCTAAGAAGCCAGCCATTCCAAGCTACTTCCCAAATTTTTACAAAGGAGACACCATTTTTAATCCCTTTTCCCAAATTCACTTTAATTTGCATTTAAATGCCTCTTTAAAACACTGGGCAACATCCAATACCTCTTGGCCTATGGTTTAAAATGGACTTTTTTTTTTCCTGTAGTCTGAGGTACCTTTAGGAAAATTTTAACTCAAATAGCAGCTTTTCCTTAATGCAATTACAAGCACCATCACTATATACCAAGAATCTAGATTTAGCATCTTTTTGCTTTTTAGAAATACATCCAATTGCAAAATAGCACAGAAATCAAATCACATTCTTTGCTCCTACAACCCTTATGGTCTGACTTGTGGAGATTAACATTACTGTTGAAGGAGGAAGGGAACACAAATCAGGACAATGTGAAGGTCCTAGCTTCAGTGGATCTGAGGTGGCTTGTGCCTTTCACGCTGAATCAGCAGGCTTTGGTTATGTGTGATGGAGCAAAGCCAGGGTCTGAGCTAGGGTGAAGCATTGTTGTGCCAGCTGCAGACCTCCAAAGACCACCAAGGAACTGGATCCAATGTAAGTACACGAAAGCCATTTGTTGCAAGCTGAGCCTGGACTCACAATCTTCACGGACGCAGCAGGTCAGAGTTGTGAGTCCCGGCCACATGTTCAGCAGGGTTTTTATAGGGTTTCCAGCAAGAGGAGGGGGTTTCCATCCTAGCAGATACATGATTGGCTTAAGGTTCAGGGGCTTCTACATAATTGGTCAGCATTTCACAGGCAAGTTTCAGGGTAGGCTCATTGGTTAGGGGCATAATCATTTCCGGTAAGGGTAGAGGCTTTCCAACTTAGTGATTACAGGATTGGTTAAATTATACATAGCAAGCAGATCATTGGTTGGGATACATAAGACTAACCATAGGAATGCAGGCAACAATATATTTTTTAACTGTTTATGACCCTACAGCTGCTTTTTCCAGAAACTTGACCAACCTGTCCATTTTCCAGCAACTGGGGTTGTGTTTCTCAATCCTTTGTCTAACTGGCAGTTGCTAGGGGTATAATTGCAGTTTCGATTGTGGGTTTTCTGAGAACCTTTCCAAAAACTGGTTTTTCCGACAACTGTTTGTCCCTTAAGTGGCTAACTTGTTTTCTTCCTCAACAGCATCTCCCAGAGTGTAGGATTTTTGCACTTTTCACTGTTTTCCTGAAAAATCTCTAGATATACTGGTTAAAGACCTGGTTACTCTGAGCACACTGGCTGGTCCCACTGGCAACAACTTTGCTTTATTTCCTGGGCATTTTCCCATGCACAGGAGCAAACTACATCCTGAGTCACTCTGGTCCCTTGATCTTAAAGGGAGTTGATTGGTGCACAGGAGAGAAAATGAAGAAACAAAACCTTAGCCTCATTTTACTAGCCATGTTCAGATATACAATATTTAACTTTTAGCATAAAGGGACATAAGGAATGACATAAATCACAACCAACTTAATTACCAACTTCACTTATATTTCAAAAGAAACCATTTAACTCCTTTCCCAAGGCAATTTAAAACTGCCTATGTTTTCTTTGGCTTATAGTCAGGTGATGTCAGAATTCTCAAATTAAATCACAGCTTCTGTTGAAATAAGTCCCATGGTCTCACTTATTTGTAATAATTAGTATACATCTGGGATAATCTTAGTAGATGAACAGAATAGCTGAATAGCTATGATGTATACATATATATTATACATATGTATACCATATGTATACAGATGTATACATATACATATGATATAAATATATTTACATATCATATTCATATGACGATATAAGATGATGCTTAGCAAAATGGACTCCAAGGCATGGACACAAGAGGTTTACTTTGTTGTCATTGTTCTCAATGTACTTTTTTCTATCATTTCCCCCTCTACCCTCTATGATTTATCCCTTTCACTGTATTCATTTTTGGTACACTGGGTATTGCATATACATTTATCTGAAATAGGGAAGGGGAGGGGAAACAACAATATGGTGAGACAAATGAACCTTAACAAACATAAAATAGTCCTGCAGTTCTCCTAATGGGGAAGAAATTTGAAAGTGAAAGAGCAGGAAGTAGTTCTGGAGTAGCAAGGAACTATGTCTAGATCCTTTTTACTCTGGCACAACTACACAATAAAAGTCCACTTATCTTTCTTTAAGACACTAGTGAAAATGAATTGGGAAATGTGAAGGAGGATTCTACTCGACCACACTTAGACACAGGAGAGTGTAAGGAATCAGAAAAAAATCTCACTCATTTTTTCCCTTCCCCTCCACAAATTAGAGAAATGTATATACAAGATGCAGGGCACAGACATCAAATACAGTGAAAACAGAGATTATACTCTGGGGGAGGAACATGCAAAGAAACAAAAAAATTACTTGATACATTATAATTATGTTAGAAACAATAGCAAGAAAGAAAAAAGATAGTTGGGAGTACATAAAATTTCTATTTATAAAGCCATCCAACCGCTTAATAAAAAATACTCTTTGTTTCAAAAAGAAAAATAAAGAGAAGAAAAGAAAAAAAAAATCTCACTCATAAGATCTAGAAGCACCTGCATCCATAAAAGGAGGTGCAAATCAGGAAAGAAGCTTCGAGCAATCTCCACTGAATAACAAATATGCTTTGGGGAAATATAAATGAGACAATTTAGCTGAGAGTAACAAGAGACAAATGCAGACAGATATGCTTTGGAACAAGATTTGTCTCCAGCTTCCTGATAGCATGAAGAAAGTGGCTCTCAGCTTACTTCTTCAAGGTTATGCAGTCTAGAAGATTTTCTTCATTAATATCTTTCTAGTGCTTTTTTAAATGTCATTTATTGCAGGGAAGAATTACTGAAGTTTTTTTTAAGTTTCTTCTTTTTTATGAATCTTATTCTGCTATGTATATATTATCCCATTATATTTATAAATGGGTGCATTGAAATTGGTTTAAAATCTAACACAATATATATTGTTCTTGTTATCATTTCTTCTCTATCAAAGAATAACGAATCTAGTATGTCTTATGGCTTATATGATTTAAATCTGGCCTCTATTTCTGTTATTTTATTTTTAATATAAGAGTTGTACATTTGTCCCCTATTTTTTATTCATTTACTTATTTGTAAGTAAATATCCAAATTTTATTGGAATACACTTAGTAAGCAGACTCATTTTTTTAAAGCCTCATTCTAAGAGAAGACAATGTGAAAGTATGTTTTAATCCTTTCAAAGTCCTCTAGTAGCATATATTCATAATAAAAATCCCAGTATAATATGACATATCCTTCTACCTATTTCATTCTTCAGACTTCAAATTTAACTGTTCAGAGTCTTCATAATTAACTGTTCAAAAATGTATCACTTTTACAGGTATTAGAAAACAAAACTTTTAATTAAATATTGAATTATATTTTTATATGAGTGACCAAATCCAGGCCTTCTTAAATAATAGGCCAGTAGTCTAGCTACAGCTCAGCTCCAAATCTGTAATTGAAATTGTTTACTCATGTAAAGAGGGCCATTTCAAATCTGCTCAATTCATTACAACCCAAAGTAATTTATTCCCTAAAAACAGATTTAAAAATAAGAATGGCCAGTCAGGTGATAGTGGCTCATACCTGTAACCCTAGCTACCCAAAGTGGTAGAGTTCTAGCCTTGAGCAAAAGACCTTAGGGAGAGAATCAAGTCCCATAGTCAAAAACAACAACAATAACAACAAAAGAAAAGAAAAGAAGAAAGAGAGAAAGCAAGAAAGGAAGGGAGAAAGCAAGCAAGCAAGCAAGCAAGCAAGCAAGCAAGCAAGCAAGCAAGCAAGCAAGCAAGCAAGCAAGAAAGAAAGAAAGAAAGAAAGAAAGAAAGAAAGAAAGGAAGGAAAGAAGAAAGGAAGGAAGGAAGAAAGAAAGGAAGGAAGGAAGACCTGGACAAATAATTGTACTTCCTTCCACAAGTAAACTCATTTTATTCAGTAAGTTTTTGTTTTTGTTGTTTAGACTACAATTTAATGTAGAATGATATAAAGATGATTCATTGTTAAGGTAAAATCATGCTACACAGGGAGAAATATGAATTATTTCAGAAATAAATGTATTTTCATATAATAAACTGTATTTGGCCTTTCCCCAAACAAATGTGTGTGTGTGTGTGTGTGTGTGTGCATGCGTGTGTAAAATCAACTGCTATAAATTTTACAAGAATTGGAGCATCTTATAGATACAGAAGAATAATAACCTAGGGATTTATAATGTCACAGGTATATTTACAATGCTTATTAAAATAAATTATCAAGTAGTAAAAGTAAACAGAAGAAAATTCACCAGGATGAGATATAATTGGCAAGACAAACAGCAATTAGTGATAAAAATCAGACAGTCATATTTAGATACAATACTGTCATTCAGATTTGATTAAGGAGTTGTGGAAAGAACCTCCAAGTGGTAGAAATAGTAACTTCCAATGCCTTGAATTTAATTCATATTGACTAAAGAAACAAGTGTGACTCTCTTAGAGCTAGATTAATTAGTTCCTGATATCAAGAGAAGGATTGACTATAAGATCCTGCATTATTCTGCTCTGCTCTGGCCCTGTTTTTTTCCATCATCAGGGTGTAATGAGTTACCTCCAAGCTCATAGCCTGTCAGACATCACTGTCATTACTGCTCAGGTAAAATGCCAGGACACCTCTTGAACTTACCTATTCCTGACATTCTTTCTCAATACTGCAAACAGTGTATCATCTTTCAGCCACATCTTTCTCTTCATCTATTTGAATGATTCTCTTTTTTTTTCCCTAGACATTTTGGTGATTTCAATTTGGCTGTCTATAGATGTTCTAAACTATAAATGAATATCATATATGTTATCAGATTAATATCAAATATGAAATGTGGGAGAATTTTTTGAGAATGAAAGAGTAGTTCATTTAAATGAGATAAGAAAGACTATTGAAGAAATTATTTTGTCATTGACAGTTTGTGATTGTAAGGTCAAATAATAATTTGACCTTCAAAAACAAAGAACATGAAACAATAGAATATAGAATTTGCATTTAGCTGTGGGCAAGAAGTACAAGTTTGCTAAACATAGGGCTGAGATTGTACTTAAATCTTTGAAGCTAACTGCTATCTCTTACTGTGTACATGGAAAGATAAAGGGTCCTTAAAAAGCCCCAGGGCCCTACAATACAAAGAAGTAAAATGAATTAGATGACAAGTATGAGAAAGCAGTAAGAGGCTCTAGGTGTTGGAGGTCAGTGAATTTCATCAGGTGAGTGAAAGAAGTATATAGATAAGATGAAAGTGGGTTGTGTATGAAATTCTCTTGATAAATAGGAAGAGAAATGGGCATAGATCATCAGATACAGAAAGCAAAGTTGACTGGTGATATTCACTAATGCCAGTTCAGTGGAATGATGTGGTTGAAAGCCTAAACTGAATGGGTTCTGGAGAGAATGTAGGAAAAGCAATTGTTAACGTAAAGTAAAGGAAGTTATCAGAGAATATTCCTTACAATACTATTATTCCCATAATGAAATAAGACATAAGTTTCATTTGCAGGAATAAAGAGGTTGAAAAAAACCCCAACAATAACCAAAAAAAATGAGGAGATGTGTGGGTTTGGAGGACAGAGCATAGGTTATACTATGTGCAATTGTTTTGAGCTATGCATTTTTACCTTCTAAAAACAGGCATATAGTATTCATTGATTCAGTTTAGTGATATGTTCTATAAGTTAATTTACAGTGATAGAAATAATAGATTTCAGAGATAGTACTATATAATCACTTGATAAAGAAAATTGATTGTTTATACTCATAAGTTTAAAAGGATAAAAAGATCTTTCACTTTCTCACCACTTTTCCTTTTAATCTGACTTTATGCTTGAGGTAAAGCATTGCTATGATTTCCCTGAACAAATTGCTTATTCAAACTTGTGACAGCAACTCTTCTGGCAGTCCTTAGATCAATGATAACTAATATGCAGTGTCTGTACCTTTTGGAATCATTTGTTTGCAAGCTACAGAAACAAATCAGGATGTTGTTAGCAAACATATTGAAAAGATACAGAATAAACCATAGAATCAACTCAAATCTCTAGGAAATAGTTATTGGAGAGGACTGAAAAAAACAAAACAATACAAAACAAAAAAACCTCTCGTACTTTTTATAAACCACTTGGAAGTTCCAAAACACAGAATAATCTAAATGACTGGTTCAAATGTTTAGTATATTCTAAAGGAATTGTAAACACTGTGGGTAACTAGTTCATTTTTGTCCTTCACTGTAAGACCATTGCTCTATGATATTTCATTAGTTCAAAGATCATAAAGATTCAAAACCATGACAGAATGAAATGAATGTAAAACTAAGAATAACCTAAGTCTTTTATAGTTTTATAAATATATTATAAGGAATCCAGGAATGATATATTATGTGTTAGATAGTCAGTGCAATTTAATATTGGAAATTATTTATTTATGGCTTATAACTTTGATTTTCTTTAATCCATAGTAAATTGTTATTTTTTTCAAATAACTTGTGATTCACTAGGCTTTTTCAATATAGACCATTATTACTTTTTCCTCATTTCAATACCACTGTCTACTCCTTCTACTACTCAAAGTTATACATAATTTTATTCCTAATGGGAAAAATCCAAATTTCAGAAAGAAAACTTGAGAAATCAGGTCTCTTACTCTGCTATTTACATTTTAATACTCTTTCACATACAAATATTTGCAATTATGTTTGACATATAATTTCTATAATGAAAAATCAATAAATACTTCTCCACTTATATGTCATTATCATAAGAATTTACATTATGGTGCTAGAACTACATTATACCATTCTTGATTATTTTTTAGACTAGATTTTTATAAATCTCTTATTGTATTAGTAATAAACCATATTTGTATATATATGAAAAGAGTTTTGTCTAACATGAATATTTGACATGATTGGTCATCAGAACCTTAGCATGAAGCAATGTTGTAATTTTCCTCATTCTCCAAATTTCATTTATGTTCTTCATATTAGTGGGAAGAAAAATGATTTACAATTATAGGAAAAAAATAGCAGAGAGAAAGCATATAGTTAAGAAGTAAGCAACAAAAGAGAAAGAAACAAATGAATGGAAACTAAAGTATAGATAACTAAAGTATATCACTTAATTATATTACAGTAGTAAAACAGTGATCAAGAGTATATCTACTAGCTGGTTGCCAGTGGCTCAAGCCTGTAATCCTAGCTATTCCGGAGGCTGTTATCTGTGGATTGCGGTTCAAAGATAGCCTGGGCAGGAAAATCCATGAAACTCTTATCTCCAATAAACCAACAGAAAACTGGAAGTGGTGCTGTGGCTCAAGTAGTAGAGTGCTTGCCTTGAGCTGAATTGCTGAGGTCCAGTGCCAAGAACCAGAGTTCAAGCGCCATGATCACCACCACCAACAACAAAAATGTATATCTACTAGAAATCAAGAAATTTTCCTGATGGAAATTCCCAAGAAATTGACCATAATCATAAAAACTAATAAAACTAGGACTTGTGTCAATATCATTCTCATAGTTTGAGTTTTACATAATAATTTTTCCCAGCATTTTAAAATTCAACTTCCAGATTTTGCCTTACTATTCCTCTTTAACAATTTAACTGTGTAGAAATGATTCAATGCATGCATGATTTTATACATATGTATATATGTGTATACACATCACAATATAATCATGTACATTTGCATATGTATACACATATATATGTGTGTACATGCACATAGACATATGCATCGTCAATATCTCAGTTCAATGTTTTTACTTTCCTAATTTGTCTTCTCTCAAACTCTCAACTTTGCCACCTTATCCTTTAATTATCTTTCTTTCTTCATTTGTTAAAAAAGTTCTGATAGGGACAGGAGAAAGACATCTTTCCAATTCATTCCCATCCAAGATATGAAATATGCCTTCAGACGACTCTAGATTGTTGCAGCAAGATAATCTGGAGAGAAGATGAAAAATCACATTTCCTTCTGTCACTATTTATGATGATGGCCTTGCCAAAGTTGTTTAGTGGAGCTGGTGTCTAATGCAAACTGCTCTCAGGCAAGGCCATTTTTATTTCGGCATCATAGTGCACGATGGGCAGGCCTTCAATCTTCAAGTTTGCTCTTGAAATTTATTTCTTTTAAAGTTCCACCTACTCCTCTTTGATTAATAGTTGAGAAGGTAAACTCACTCTTCCATTTAAAAAAAATAAGTGCTTCAGGGTCAATAATTTAATTTCTCCCACTGGACATCTTATAGTTACAAAATGGTCAGAGATTTTCTTGCTGAAAATAAATCGCGTATGTAACATACAGCCTGATTTCATTTTCAGAAGACACAAAATTTCTCTTTCCATAGTTTCAGTGGTTTTAGTGAGGTGAAGTTGCTGCCCTAGGGCAGTATACATGACTCTCACACTTGCCCAAACTGTAAGCTCAGTGACACATTAGAGTACAATATACATGCCCGAAACCTTTGTAGAGTGTAGTTTGAGACAAAAAAATTAATTGGTTAATCAGGAAAATCTACAAATGCTCCATCTCCTACTATCTTGTTCTTCTAGGAAGGTCAAAACTAAACTTCCAAAACCTCCCAAATTAACACCAGCAGCTAGCAAACCGAGAATTCAGAACACAATACTCTGTGGGTCATTTAATATTCAAATCAATTAAAAGATCTCCCATCAATATCATACTCTGGTAGTGCTCAAATCACCCTATAAAAGTGCACAATATTTGGAGATTACCAGTGCATATTGTTCTGTATGTTTTCATTCTTATCTACATTATTTTTTAATACTTAATGCGATGTAACTGCTGTCTAAAAAGTTGGCATACTACATTGTTTAGTAAATAATGACAAAATATCCATACATATTGAGAGCTGATACATTTTTATAATGTTTTTTTTAACCCATGATTAATTGAATTTGCCAGTGAAGAATTCATAAACATGGAGTGTGAATTATACTAGGAAAACTGTGGTAATTCAATTTACTTGCCTGGGGTTGTTTTAGAATTGCAAATGTTAAAGCTCTCTGACAAGAGAAATATAAGCAACTTCTGAAAATACTTTGTTTTTTGCTATGAAACAGCCCAAAGGAATGACTATTCTCTGTTTATCCTTATTGGTTATATTAACATAACCACAATTACTCCACTGCATACAGTGTAGGCAATAATTAGATAATAACAAGGATCATGCTATGCTGACTTCCATGGAATCCAAAGCAATTGGCAAGTGATTGTGTTAGTTTCTGTGTTGACTTTTCTATGTGCTGCATTATACTTGTTATCCACATTCAGAACCAAGAGCGACTGCTACCCATTGCAAATGTTTAGAATGTGCAGACTAAAAAAAAGAACATATATAATGCAAAATATTTAAGCATTACTGAGGAGAAATAAGGTTTGTAAGACAAAGTAAATACAAAATAATCATTTTTTCTGTAGCTACTAAGGTATGCTATACATTTAATTGAGTTATTCCTATCACTTAGAAGAAAGAAGAAAATCCTATTAGTCAAACTTTGTATTCATAAGGTAAACAGAGCACAACAGAAACTCAACCTATATTTTTTTTGCTTTTCTTTAAGTCTAGAGTACAATAATTTACATATGATTGAATTTATTATTTCCTCTTAAAACCAACTTTGCACATGTTATTAAAAATCCTATATATAAAAAATTATCACCTTTTCTATTTATAAATTAAAAGAAGGAAATTACTGCAAATAAGACAGTTTTTTCTTTCCATTTCTATATTATCTATAACGTATATGACACAGGATTTCTCTGATCACATTAAATCACAAATATATCCAGTTTTTCCATGTGAAACTATCAACTATTCAGAACATTATCTTCAGTTGAAGAAGGCAAAAATAAAAAGTGATTTTACAACTTACTTGATTTCTTTTCTTTCTTCTGTGGCAAATTCTAAAACTCAGCAAATGAAACATAGTGGTACATTTTTAAAAAACACAACATAATAATGCTAGAGTATTGGAAGGTATCTTACATGTAATCTCTTACATGCACCTGACCCAAGTAGCCTAAGCTTCATACTGATCATTGTCTTGATTATAAAATTCAAACATGATCTCTGTGTCTTTTTAGTACTTTTTACTCAATCTGTTTGAGACAGTGATGGATTTATTTTTTTTGCTTGGCTAAGAGTGCCTCAATATAGTTATATGAATTCTAGCTATGTTGGAAATCTAGGGTATTTTATTTTCTTCAACTTGCAAAGAGAAGCATTATTTTATAATTGGAAAACTTATAAAGACTAACAAATTTTGTTCCTAAATCTGTGTTTAAATTTCCATACTTTGATAAAAATCTAAATTTTAATGAAATGATGTACAATTGTTTACTGTAACCCATTAAACTATAACTGATGAATATAAGGTACTACAAAAAATTCAATGAATAGCCAATAAACACAGATATTAACAAAATTTCCAATGTAGAATATTCAAATAAAATCTAACCTTGAAAATGTAATAGTTCACTGTTTTATTACACAATTTACCAAATACGTACAGAACCAGAGAATAAGCTTTCATAGTTAAAATAGGGAAATTAAAGCAAGAAACAGCTTACAGAATTTCATTTTATTCTTATTTAAAATTTACATATACAGCATTTTTCGAACTAATGGCTGATGCCCCTACAAAAACATTAGAACTAGGACTTAGTTCTAGAAACAGATTTTAAAATTTAATAACAATAACTTTCTTTAGGCAATATACTTGTTTAAATATCTAAAAATCCATTTAGAAATATTGGGACTCATAGTTACTCTGCTTTTGTAGGTCTATAGCATTTTCTCTAGGTTCATCCATTTTGGATATTTTAGAATTAATATATCAATGTGAGTATAACCTGAATTTACAATACCTATAATTTACATTAAATATTTGAATCCTTATTATTATTTTGCACTTTTGGCACTCTACCATTTGATCCTGAATGAGGCTGTTTTTTTGTTTTTTTGTTTTTGTTTTTTTGGGAAGTAAATCTGTCAAAACTTTTCTTCCCATGCTAAATTAGGATTGTTGTATCCTAGATCTCACATTCCTCTGTACTAGGGATTACAGATTTGGACTACTGGAACCTGGCTTTCTTAATCTTCTTGTAAAAACATTTCATTTGATTCTATCTGGCTGTCTTTTGCTTTAGTGTTTAGGTGTTCAATTTAGATTCTAGAGGGAAAACAACACTCATGTAAATATTCATATTTTACAGGATGATGTGACTGACATTTGACTAAATTATACAATTAATTGAATGGCATAGTCAATTCTGAGATACAATGCAAATGAATGTTCATAAGTCTTAAATAGAAATGAAAAAATATCACATCTCACTGAAGGCAGGAGTGCTTAGAATGTAGAGGACAAGAGGCATTATATATTCATACATACACACAGGTGTATATCTATGCATAGGTATATATGTGCATATATGTGCACAATATATTTATTATATATGTGTACATATATGCACATATACATCGGAGGCAGACAGAGAGAGATGGAATGAGAAAGAGAAAGAAATGAGCTCATTAGGTTAATTATAAGGAATTTGCTCTGGAGTCTGAGAAATCAGGTGGTCAGCAGTCAGCAATCAGTCCCCAGGCTGATCTACCTGGGGAATTTTTAGTGTGAGTTTGATGACAGAAGACAAAGGAACACATTATGGTATATAGACCAAAATTTTCTCTTGCATCTTTTTCTTTATCTAGGTTTTCAATGGATGGATGAAATCAACTTACACTTTAAAAGAAGTGCAATTTATTGTAATTAATTCTATTTTTATCTCATCCAGAGAAAGACTCAAAAAAACATTTGAGCAACTTTCTGGGTACTTTAAAAAGCACAGTGGAAATAACATACAAAATTAACCTTTTTTTGGGGGGGTGGTAGGGAAGGGGGTCTGGTCGTTGGGCCTGAACTCTGGGCCTGGGCACTGTCCCTCAGCTCTTCAGCTGAAGGCTAGTGCTCTACCACTTGAGCTACAACGCCACTTCTGGCTTTTTTCTTTTTGCTTATGTGGTGCTGAGGAATCGAATTCAGGGCCTCATGTATGAAAGGCAAGCACTCTACCACTGAGCCATCTTCCCAGTCCAAAATTAACCTTTGTATCAACAAGAACCAAAGGAAATTTAATGGAGATATAAAACCATACAAAAATTATATATACATTATACTAAAGATATATTCATAATTAAACTTGGAGATTCATCTGACATATGATATCCTATGGGGTATGATATAGAATACATTTATGTAATAGCAACCTCTAGTAGTTATATAAGACAGGAAAATTAACACTTCAAAATTAAAAGGAAAAGTGTCAATACCTAATTAGGGCAGACTTCTTAAATGCGATAGTCTTATTTGGAGAGCAGGTTGAAGCAGAACACGTTTGATTGTGTGACCCAAAAAATCAAAGTAAATATCTTTCTTCCCCCATGTTCTTCTTCTAATGTAGGTTTGACATTCTTTGTGTAGCTTTCATTTGAATAAAGGTAGAAAGGTCTAAGATTTCACAGATATTCATGCTGGGAAGAGAACACCAGAACTGCTGGGCACAGGTCTCCACCGGATTTTGTTCCCCGGAAGCATCTCAGATGAACTGTCTGAAATTGCTATCACTTTAGCCCTGAATTGCTGAACCATGGGTACCTACAACTATAATACTATCAGGATTTGTGCTTAAAAATATGGGCATAATTTGATAGGCATTTTCAAATATTTGAAGCTAGTATTAAATGCTAGTAGAATTGTCCATGCCCAAATGTGAAATACACAATCATTACAGTTTTGAGTCTTGAGGTTTTCACTGATGAAAGTTGATGCGGAGTTCTGAGTAGTGCTAATGAAGAACGCAGTGATCAGAGAGGTCCTTCAGTGAAAACTTAGAGAAGATTAAGGAAAATGGAGGCAGTATTGGAGGAAAGGGGATATTTGAAATCATGACTGGGAAATGTGGCAACCCTTGGAGCAGAATTAATTGGAAGAGGAGAAAACATACATAATGAAGGAAATATCCAGGCAAAATCTGAAGATGCTACTTGTTTTTGTTTTTTGTTTATTTTAACTAAAACAAAAGAAAAGAGACCATTGAAGAAATGAAGATCTGTGTAAATAGTCTAGGTCTGGAAGAGTTCTAAATGGAGACATCATTTTGTTGCCAACTTCTGCACATGGCAAATCATTCTAAAAATATAGGGGGAAATAAGTAGCTTCCAGGCAAGATTCAGATCAAGGCAAAAACTGCAAAATCCTATGCTATGACCTTAGAAGATATGTGGGGTTGGACCAGACAGAGGGAGAAAGATAAAAGGAGTGACATGCTCAAGAGGCATTTTACTCATAAACTAACAAGTGCAATTGGAACACCCAATGCCACTACTTAAAGATAATAAAAAACAGAAGGAATTATGGCAACAAAATAAAGATATTTTAGATAATGTGCCTCTGGAGGTGTTTCCTTATGCTTTTCTCTATTAACTTTAAAGTTAGATATATTTATTTAAATTCATTTTGTGCTGTGTGGGGGAGGTATTCTTTACATATTTTTATATTGTTGAGATGTGTTTATTTAGTTTGTGTTAGTTGCATAAGTTTGCATTTCATTGCAAGAGTTCAAGACCAACATTCAGAGTGCTTAGATCAGACTCACTTTTCCATATCTCTTAAAATAGTTTGCATAGGTTTTACCATTCTATTTTGATAAATACTATCATTGACTAAATGGAAATTATGTTTCTTGTCTCTATTAATTGTCATTCTCCTGGGGAAACAAAGCTTATAAATCTACAAATGGGCTAACTGTTCACATAATTAATATAGCTCAGATTGCTAAGCTAGTAGGAATTTTCAGGGAACGTGCAACTCCAAGATGAATGAGTACACGGAATGCAATGCCAGTTGAGCATGAGCTGAAAACAAAGAGGAATCAGAGAAAGCATCCTGTAGGAATACAAAATACTATCCCAAATGGCCAGGGTCTGCTGATGTGTGGGAATCTCAAGAGAGAAGAAACAGAGGATCCGAGATATTCCCATTTTCTATCCAATTAAAAAAAGAATACTGATAAATATTTTCTTTGAAAAAAATATCTGAAATGATTTTAAGTTCAGAAAAAATGTGTTAAAATACCTTTTAATTTTAGTTGAACCATGGTTTAGTTTAATTCTCCAGCACAAACTCAAATATTTTCAAGGATGGCTATTGCAAACAGTAGTAATGATATTCTACAACAAAGAGGGGCTAAAATAAAAGCTACAGCTACTCTTGAATTGAACAGCTCTCTTAAATCAGAACTTCTGACATCACTAAGTTATAAATGTTTGGGCTACATTTCTCTGCTTCACTCATTTTTCTCTATCACATTGGTCCATGCACCTCTTCTCAGTGTGAAGTATCTAGTACTCATATAGATAATCTCTTTAAGCCAAATTTCTATTCTTTAATAGAATTTGTTGCCTCAATAAAAACAAAAAACAACAATTTTATGAATTTATTTATTTTTATGTATTTTTACCGGTCATGGGGCTTGAGCTCTGGGCCTGGGCACTGTCCCTCAGCTCTTCAGGTCAAGGCTAGTGCACTACCACTTGAGCTACAGGGCCATTTCTGGGTTTTTGGTTGTTTATTGGAGATAAAAGTTTCACAGACTTTCCTGCCCAGGCTGGCTTTGAACTGCAATCCTCAGATCTCAGCTTCCTGAGAAGCTAGGATTACGGGCATGAGCCACCGGTGCCCGGCTCAAACAAGTTTTTAAACTAGAGATACATAAGTACTGGAATTTGTACTCTGGACATTCCTTGTTCTTGCTTAGCAAACAGTCTACCATTTAAGCCATGCTTCCAAACCACAATATTTATATGTTTTTAAAGTTTAAAAATATTTTCATAGTAGTTCTAACTCTAGGAATGTCCACTTAAAATATTTTACCCTTAAAATAAGTGCAATTGATAGTTTTCTATGTTATAATAATATGGTACTATTTCATGTACTGTAACAGATCGGTCTAATAAACTCATTTCTTGCTTTCTAATTATTGTCTGGACTCAAAGATTATTATAAAATATTGTAAAATAAACCTCCCACTGTTGTTATTGTTGGTTTTTATTGTTCCATGGTGAATATTCAGCTAACCAGTACTATCATTATATGAGAGTTACAGCCTTCCTCCTAAAGTTTTTTTTTTCTCATAGATATATTGCCTATAGTAGACCATACAGATAACATGAATTTTTAAGCAAAAAGTTACACTGAATATGCCATTAATTTGAAGATTTTTCCAAGTAAAAATGGTAACAACTAATCCACATGAGAAAGAAATTTGTAGCCATGAATCTCATTAGTTTTATGAGGATCTGTATGTTCTCTAAGAAAGATACAACTTTGTATGGAAAAACGCATTCATTCTTTTGCCAGGGTAGTACCCAACATTTTCCTTTACCTCAATCACTTAAATATGTCTGTGTTTCTTCAACCTAAACCCCAATTGCTTGCTGTGAGAAACTTCTTATCATATAAGAATACAAAGATTTTTCTAGTGTTCCAAATATGGAATAATTAATGCCATAATAAAATATTTACAAATGGCTTACCAAAAACAATCCTTTGACTTATCTGAAAATTACACAGTTTATGCTTTATAACACACACATACAAAAGTAGACAGTCCAACTGTATCAAGAGTGTGGCTGATCTTATTAATTATTTTGTAGTTTTACCATTTGAAAGCTAAAGCCTGTGGTGAAATTGTCACTCCCAAATATACTTGCATGTAGTTGGGTGAAGTAAATCCTTTTAGGTCATGAACTGGAAGCCCTTACAAATAGGATGGGGGTTCTTATGTAAGGCACACACAACACCAAGATCTCTTTATCTCTTCTTTCTATGTGCAGATACAGTGGAAAAGGGCAGTATTGCAACGGTAAAGAGCACCACCATACAGGTGCCCTGCCTCAGATTTCCAGCTTCCAAAATGGTGTGAAATGATTCTATTCTTTAGAGGTCCAGAGTTCAGCCAAATGACTGAGGCAGCATATTATTTACTATGTTTTTGAAAATTGAGAACATTTTATTCTCAAAAGACAAATTAAAGGGGAAATTTCATTACTTTCACTTGCTTCTTTTATCTATTTCTTTGTTTTCTCTTCCTCTTCCATCCTCCTCTCCTCTTCTCTTCTTTTTCTTCCTCTTTCTCCTTTCGTCTCTCTACATGTTATTTTATTTGGTATTATTTTTAAGTAGTAGAAGGAGTATTCAAATCAAGAAGGAAATTTATGAATACAAGGCATCTTTATTGATGTCACTCCTTTCATCAATCTTTCCCTTTACTATTTTTAATTTAGGTTTTTATTTTTTGGCAGTTTGGGTGTCGTTGCAATCATATTCTATCTTTCCTTTAGCAGTAGATTTATAGGTATACAAATCTTCCATCTAATTTATAATTTTCCTACAACATACTCTGACTGAAATTATTTTCAGAATATTTAATTATTAGGACATGTTTTTAGATATATCAAGTCTTCAAAAAATCAAAAACCTGTTGAAGCATTCTATTTAATTTGTCTGAGGGCAGAATGCTAACCCACCATAGATGAGCTGAGTAATAACCAAAAAGCTACCATGTCCTTGCATACATACCAAATAGATATTTGAGTCTTTCTGACAGCCTGGGTTTTAGTAAGGCAGAAAAAAAAATGAATGCCAAGCTCCATACCATAATTTCTGTACTGCTCTTGCCAGGTACTACTGCTGAATTCCATTAGACCTAAAAGCTCTTCCAGTACTTCAAGAAAACATCAAGACTAAATCAGTCGAATCATGTATCACCATTTTTCTTGCTCCATTCTCAGTGTAGAAGCTCCCTGTAACTTGTAATTCATTCCTAGCTCCCTAGCAGTCTCTTTAATGTTCTTTTTCCTGGTATTTTCCCATTCCTAAAGCTGCTGCTTTAGTACTATGTCCTTTGTCTATTACATGTTCAACTATTTTACCAAAATATTTCTTATAATTTTGCTACTTAATAGAGACTCCTTAGTTTTTCATGCCCCAAATACTTGAAACTAAAATCTAATGTTCTAATCATTATTCACAAACTATTTGCTTCCATTTGCATGGAAAATTCATTGCAGATTTTTTCTATTTTGATAAATTATTTCCAACTTTTTCATATGTATTATCTTCATTCCCTGGAATCTTTATATCTGCATAATTCCTCCGCCATTGACCAGGATATTTTTATATACTTGATAAACATATCATTTCCTGCTAAGAATTTGCTCTAATCTCTTTATTTTTTGCCACTCATTCTATGGTTTATTCCATTCTGGATCATTGGAAAATAAAACATCCTTGAAGTTGTTATCTTAAATATCCAAATATCTAATCACACTCTTACCATCACAGACCATTTTCTTTATAGAACGGAAATTAATGGACCAATATTTAGTTGTCTTTTTCAGTTCTTATAACTCCTTTGTCTTTCTATTATTTTGGAAATTGTGAAGCAATGTCTATTGGAGTATATTTCTAGTCATTGTTGACAATTGCTTTATAAACTCAGATTATTTGTTACTAATAGTCAAGAAAACTGATGGCTTATTCACTGTTAATGATTATTTCAAATGATTATATCCTGGCCTTTTTATTTTATTTTAATTTTACTTTTGCTTTCTTCCCTATAAATGAAATTAAATTACTTCTCTCCATAGAGAAGAAAATTAAATCTATGAAGCTTGAAATTTCTTAGAATTTTAATGCTGCATCATTTCATCTTTCCCTTCTTCTTCATCAACAAGGAAAGTGTTTTGGTTTATCCCCTATATTTTCTTATTTTTTTTTCCTGTTACTTTCTCTTCTTCTTCTTTTTTTTTTTTTTGAGTACTAGAATTTGAACAAAGGTTTACACTCTCTTACTGAGTTGGTCAATGAGTTATATTTCTAGACTTGGATTTTTTGCTGCTAATTTTGAAAATGAGTCTAGTAGACTTCTCTGTGTGCGCTTAACCCATAATGCTTTGAGGTTTAGCCTCATGATTTGCTAGAATGATAAGATGACCACCAGTAGATTGCTTATATCAAATATTTAGCATTGGCCAAAATTATCTCTAGTCTCCTTTTAGGAAAGAAACATTCTATGCTGTTTCCCTTTACTTTCCACAAACATAAAATCTCTTTTTTTCGCTGTACTTCTTAAAATTACTTTTTAAATACTTTCAATTTTCAAATGAATGACAAGTGGAGTATAAAATGGTTTAACTTTAGTCTTTAATTCAATTTATAAAACTTGTGGAAATTATATAAACATATATATATATTCATTATTCTTCAACCAAAAATACTTTTGGATGAAAAAACATAAACATAAATAATTGAAAAGATAGAAAAACATTTTAGTATTTTATATTATTTTTGAAAAAATACTTGACATTTACAGTTTTCACTTAAAGAAGAGAACTGAATACTCTCAAACTAGATTGGTTGCATTCAAATACACTGAAGAAAAAAATCCGTGCAGAATACAGTACAGATCTTTCCTTTCATTGTAAAGCAGTGTTAGAATTAATAAATAATAGGGCAGGGTAGTTTAGTGGAACCTTGGGTTGCACCAAGAATCCTGTTTTGAAATGCTATATCACATATAATTTAATCACACCTCCCACCCACTTTATGTGATACGGAAACCTTCTGGGTTTTGGCTACCATATTAATTTTTCAATTTATCTTAGATTCAGGACATCTGCATGCTATTGATTTATAGTAGATGAAACGCAAAACACTCCTGCTGTACGATCAAAGCATGTGTGAGGCCTAAGAAGAGTATTGATAGAACGTGGAAAATGGACAACTCTCTCAATATTTTCGCAGGAAGCTCTCGATCGAGTGCTGTTTGACCTTCTTAAGTGAGCCGCTTGCTTTCGACACCCGCAACCGTTGTACATACATGATCACTTGGCAGTCAACACTCCTCACCATCTGTGAGGATGGCAACATGCCTGCTTTCAAAATGGTGTGCCAGTTTGGCCTGCAGGTGCCAACTCAGAAGATTGGCAGCCCAAAATTCTGCAAACGCGTTCTCTTGTTCCACGGGAAGCGATGCCACATTAACACCCACATGGCTTCTTACTGAAACACCACCTGTTCCTTACTTTTTAGGCCAAAAATATCCACAAAACAGGCCAATAGTGAGCTGTTGAGGAAACTGCCCTGAGTACCAATGGGATATTTCCAAGTATAATGAGATGTCCTGCTTTTAAAAAGTCATTTTTACCTTTTGAAAAAGATCATGAAATCATGGGTAGGAAAATGTGTAGCTCCCAAAGACTCTCTGAAAGAAAACGACTTGCAGCGGGGTAAGGAACTCAACATAACCACATATGCTTAGATTTCACATGGAAATGCATCTTTCTTTTCCTGTTGATAACAAATAGCCGATGGCTTAAATCTGCATTAAATCATTGAAATTATGGAGATTCCCTGGCTTATAGAAAGTTTTCTTTTCATATGTCTGTGTGTTTGTGCACATATACATTGATTTACAGCAAAAAGTCATAAAATAAACAATTGTACTACAATGGATTTATAATTTAGTGACTTTGGAAAGGAGATGGTACATATCTAGAGTTATGTTCAATAATTTTGGCCATTTCTTTTATGACAGTAAAAGTTCCAGGCTTTAGCCCTGGTGAATAATAATAATAATAATAATAATAATAATAAATAATAATAATATTCTATGTCTATGTAGCACCTTCTCTTAAAAATTGCAATATTTCATAGAGTAAACAATATTCACCAAAGTACAAATACTTCTTATTCTATCATTACATCACAAAGCTGGTCTAATTTCTACTTTCTTCCCACTGAAGACAAGCATCCTTCCTTTGCATTTCATTCACCTGGTCCTGAATTGCTTTCCTTTATCCATTCTCTCCTTCTTGCATAGGTTTGATTATAGGTTTGTGATATTTCTCCTATGCAAGAAAGAATTGTCCTGACCTTATACCCACATTCTTTCCATCAGCTGACTAGCACCACTGAATAAACACTCTGAAAGACTTCTGTGCTATGTCATAGTGTTCTGTGATATCAGTTCCATGTCACAGATGTCCTGTGTTGGCTATGAAGACTAAGTCAGAGGTGTTCTGTGATGGCTGTACTCTGTCATGGGTGTTCTGGGATATCTATACTTGATCATAGGTGTCCTGGAGTGTCTCTTCTATGTCAGTTTGCTTCCCTCCATTCAGGATATATCATTTGGAAAAAAAATGCTCCTCTATTTAAGTTCTCTACTATTCCAAGTTCTTCATTTTCTTTTCTTCTCATCATAGTGAAACTCCCATACTATTCTACAGAGTTGAACACTTCTATGTATTTTATTGACCTTTAAAAGATATTAAAGGGGCATTTTCATTATTGAATCTCTGTACATGTTTATCTTTCATTCTATTCAATTTCATCCATTTTATCATACTCATTCCACCTTCCCAAAGAGGATCCCTGGTAGATTTTCAGTTTCCATTTTCCATAATTGCAAATAATCTATTTTGACTGTATTCAACCTCTTTTATTTTCTCACCAGCACAAGTTCCTTCTGCTAATCTTCACTCACCCAGACTAAATTTGTCTTCTTCCATCTCACTGTTGATCATTAGCTTTTGCTGAGTTTCTTTGTGTTGCTCTCTGTTGCTTTTACTGTTACAAATTATACACTGTATTTACAAATGTGTGTGTGTGAGAGAGAGAGAGAGAGAGAGAGAGAGTGTGAGAGTGTGAGTGTGAGTGCATCTTCCTTTTTTATCCATTTTCTTGTTGTTGTGTACCTTGGTTGAATCCATGATTTTACTATTGTTGACAGTGTTGCAGCAGACATGGATATTCCAATGTGTTTCTCCTGTGTTGATTTACTATTCCATATACATACCCAATCGTGGTATAACTTATCCATAAAGAAGGTTTGTTTTTAAGCTTTTGAGAAAAGAGTCTCCATTTTCTCATCATATGCTGAAATTAAGGTATTTTCCTAGCTGCACCACTCTCATTTGCTTTTGCTGGAGCTTTTTAGTCTGTCTGTCATATAGTGAAAAACCTGAGGAATAAATATTGGTATTGTTTCAAATTTTAAAATCTCTGGTTAAAATTAACTACCTATCCATTGCTGCCAAATAAATTAGAAGATAATTTCCAGTTTTTAAATATTTTCCCTACCATAGAGGTAATATAGGTAAGTACATAAGAAAAATTTTATAATTTATCCTAATTATTGAGCACAAATTAAAAAATATTTATCACTATTATTTTATTATCAAAAATATTCTGTATCCTGTCACATTCACATTTGTCTTTTTTATTGATTATCTTGCTTTGGAATGTTGAAGTATATTGCATTATTAAGGTATATTGAAGTGGTCAGAGAAAAATATATCTTAAAATTCAAGTTATATTTATATAAAATTTTATTTTCAAAAATGGATACTGAACTAATAACCCATATAGATAAATAGAGGAGATATTTCAGTATTTATTTCAAGAGCCAAACTTTTTTTTTATTTTGAAAATACTGTACAGAGGGGTTACAATTACATGGTCAAGATAATGAGTACATTTCTTATCAAGCAATGTAGCCTCCTCCTTTGTTTCCCCTTCCAATCCCTTCCCTTCCTCCTCCTGTCCCCCTACTCAGTCCTCCCCCCCCACCCCCGCCTCCAACCAAAGTTGTAAAGTTCGTTTTTGACATAATAACTTGTACATCTCATTGTTGCAATGGGCCCACCTGTATCCCTACTTAAACGATTTGTTTTTTCCCTTCCCCTACATAAATTATACCCACATCAAATACAGTGAAAGCAGGGGTTATACCATGGGGGAGGGACATACAAAGCAACAAAGAAATCAGCTTCTAAATGTGTTAGAAACAATCGCATGAAAAAAAAAACATTTGAATTCATATCTTAGGGTTCATTTCCCTATATTTGACTTTATCTGCTTGACTCAGACATATACTAGTTATTGCAAATAAGGTAAACCATGGGACCTATGTTTCTTTGGGCCTGGCTTACTTCACTTAATATAATTTTTTCCAAGTCTTTCCATTTCTTAACAAAAGGGGCAATGTCATTCTTTCTGATGGAGGCATAGAATTCCATTGTGAATATATACCACATTTTCTTGATCCATTCATCTACTGAGGGGCATCTGGGTTGGTTCCATATCTTAGCTATGGTTAATAATGCTGCAATAAACATAGGTGTGCTGGTAGCTTTAGTATGTGGTCATTTTAGTATGTTATGGCAAGCTTTGCTTGTGATCCTTTGGGTAAATGCCCAAAAGTGGGATTGCTGGGTCATAGGGGAGCTCTATGTGGAGTCTTTTGAGGAACCTCCATGCTATTTTCCAAAGTGGTTGAACAAGTTTATACTCCCACCAACAATGCAATAAGGTTCCCTTTTGGCCACATCCCCTCCATATCTGTTGTTATTAGAGTTCTTGATTATAGCCATTCTAACTGGGGTGAGGTGGTATCTCAATGTTGTTTTGATTTGCATTTCTTTTATGGCTAGAGGTTGAGCATTTCTTCATGTGTCTATTGGCCATCCTTCTTTCCGAAGTTTCTCTTTAAGTCTTTAGCCCACTTATTTATTGGGCAATTGTTTCTTTGAGGATTTGTGGTTGGGGATTTAAGGTCCCATTTTTTTTTCTTGCTATTGTTTCTAACATATTTATAAGATGATTTCTTTGTTGCTTTGTGTGTCCCTCTGACAGGGTACAACCCCTGCTTTCACTGTATTTGATGTTGGTATAATTTGGGGAGGGGAAGGGAAAAAAACAAAATTTTTGAATGGGGATACCGTTGGACCGACTGCAACAATGAGATGTACAAGTGGTTATGTCGAAAACGAACTTTACAACTTTGGAGGGGTTTGCGGGGTGGAGGGCGGGGGAGGGTCAGAGGGAATGGGGTGAGGGGGGAGATGGGAAGGGATGGGAAGGGGAAACAAAGGAGGAGGTAACAATGCTTAATAAGAAATGTACTCACTACCTTGCTCATGTAATTGTCACCCCTCTGTACCGTATTTTCACCAAAAAAAATGTAAAAAAAAAGTCAATGGCTGTTTTATGACTGTTATAGTGCCAATTTTGATGTGAATTATAACTATTTTCAAAATCAGTCAAAGTTTATAAAACAAAATATTGCTGATCAGCATTTGAGCACTCAGTCACTATTGGAAATTAAGTTTGCTAAATACAGACATTTTCTTAAAATTATAAAACAGGAGCCAGTCTGTATCTCAGTATTCAGCAGACAGAGACCAGAGAATCTCCATCTGTAGGCTAGTCTGTCCTACATAGGAACTCTATCTAAAAATAAATGACTAAATAAGAAAATAGTGTAATGTAGATGAATGATACTTTACAAATATTTGAGATATTATATTAGCAAATCACTACTTGATAGTTCTTATTGTAATATATTTCCTACTCTTTTACATGCATTGAGATGACAAAAGGAACCAAGCCTTGTCCAAGGAGTTGGAAGAATTCAGTATTGAGATTTAGTTTACCTTGAACATTTTAAGAGTGACAATCAAACAACTAAATCACTCAGAGTTTTAATATTTTCAACCCTAAATTGATAGAGATGATGACAATAATGATTACTGACATATTTGACAGATAAAATTCTATGTTAATAGAAAATACAAGCCTGAATCTTCAACAAGTCTACTAGGGAGACAAAGAGAACTAAACTGTCCTGACAAAAAGTAACTAAGTGCTTGCCTTTAACAAAGAAAGAGGGTGAGGTGACAGTAATGAAGCTACAGAGAATATCTGAGTCTAGAAAATGATTCCAAAATCTCATAATTTGTGAAATTCATGCAAGTAAATCACCTGTACAAAACTAAAGCTAGATTCTTCTATATCACACTGCAATCAACTGCAATCACACACAGAATCAACTCCAAATGGATCAAAGACCTCAAAGTCAAAGCAGACACCCTAAAAACATGACAGGATGGAATAGGAGAAACCTTAGGTCTCCTTGATACAGGCTGAAATTTTCTTTTCTTTTTTTTTTTTTTTTGTCAGTTGTGGGGCTTGAACTCTGGGCCTGGGCGTTGTCCCTCAGCTCTTCAGCTCAAGGGGAGCGCTCTACCACTTGAGCTACAGCGCCACTTCCGGTTTCCTGGTGGGTTATTGGAGATAGGCGTCTCATGGTCTCTCCTGCCTGGGCTGGCTTTGAACCACGATCCTCAGATCTCAGCCTCCTGAGTAGCTAGGATTACAGGCGTGAGCCACCAGCGCCCGGCAAGGCTGAAATTTTCTTAATAGAGACCCAGAAACACAACAAATCAAAGACAGGTTGGACAAATGGGATTGCATGAAACTGCAGAGCTTCTGCATGGCAAAGTCATAGCTAGCAAGATCAATAGAAAGCCCAGGGATTGGGAGAAGATCTTCCCTAGCCATACAACAGTCAAGGGTCTCATATCTAAAATATACCTGGAACTCAAAAAGTTAAATCCCCTAACAACAAATCATCAAAGAAACAACTGCCCAATAAATAAGTGGGCTAAAGACTTAAAGAGAAACTTCTCTGAAGAGGAAAGAAGGATGGCCAATAGACACATGAAGAAATGCTCAACCTCCCTAGCCATAAAAGAAATACAAATCAAAAAAACATTGAGATACCACCTTACACTAGTTAGAATGGCTATAATCAAGAACTCTAATAACAACAGTTGGTGGAGGGGATGTGGACAGAAGGGAACCTTACTGCATTGTTGGTGGGAGTATAAACTTGCTCAACCACTTTGGAAAGCAGTATGGAGGTTCCTCAAAAGGCTCCACATAGAGCTCCCCTATGACCCAGCAATCCCACTTTTGGGCATTTACCCAAATGTTCACAAAGAAGACCACATTAAATCTACCAGCAGGACTATGTGTATTGCAGCATTATTTACCATTGCTAAGATATGGAACCAACACAGATGCCCCTCAGTAGATGAACGGATCAAGAAAATGTGGTATATAAACACAATGGAATTCTATGCCTCCATCAGAAAGAATGACATTGTCCCTTTTGTTAGGAAACGGAAAGATTTGGAAAAAAATGATATTAAGTGAAGTAAGCCAGGCCCCAAAAAACATAGGTCCCATGGTTTCCCTTATTTGCAATAACTAGCATATGTCTAAGACAAGCAGAAAAGAAAAGATCAAAAGCTATGTACATATGACCATATAACATAATGTTAAGTAAAATGAGCCCCAACACATGGACTTAAGTGTTTTTTTTTCTTGCTTGCTATTGTTTTTAACGTACTTATAATGTACCATAGGATTTTTTTTTTCTTTTGTATGTTCTTCCCCTATGGTATAACCCCTGTTTTCACTGTATTTGATTCTGGTGCCCTGCATCATGTATATACTCTTTTTAATTTGGGAAGGGGAAGGGAAAAAATGCTTAAATGGGGATACATGTTGGCCCATTGTAACAATGAGATGTACAAGACACCATGTTCAAAACGAAGTTTACAACTTTTGGGAGTGGGAGAGGGAGGGAGGAGTTGGGAAAGTGGAGAGGGAAGGCATTGTAGGGCAAAAATAAAGGAGGAGGTCACAATGCTCGATAGGAAATGCACTCATTCCCTTACTCTTGTAACTGTAACCCCTCTGTACACCATTTTTATAATAAAAACATATTTAAAAAATTGAACTAATCACCTAAAATAAATGGCTATATACATAGCTAATTTAAAAAGTTATACATATATGCAGGTATGTTTCCATAAGTAATAATGTGAAGCATTCAAAACTACACACAATAAGTTTTATTAGTACGTGTCTGCAATTTTTAAAGCTTTGTGATTTAGATAACTTAAGATGTTTTACTAACTTGCTATGTTAAAAATGTACATGTATTATGATTTGTAAGTAATCAAAGGCAACTTTCCATCCAGAATTATTAAATACAGTATCATTGTCTCATTAACAAAATCATTTTCTTAGGTCACACAAATCTTGCAAGAATTAAAATACAATTATTTCCAAGAAAAAATTTATCTACTGATTTAACACATTTCTTAAATTTAATCTAAGTCTATAATATTGTACAATTTTACCATAGTAAAATGATTGTTTTAAATATTTAATATAAATATATACAATATGGAATTAGGAAAAAAACGTGTTTGAAAGTTAATGAAATACCTTGTTAGTTATTTAAAGTCTTTTCAGAAATGTTGCAGGCTGAAAAGTTAAGAGAATTGGGAATCTCAAAGTTTACTTACTTCAATACTTATTTCAGCAGGACTTTAGTGGCACATGCCTGCCATACTAGCCACTCATGGAACTGGATCTGTATATTGCAGTTTGAAGTCAGCCCAGGCAGTAAAATTTGTAAGATTTCTGGAAGAAACAAAATCTCCATTTAAAAAAATAGCCAGATGTGCAGTTATGGCTCAGATCCTAAATTCCAGCCTTAACTGAAAACAATAACAGTCTGTGCCCAGACCCTGAGTCCAAGGCCAAATATTGGTACATTCCAAAATAAACACTTTCAAAATTTCAGTCCAATATGTTTGCAATAGCCAGAACTACACCCAAGTATTTATATTTGGGATTTAAAAGAATCTATACACAATCATACATACTACAAGGAAAAGACACAAAGAAAAAAGTATGAAATCATTTCCAAAAAAATTGAGTTTTGAGGTTGTTAATTCATCACTCAGAGATATTATAATTTGGGGGTGAATGTTAAAATTATTTAAACTATAAGAAAATACACAGTATATTACATAATTTATCAAAACTTAATTTACAAATATTAATTTAAATAGGTAAATAGTTTTATTGAATTTATTTAAATTTTGAAGTAGATACCTCTTGCTTTAAAATCTTCTGTTGGCACTTTATATCATCTGATGAGTGTGTGCTGCAATGCTTCTAGTTCAAATTCTAAATAGTCATACTTTCATATTCTCTTCCAGTCCATATATTCTGTGAGGCTGTGATTATTTGTCCTTTTGTATTAATCTATATGTTAATGACTTGTTTATGAAAGGACTCAGCTGAGAGTGGCTATATTTGTTAAACTATAGAGACATAAATTGACTTGTGACAGAACCAGGATTAAAACTACCAGAGTTCCTGACCAGTGGCAGCAATTTCATTGTAACTTTCTTGTAAAGCTGTAGCTTGGCTGTGTAAGATAGTTCATATGTGAGTTAATATGATTAAAATGAAAGTATCATCAGGTTGACCCATTGTAACAATGAGATGTACAAAACACTATGTTGAAAACGAACTTTATAACTTCCAGGTGGGGGGGGCAGATTTGTGGAGGTGGGAGAGAACAGATGGTAAGGGGAAAACAAAGGAGGAGGCAACAATGCTCAATAGGAAATGTACTCATTACATTGCTCATGTAACTGAAACCCCTCTGTACCATATTTTTACAATAAAAATGTACAAAAATATATTTGTCAGTTATAGAGACATATATTTAACCTTATTGGCAATAACAATTTAGTTGAATAATGGAATGATCTAAAATTAGCTTTTGTAAATGCAGAGTATTGGGTTTTGAGAAATGACACACATCAGAGCTAGTTAGTCACTATAGTAATCACAACATTATCTATAAGTATGCCATCATAAAATAAGTTATGTAGTAACTTATGCAGTAACTACCTATATTTATGTATCTTTTTATATGAATTTATAATCAACACTTCAATTGTAAAACAACAATACATAACCTGACGTTTTTCCAATTACAATGAAAATTTAATCATACACATATCAAAACATATAGGTATATGTATTCATACACATATCTATATATCTTTGCATATATGTGTACATAAATATATATGTGATATATATATATATAAATTGTTAAAATTGTAGTAATAAGAGAAAAAATTTAATCTGGAAATTATTACTTCTGTCTTTAATTCTAGCCACTTAAGAGGTAGAAAAGGAAAGGGTTTCATTTCATGGTCAACCTTCTTACTAGAAGTTAGTGAGACCATCATATCAATGAAGAAGCTAAGAATGGTGGTATGTATTTTCTCTCCGAGCTATGAGAGAGGATCTAATGGGAGGATCAATATCTGAGTTGGGCCCTAGACAAAAACATAAGACTATCTGAAAAAGAACTAAAGCAAAAGACCAGCTGAGGCAAGAGTTAAAGAAACCTGAATTACTCAGGCAGATTCTTGGAGAAAGAAGAGAAGGGATATAAAGTGACATTTTGCAAAATGGAATACGAACAACCCATCTGATATCAAATTTAATTATTTTGAATTATATAAAATATAATGCTATCAATTTAAAATAAATAAAATTTAAATGGAATGTCATCACTACTAAATAGATTATACTTTTCTGGTCCATTGATTTGTCATATATTCTTAAGGAATTAATAGTATATTTTTTAAAAGCAGTATTATTTTCCTTTGAAATTATTTTTACAATTTTTCATTGTAATGCAAGTTTTTTGTTTTACTGAGATTCTTTTGGAGACTGTAGTAATTTCCAACAGTATGTACTACTTTAATATGCATCAACTTTAATTTTCTGAACCACAAATGATAGTACATATTTGAAAATAGAAGACTGATATATGAATTGCATAATCATAATCAAACATGATTGATAACATTTGTTCTGACTTAAAATTGATTCTATTTGCAACATTAATTGATAGGTAATGTTTGTAACGAAATTATCTTCATTTGTGGCATAAAATATCATGAAGGTGTGAGTAAAAGATTATTTAAAAAAGCTTCAGAAATTACACATTGATAAGCATATACCTTTGAAGATTAAATTTCCCCGGTGTTCAGTGTTGGGATTACAGGTATGTGTTATCACTCTAGGTTCCACAAAGAACATCTTAAATGAGGAATAGTGGTGATGCATATCCATCTTATTTTCCACATTAATACAAATTTTTGCTGAAAATATTCTAATATCAAAAAGAATTAATATTTCAAAATAGAATTTTGAAAAGTTTTTTGAGGATAAAATGAATATTAAGTTTCAAAAAATTTACAGAAAGTAACCCTTTTTATAAACAGAACACACAGATCTTGTAAATATCTGTGATTATCTTTCTAATTTGTTGTGATAAGGTAATGAACACAGTGTAAAACTTAATATAAATGTAAATTTCTAGACTTCTGAATGAATAAAATCCACAAGTATATATTTTCCATAAAAAGGAGCTAGTCTATTAAATGTCAAACACCTGCCTCTTAGACATATAGGTAGATTGATACAAAATGAAAATCTCCAAGTGCCACAAAAGGATAAGATGTGGGAACATTGGCAAAACAGCAAAAGAAATATTAGGATAGAAATGTTTACTACAAACATAGCGGTAGGCCCGAAGGGGTGTGTGTGTGTGTGTGTGTGTGTGTGTGTGTGTGTGTGTGTGTGTGTAGTCTATTTCCACAGCTACCTTTATCTATATACCATCTGTCTTTCATAATATGTATGTATTGATAATAATAATTTTTTTCTTTTGGTAGTGGTGGAGTTTGAACTCCAAGCTTTGAACTTGCCAGGTAAGTGCTCTGCTCATAGGTCATCATTTTTATTTGCTTTGGGTTTTTTGTTAGAGTTTCATGTTTTGCCTGGACCTACAATCCTACCGATTGCCTCTCTCAAAGCTTGTCTTATAGGCGAGAGGTGCCATGTTTACCCAAATTCTCAGATGAGATTCAATCTTACGAACTTTTCACACTGATTTGCCTTGAACAGTGATCTGTCTCCTGATCTCCATTTCCCAAGTAACTCAGATGATAGCTAAGAGCCTTGGTGCCTAGCAAACTTAAAAAACAAATAAACAAAAAAGTAAACAACAAAAAAAAACCAGAATCTCATTTAGCATTTCCAACAATGATATTTTAAAGATATAAAACAAAAAGGAAATCAACTAAACTATGCTAAAACTTCTTGCAGAAAATGTGGTACTAAACAAAGAATACATTCATTCATCCTAATGTGCTAATTCTTAATTTATAAGAACCACTCCACATCAAAGCAGGTGTCTATTTCTGGATATAATTAACATTAATCCAACTTCTAGTCAAGCTGTTTGACAAATCTTGTTTTAATTGACATTTTGACAGTAGAGTTTTATTACAAAATGCTGGCAAGCTCATAGCCAAATAACCTTCAGTATAAGGGGCAGAAACTGAAAATACGATGAAAATTGATTATACTCCTCAGCATTTATTCAAAGAGAAACAACCAGCAATGAAGCAAAAAGGAGTAAGACCATTCTTTACCCCCTACCACAGGATCTAAATTCTGGGTCCACTAACGCCATCACATGGTGCTACAAGTCAAAGAGACAATATGTAAAGAGTCTTAGAAATACACTGTCTTTGTATAGGTCTGAAAGTCAAAGTGGAGAAATGAAGGGACCAGTTTCTCATTAATGTCTACCCAGGAAACCTAGTAGACATGGTAGTTCTAGCCTATGAGACTAGTTTTGATAAAAGCAATAGGTAGGATTATAGGCCCTGGTAAAACATGAAACTCTAGCAAATAACCTAAAGCATAATCAGAATAGAAGTATTATGGCTCACGGGCAGAGCACTTCCCTGGGCAAGCTCAAGACTTTGAGTTCAAACTCCAGTACTACAAAAAGAAAAAAAATGTTGTCATAATTGGAGATTAGGCCTACCTCTGGGATTACCTCCAATGATTTACAATCTGACACCTGTCCCCTCTAAAATGATATGCCACCTCCTAATGGTGCTATGACTTTTAACACATGGGCCTTTGCAGAAAATTCCACATCCAAATAATGACACAGTTATTGTCATACTTGAGCTTATTTAAGATTGTGGCATTTTTTTTAAATTATACTGATTGATTTGGAGTGAAAAGAATATGTAATTAATATGTTAAAACAATATGGTGTGTAATTAATAGAATATCAGACATCTTCTCTCCCTGCCACTAAAGAAAAGGTTCACTGGAATCACTCCTGGTTTCCAATAAAGAAATTAACCGTATATTAGATCTGAATGATGAGTACTTTATAAACTCAGAAAGACACATTGACTTTAGTCCTTTTTCCTAAATAATTACATAAGGAAATTCTGTTGCCAAGACATATTAATTTTCTAAAATTTTAGTTACATAAAACTTGTAAACTTATATTGGTAATCTTATATAAAAAGGAAACTATAGCTGTTCGTGACATTTACATTTATGTAATCCTCAGAAAAATGTTACTAAAATATTTTGCTCAACAGTAAAGGGTATAATTAGAAGTTTAAAGTTGATGGAAATAATTCAGCATCCATCTTAAGAAAGATGAGCTTGTATTCATCTATGTGTCTGTTTCCCTGAATCATTTCATCTGATTTTGCATTTATTTTTACATTTCTATGTCTTTTCCACTCTTTATATTTGTGGCTATTTGACATCCAATTAATTATGATTGTAGAAATTATGGTAAAAAGAAATGAGTATTTGAGAAAAATTTTGCAAAATATTTCTAGTTTTCAAATCATTACAATATACTCATATCAATAATGTGTGTGTGAGAGAGAAAGAGAGAATGTAAGCATTTCTAAAGAAGCACTAGGTAGCATTAGCCTTACTTGCTTAAATAAACCTAAATAACTCAAATCTATTTGCAACAAAATCATAAATGCAGACCAAGTTAAAGAAAACAAGACACAAAGAAACTTGTTGACAAAAGAAACTTTCTTTTCTACAATTCTAAAATGTTTGGAATTCTGGATGAATGCATACTCATAAAACAATTTTCTTAATCATACATCCGTGCAAGAATAGATTCCATCTGAGCTGTGCATTGTTGTCTTAAGCTGGAATCCAGTCTACTCAGGGCGGCAGAAATTGAGAGCATCAAAATAAGAAAACAGCCCAGTCAAAAAGTTTGGGAGATTCGATTCCAACAGAGAGCTAGATAGCAGGTGTAGGCGTGAAATACTACCTACAGTGGAAAGAATAACATGGGCAGATTGAGTACAGGCACTAGCCCAGACAGGAAACCAGACCCTATACCAGAATTAACCAGCAGAAATCAGGGTTAGAGATACAGCTCTTCATTAAAAAGATCCTTCTTACCAAGTATAAGGCCAAAAGTTCAATTCCCATTACTGCCCTAAGGAGAGTAGATTTCATCTAAAAATCATTAACTGAATGCTGCAAGACAATAGAAACTGAGATGAAATAGAGAGGTAGCTGGACTCAGGTGTCTTACGCAGAATTCCTAGCTTCCCTGAAGGCTGAAACGTGTAGATCCCGGTTGAAAGCCAGACCTGGCAGGTACATCCATGAATCTCTTCTCTTCAATTAACCACCAAAAAGTCACACATGGAGCTTTGTCTCAAATGCTAGAGCACTAGCTGTGAGCCACAAAAGCATAAGGGATAGCATCCAGGCCCTGAGTAAAAGTCCCAGAATTGGCACATCAAATAACGAGAAAAAATGAATATGGCTAATTGTTTTTATTTTGTTCAGGTACTGTGGCTTACACACCCACTTATTAAGCATCTTCTTTTTTACATGGCTTGCACTTTACCATTTGAACCATATCTCCAGCTCCAGATTTTGCTGATTATTTGGACAAAAGAGTTTGTCTGCCTTGGTTGATATTCTCACAACCCAGCTTGCTAAGTATCTAAGATGATAGATTTGAGACACTAACTTCTGGCAAACTTATAGCCTTTACTAGAAGAATATTAGCACGTGGGTTCTCAGACATAGAGGAGAAACTATCACATGGCTAGGAATTTTAGCTAAGAGTCAGTCCTTGCTCTGAAATGGCATTTATTTTGACTCAAGTCTTGACCAAAGAACAAAACATGATAATGTATGTAAAGCATGATTGTAATCAATAAAATACAACTCTTTTGTAAAAGATCTTAGTCACTGGCCTACCAAATGTATTATTATGGAAGAAACATATATTGCAATGAGAAAAAATGACTAAGATATTCAGATAGTTGGAATATTCATCTTTTGAAATAGCAACCTTTTAAACAACCATAATGTAAGGAGAAAGAAAAACAAAATAAGACTATTCTTCAAATGATATTTTAATCAATAATAATTATATATCTAGTAAACAAACTAAATATATAGAAAGGCAGCATATATTTGTATATATTCATACATATATATGCATATACATACATATGCATAAGTTATGTTGAAAAAGCTTAGTTTCTATCTCTTCTTGAAATAAAGAAAACAAATTAGATAGAGATGGAGATAGATATTGACAAAATCATTCTGATATAAATGTTTATATGCCTGTTTCAAATTAAACAATGAAATCAAAAACACTAATTTGCTTTATTACTTTTAAAATGGTCATTATAAAGGAAATGTGCCTTATGAACAGACTAAATGCATACATTTAATATCATCCCCATTTGTTTATTTTTAAATTATTTAAACAATGACACCCTATTAAAACCTTGCTTTAATTTTTAGCATTCTACGCCTAGTTCATTGCATAAGGAAGAGAGGCATAACTACTCCCCTTATAAAGAATTCAAAAACCATGTATTCAGCATTGGCTTCACTTGAATTGCTTGGTAAGTGTTATTGCAAGAACCCTTTTTTTTTATGCTCATAATATAACCCTAATCTAATTATAATAACCCTAATCTTTTGTCCTCACACAGTAGTATCAAAATTTAACCAACAAATTGGGCTGCCATTCTGATTTTTTTTTTTTTTCACTTGTGGGGCTTGAACTCTTGGCCTGGGCGCTGTCCCCCAGCCACTCAGTTCAATGCGAGCATTTGAGCCACAGCTTCACTTCCGGTTTTCTGAGTGGTTTATTGGAGAGTCTCACCGAATTTCTTGCTTGGGCTGGCTTCAAGCCGCAATCCTCAGGATTAGAGGATTAGAGGCATGAACCACTGGCACCTGAGACCATTCTGATTTTGAAGGACAACATCTGCATACACAAACAATCTCCTTAGAAAAACAACAAAAGTCAAAAGGGTTGAGAGCATAGCTCAAATGGTAGAGCATCTGTTGAACAAGAACAAAGTCTTGAAATCAACTGCAACTATCACAAAATATTAAAAACAGAAAAGATCATGTTTTTTCTTTCTTGCTATTGTGTCTAACATATATTTATATATTTATATATTTGTTGCTTTGTATGTACCTCCCCCATGGAATAACCCCTGTTTTCACTGTATTTGATGTTGGTATAATTTGTGGAGGGGAAGGGAAAATAACAAATTGTTTAAGTAGGGATACAGGTGGACCCATTGCAACAATGAAATGTACAAGTCGTTATGTCGAAAATGAACTTTACAACTTTGGCCCGTGGGGGGAAGGGGGGAAGGGATGGGAAGGGGAAACAAAGAGGAGGCAACAATGCTTGATAAGAAATGCATTCATTACCTTGCCCATGTAATTGTAACCCCTCTGTACGGTATTTTCACAATTAAAAAAAAAAAGACCAGTTACAGAAGAAGCATATGTAATTTATAATAGCCATGCCTCCTGTGTTCAGACCTGCTTCTCCCATGCACTGATCAGATTGTTACTCATTAATTTTTTCATTACTTTCTAGGTACACTTTTTTAGATTCCACAAGTGTGAATATACAGTGTTAGCACTCCTGCATTTTCATCTGTTACTGTAGATGACAAATTCCCATTTTATGTACGACTGAATAGTATTCCATTATAGATTGAGAGAGATATTATATCAATTATATATTCATGTATATATTATATCCATTCATCTATGGATAAATACCAAGACTGATTACATGTCTTAGCTATGCTAATAGTACTATTGTGAACATTAGTGCAAAGGACTCTTTTATTTATTTCATTTTCTTTGGATTCAAGATCGGATGATGGGATTGTAGGATCTAATGGAAGTCTGGTTTCAGCACTTCTGAGAAGTATCCATTGACACTTTTTGTTCATGGCTTAACTAACTTAACTTTCTACACACAGTAAGATCAGTCCCTTTTCTCCACATCATTTCTAGGACTTTGTTGTCTCTCCTTCTGATACTAGTACAAGACTATGAATTTTTCTGATTAGTGATGTAGAACATTCCTTTCATATTTTTGTCATTTGTTCTGGGTTATGTATAACTATTTTGCTTAATGTATTCAAAAATATAGAAAAATTAATAAACATCAAGTTTTACTGCCAAATTAGTTATGATGCCCAGGAAACAAACTTTGTATTATTCTGAAAGACTTGAACTAAACTTATAAACTTTACATGTCCAGAAAAATAGGCATTCGAGCATGTGTGTGTGTGTATATATATATATATATATATATATATATATATATATATATATATATATGAAATATGGGACTGAGAATTATTTTCACAGGTATTCACATTATATAGTGAATTATTCATTGAAAAAAAGTATTATTGACATATACCAATGTGATTTTATTGATACTTACCATCTTTTCCTTTTTTTCTATTGTAAAAATGTTGTACAGAGGAGTTATAGTTACCTGAGTAGGGTAATAAGTACATTTCATAGCAAGCATTGTTACCTCTTCCTTTATTTTCCCCCTACCATCACTTCCCTCCCCACCTCCCACTTACCATCTTTTCTTAACTCATTTTATTTACCATTTCATTAGTGAGATTTCTATCTTATATGTTGTAAGCAATATATTGTTAAATGCTCATTAGACACAGATTCTCATGTTCTACTCTGAATCAGCTGGGGAAATTAAATCTGGCAGTTAGTAAAAGCAGAAAAGACTTACAAAACTTTAGGAGTACTTTAAACCTCATGATGCATATTAATTTATTTACTTTACTCAGAAGTCTATGTCGAGGATATAGTTAGGTCTTTTCTAGGAAAAATGACATGTTAAAAGGCTCTACCATCTAACAAATACCTGTCTCAGGCTTTCTAAATGTAAGGCAGCATGGTACTTGGTGTCAGCCATTTCTTCCTACTTACATAAAGAGAACTTTAAACAGACCACCTTCTGTCCTGCTCCCAAACTGTGAGAAAAAAGAATAGCCTTGTGTTTTTCTGGGAGATAGCTCAAATAAGCAGCTAAAAAATGTGGATAATTCTTGACTTGTATATAATACAATTATACTCACAGTCAAAATTTCCCCAATCCATTTAGTTCCCTAAGGCATTGGATTTAGTAAGTAGTGGAACAGAGAAATGGAAGATCTAGAGAAAGAGGAGTGAGCTGTTGTCATACAAGAATATTGAAGCAAACAGTAGACTAAGGCATGCTTTTGACATTTTCTTACTCTTAGTGAATCAGTTGTAACTAGCAAATTATGGAAAAGGTGTATATATATATATATATATATTCTCATTCTCAGCTTCATCAGAGATAGAAACCACACAGAATATATGAAGTAATACCAAATCTTCCAGCCTGCAATATTTGCTGCTTTCTTCTGTATAATAAGAAGAACACATAAGAGAAAGTCATCATTTGCTTTGAGAATTGTTAGAACAAGAAATTAGTAAATGTAGCCCTGGAAGCATGCTGTATCCTCTCTTCCAAAGAGAAAAGTAAGTTGCATAATGTTCTATATAGACTACAAAAGTTGAAAGACAGTCCTGGCAGAATTTTCATTTCCTAACAAATATAGACAGAGAAATGAAATGCAGGTGGTAGAACTCATTTTTATAAAGATTTAATATTAAATATTTAGCTGAGTTTGGTACATTATATTCATTAAGGAGTCTCAGTGGATAGCATTTTCTATAGCAACAAGAACTGAATGAACATCAGTATGAAGCAGTAGTGCTAAATGTCCTCCGTACATTTGAGATAATGGTTGGTTACTTACTGTAGGCCCTAATGCTGGAATATCCAAATAGCGGAAATCCAAAGCTAGCCCTAAGCCATTACAGGCAAAGAACGTGGACCTCAGCATGAGCAGCAAAGCCACAGCAACAGCTGCTATCCTTGATGTGATTAAACCCAACCCACAGAAGGATGACACCAAAATGAAAACTGCAACATCTGAATCAGAAAAAAAAAATGTAGGAATTTAGGCAGCATATTTACTTGCACAAATAGTGAAGAATGAAGATTTAGTAAAAAAAAAAAAAAAAAAAAAGTAATCTGATGTCAGCTATGGCAAGGAGAATTAAATGTCCTCTTCCAGGAAATAGAAATGAGGTTTCTTCTTTGTTTTTGTTTCCTATTCTTTTTGCCTTGTATGTGTGTTTATTTCTCCTGGAAAGTGGAAGAGGAGGCACAGAAATGGTGGGACACAGGGCAAACAAATGCAGCAGTGATACTCACTAGACACTATGTGGAAAATTAACTGTACAACTTGTCAGTGAGCATGAGAGGGAAAAGCAGGGAGAGCATGAGGGAAGGGTGACATTGTCCAAAAAGAAATGTACTCATTACCTGACTTGTGTAACTGTAACCCCTCTGTCAATAACCTTTATAATTAAAACTAAAAAGTAAATTAAAGTCCTCATTCATTTGCCAAGCTGAGACAGTTTTAATACGAATGGTTCAAAGATTAAAAGGAAGATGATGTCCTTTCAAAAATTTGTAAACCTTGCTTTTCTCCTGGAAACTGGTATTTTTATGACTTAGAGCTCAGAATGTGTTGTTGTGTAAAATATTTAATTTTCCCCTTTAAGTAATAAGAAAACAACAAAAATGTGATAGAAATATTTATGTCCCCTGTAACATAAGTATTGGCTACATTTTTAACAACATTCATTCAACTTTAATCTACTGAAAATATTTAACTTAGATATTGATTAAGATAATAAATGAACATGTAATTTTCACTTTTCGGGTCAAGAACTTTAAATATATCACCTCATTGAATTCACATAACAATCTAATATATTTTATTTATCAGTGCATATTACAAATGTTCTTAAAAAGACCTCAGTTAGTGATATAACTTGCCAAAGACATAGAGCTAAGAATTGCCTGAACAAGGATTTGCAGTCTCATAGATTCAAAATCTTTCTTTTTAATTTCTTCTATAGATAAAAAAATAATTCAGTTTATACTTAGTAAAATTTTGGTCAAGTTTAATTGATACGATTAATATGTATAAAAAATTTGGACTAAATGTAGTTGAAAAACAATGTACAGTTATTTAAACAAGAAAATGTAAGCATGAACTTTTCACAAAAAGCAATCTTATCATGGCTTCATATAAATATCTATATAATGAAAACATGCATTTTAAATGCATGAAACATGTATGCTAATCCCCCAAAGAAACAAAAATCAAAGAACTGGTGTCATCATAGCTAAATGCATAAGTAAATGATTCATGATGTATGTGAATAGTTGATTAAATTAAATTCTTATTTCTCAACCAGTTCTATAACATAACAGTCCTTGCTTGTATTTTCTAGGATAATTTGACTGAACTTTGATCATTCTATAGACCTCTTTCTCTCTGTAAGTGTCTGTATAAAGATTACTAAACAATAATATATCGCTGTTAAAGACCCTTTTAAAAAGACGATATTTTCTGGATATGAATTTGGATATCTTTATATTAATAAATTGCAGGAGTAATTAGTTCTGATTATCAGTAGTTAAAATATTTAGAATTATTACTTACTAGGAATTTAGTTCTCTATAAATATGAAAACTTTAGCTTTCTTGTTTTTCTAGTCTACTACAATTTTAAAAAGTCATACTTTTCTTTCTATTATAACTATATTATTATAAATTATATTATTGAACTCTAACAGAAACCTGTTAAAATGACTTAAAATAACCTTTTCTTTTCAGCTTTTAATTTGTTTTTGAAGAGGACTGTGATTTGGTGTATAATCCCTGAATGGAATGTAGCAATGATAATTGAAGCTTTGTGAGAATAAATACAAAATAAGCCCTACCATAGCACAAATACTAGCATGTAAGTTGAGTTCTAATTTTCCACTAAAGGAAAGGCCTGTGTTTGACATACATTTTCATAATAAATAAATAAAGCTACTAATTTCTGAAATGCTCAATTAGGAGTTGCCTAATAGATATACACAATTTCAGACAATACTTAAACTTGGCAATTACTCGTGCATTAGAATCTGGACAATGATGATTTGGGAATTAGAATACCTCTAGTTCAGAACTGGAAAGAAGAAAGAAAGACCAACCTCATTTTCTTCTTGAACTCAATCCCACCACACACATATCACACATATGCAACTGATCATTTTTGGAGCAGCATTGTAATATTAAACATTCTAAGCACAGATGGTTTGAGATACAATAGATCCTTCATCTTGTCTCTTTCTCAGAATTTTGAAAATGTCAAATGTCTTTGATGTCACAGGGATTTAACAGATTTTTTTAATAACTTCAGCTCATTCTGTAATTGATTCAAAGACACTGAGGAGAAAGGATTCACAATTATGGTTTTGGATGAGAGAATATCTTTTTCTTTTTTTTTTTTTATTCATTGAAGAGAGTTATAAGAAACAAATGCCAATCCCAAAGTGTTGTTTTCTTTGAAGACAAAAGTCTTCACAAGCCATCTCCCGAAAAATAAATCACACAACAATATAAAATAACTTAGGGGAAATAAATATTTTAATATGTGGGTGCCCAATATTAGAAAGCTTTCTCCATTCAGGTAACATAATCATCACACTTCAAGCCAGGACACCATTAAGAGCATCACTGGTGAGAAGGACAGTATTCAGATGATAGAGTTTCAGTGGGCTTTGGGAACATTAGAAATAATACTAATAAAAAATACAATTACAAGTTAAGTTGAAGTTGCTCAAAACCCACATAGCAAAACTAGGTTTTATGATCATTTTTGCTGCACAAATGCCTACTTCTTTGTACATTGGTTGATATTAGTGTTCTTATCTTCTTAATTTTCACCAATACAATTAAACAATCTAATATATAACATGTGGAGGCTAGTTTTATTAAATTATTTTATATTAAATATTTCTGTCATACATTCTGAAATTTCTTCATAAAAATATCAAACACCATTTTTAAAGCTGTCTTTAATTTTTTTCCCTGAATTTAACATGTATAAACATAGAAATATTACATTAAGATCAAATACACAAAATTATAGACATTTTTTGTGTGACAATGTAGAAAATAAATGTGTCAACAAGTGGCAGCCAAAATGCTGTATGATTAATATAAAATACATCCTTAGTGTCACTTTGGATTTTCTTTGAAAGCTATTGTGTATGTTCACATATGATGCTAGATTTTGTTTTGAAGGACACAACTTGGTTATAGTCTCATATTTTTTGTTGTTGTTGCTCTTGTTTTGTTTTAATTCTCACAAATTGGTTTTCTGCTCTTAGCTGTTTAAAAGAACTGTTTTCTTTCTTGCCTGAAACTGTGATGCCAACTCACTGACCTACAAACCTTATTGAATCATGGATATCATTTCATCACAGGTCTAACAATTTTGCTGAAACACTGTCTTCTTCGAGGCATAAATTACTCTGGGATGGTTGTTTAAAAATAGCCCTCACTAACAGTGTTTGATTTTTGCAGAGGAGTTATGGAAAGGTGTCACAGGAAAATGCACACAATCCAGTACACAGTAAAGCTCTTTTGCAAGGCAATGCGAAAAATGCCAGGGAAAAAATTCAACTTTTCTTTTGCTGTAAAATTAGTGATGTTTAAAACAATTCCAGGTAGATATTGGTGACTCATACCTGTAATCCAAAGTGCAGGAGACCACTGTAAAACTTTTCCTAAAGCTATTGTTTGCTAGAGTGCTTAACCCACAAAGCCAATTGTCAACTCATCAATTAAGGAATTTTGTAACAGACCTCCCTGTGGCTTAGATTTATCATAAAGATAGATACTGATCTTTTGCTTACCCCACCTACCTGCATTCTGTATTTTGTAAAAAACTGTGTTACCAATATGTTGCAACCACTTCCTCATTCATTTATAGTATATAAGCCTGCTTGTAAGTTCAATAAACAGACCTTGATCAGAACCTTGTCTTGGTCTCCTTCCTCGTGTCTGGTTTGTCTCTCATTCAGGTCAGTTCCTCTTTGAGCCCTTGTTGACCGACCCTGCTGGCCGGGGCACAAAGTACTTGGGAGGCTGAATCTCAAAGAGCATCTTCCAAGGACAGCCCAGACAGAAAAGTTTTTGAGACATCCCCCTACATGGAAAACTGTATGCATTGGTGGATGCCTATTATCCTAACAACAATCAAATGTCTAAAACGGACAAGTCATGGTCCAGGCACAGGGACATACCTAGGCAGCAAGGAAGACCATAGGCTAGCTCATTGACTCAGTGTCCTGAGGTCAAACACCAGTAGTGTCCCCAACCTCCTCCCCAACAAAAAAGGTCATATTTTGTGAGCTGTCAGAAGTTTTGGGTCATCATCCAAATACTAGCATTTAATTCTACCACACAGAGTTAGAGGACCTAAATGTGGTTTCTCAGAGGTTATTATTAAGATAAACTTATCCAATTCCCTAAAATTTAAGGGCCTATTTTTGGAAGAAGAGGCTCTTTAATTAATTAATTGTTTGGAGGTGAAAGAATAGTGGGAAGATGAAGAGAGATTTCTCAGGCTGATGACAAGGTCCAATATGTGCATTCACTTGAAGATGTTCTCATACCTTGTTGTGTTAAGTCTTCATGTCTTTCTTATATCATATGCACAAAGTCTGAAGGAAAGAACAACGGATGGGTTTTATGAAGGACTACAGAAATTGTTGCTGCTTTTTCTGTTTTTCACAATTTGTTTTCTTCATCTTAACACCATTATAACAGCAAATTTTAAAAACAGTGTATTAACTACATATAATTAACTGAACAAAAGGAATAGTTGTTGGCTCTTACTTTAGACTCACATGTCTAAGGAGAATGAGCTACAGAGGTTTTCATTCTGTTCATGCAAACCTGGGCAAAATGTACATGATATATGCTAACCCCAAAAGCTTACAGAAGAGAGATTAAACATTTATGCGCTGACTCAAGTACATTAAGGGCATTAATTCTAGCATAGTAAATATTTAAGTACTTAGAATGTTTACAATAAAGATACTTAATTCTGTTTTCATTACACTTCACAGATATGTTGTTTGAAAGAGTGAGAAATCTGTAAGAAAACATGTTGTTAGCAAGTGCAGCAGCTTTAACATATAAATATGATGGTTATTTCTTGTTTTTGCATGTTATGTTTGAATTTTTTAAATTGGCAGCCTATAGTAAATTCTGAATTACTGAACTAGCTTTAAACTACTATTTAGTTATGTTAGAGAGACTTTTAATGTATGTAACTATCACTCAGCCCACTTATAATCTTGCACAGACACACACCCATGCATTACTGAGGTGACGTGTGTGTGTGAGTGTTGCTATTCACACAGCGAGACCCTGGAACTCGGTATCTGGTAGGCAGAAAGGGACCATACCATGCAGGTATAGACAAAGTTAACATCAAACACTTATATAGGGCGTAGGCAGAGAAGGTTAAGTCTGTAGTCAGGGGACAGTCACAGGACAGTCACAGACAATCACGGGACAGAAAGTTGACCTTCTTGAGGAATGTGGACAATTAGCAACCTTTAATCGGTGACCAGAGAGTCCTTCAAGCTAATAAAAGAGGAAGAAAGGTGCTGGTGGGGCTCCATTAAAAAACACAAAAGGAATCTTGAGGCATAGTTCTATTCAATGAACCAGGAGGAGCATGAATGGCACTTCCTGAAAATCATCACCTGCCCCCCCACCCTCCCCGCCAGAGGAATGCATGCCAGCACACACCCTCATGGTACACAGGAACTCGGATGGGATCTTTATGAGCTGATGTCCCGACATGCGAGTGTCATTTTAAGCTGTTATACCGAAATTCGGGGACCCCCAGAAGACCACCAGAGACCACGATCAATGTAAGCAACAAAGAGCCGGTTTATTGCAAGCTCGAGCTTGGTCCTCTGCGCACATGGTAACTGGTGATGCTAAGAGGCCCTGAGCATAGAATCAGGGCAGTTTTTATAGTATTGAACAAACAACTTAAGGAACTTTTACATAAGAAATTACATGATTGGTTAACATTTACATTTAAAGCAAGCTAAACTGGGCAAATAATGATTGGTTGATCTTTACAGAAAAAATGTCCTTGGTCCATAACTGGACCGAGAAAGGTTGCGAGTCACACCCGGACCAACAGAATGCATGGCATGTCTCGCCCTAGGCTCTGAAGAATGGGTTGTTTAGAAACTCTTATTAGTCCTAGGTGGGTGGGGGGCAACACCACTTGGGGGCTAACACCTGCCTTAAGCAAATGCCATCTATGGCTCCAAGAATTGTGCATGGCTTTCTGTCATAAATTCCTAGCATTGGGGCTAAAGTAGATCACGAGTCAAGTCGCAGAACTGAGATAGAGTGTTAAACAAAAATGGAGTTGCTTAGGTTTCTTAAAACATTATATTTCTTCCCTAGGGCCTTACTGCCTCGGCCTCCAGGAGGGGCGTTGCAGCTGTGGGGATAATTCTGAGGACTTTGCCCCCTTGGTCAGGGCTGTAAACCCTTTGAAGTCTTTTACTAAGCAACTCTAGGCTCCCAGGCTGACATTCTGCTACTAAGTAACTAAAACCAGTCACAGTTAAAATCATACAAAAACCATACAATCATCCAGTACAAAGCAATTCATACAGAAGCAAAAATGGCTGTTAGGTGCTGCCATATATATATATATATATATATATATATGTTTTTTTTGCGTTCTTCAAACCCTGTTTCATGTGTTTCTCTACATACCTGAAGACTCTAGAAATCCAGTCTGAGCAAACTGGAAATCTATTGCTCAGTATTTGAATCATGCTGGGAAGAAAAATGTATGGGAATATTCTCATTCTCTTTTTTAAATTGTGTTTGAAACCTATGAGATTCAGAAAAAAATATGGAAGCATTATGAGTCTCGGGCCTCTCCTCATAATATTGGGATAAAAGAGCCCCTGAGCCGGACGCTGTTGGCTCACACCTATAATATCCTAAGCTACTCAGGAGACTGAAATCTGAGGATTATGGTTCAAAGTCAGCCTGGGCAAGAAAATCCTTGAGATTCTAATTAACCACCAGAACACTGGAAGTGGTGCTGTGGCTTAAGTGGTAGAGCACTTGTCCTGAGCTGAAGAGCTAAAGGACAGCACCCAGGTCCAGAGTTCAAGCCCCAGGACCCACCAAAAAAAAAAAAAAAAAAGAGCACCCTCATAATTTGGAATAAATGCCTTCATTTATAAACTATCTGTAAGTATGTTAAATAGGTAGGTTTCATTAGGTAGCTGATGAAGAGAACATCACGCACTATTCTGGCAGGAAAAGAGGTTTACTTACTGTTATACCAGAATTCGGGGACCCCCAGAAGACCACCAGAGACCACGATCAATGTAAGCAACAAAGAGCCGGTTTATTGCAAGCTCGAGCTTGGTCCTCTGCGCACATGGTAACCAGTGACGCTGAGAGGCCCTGAGCATAGAATCAGCACAGTTTTTATAGTATTGAACAAACAACTTTAAGGAACTTTTACATAAGAAATTACATGATTGGTTAACATTTAAAGCAAGCTAAGCTGGGCAAATATGATTGGTTGACCTTTACAGAAAAATGTCCTTGGTCCATAGCTTGACCGAAAACGATTATGAGTGAACAGAATGCATGACATGTCTCGCCCTGGGCTCTGAAGAACTGATTGGTCAGAAACTCTTAGTCCTAGGTGGCTGGGGGGCAACACCATTTGGGGGCTAACACCTGCCTTAAGCAAACGCCATCTATGGCTCCAAGAATTGTGCATGAGCCAGGCGCTGGTGGCTCACGCCTGTAATCCTAGCTACTCAGGAGGCTGAGATCTGAGGATCGTGGTTCAAAGCCAGCCCGGGCAAGAAAGACCATGAGACTCCTATCTCCAATAAACCACCAGAAAACCGGAAGTGGCACTGTAGCTCAAGTGGTAGAGCGCTCGCCTTGAGCTGAAGAGCTGAGGGACAGCGCCCAGGCCCAGAGTTCAAGCCCCACGACCGACAAAAAAAAAAAAAAAAAGAATTGTGCATGGCTTTCTGTCATAAATTCCTAGCATTGGGGCTAAAGTGGGTCACGACTCAAGTCGCAGAACTGAGATGGAGTGTTAAACAAAAATGGAGTTGCTTAGGTTTCTCAAAACATTATATTGCTTCCCTAGGGCCTGACTGCCTCGGCCTCCAGGAGGGGCGTTGCAGCTGTGGGGATAATTCTGAGGACTTTGCACCCTTGGTCAAGGCTGTAAACCCTTTGAAATCTTTTACTAAGCAACTCTAGGCTCCCAGGCTGACATTCCACTACTGAGTAACTAAAACCAGTCACAGTTAAAATCATACAAAACCCATAAAATCATCTAACACAAAGCAATTCATACAGAAGCAAAAATAAGTGGTTAGTAATCATAACTTCTAATTTCTTTTACATTAAGAATTAATGTTACTCCATGCCTTCAGGGGGTGCTTGCCTACTTTGAGGGCAGTCCAGTTTTCTGCCTCTTTCACTCCACTCTTCAAGGTTTTAGCAGAGTTTTTAGCAAGCAAAGGTACAGAAGCGAAATGGCTGTTAGGTGCTATCTATATATTGTTATGTTCTTCATTACCAAACTGCTGCCTCCCCACCCCCCTGCCATTCATGGCAGAGAGTCATGGCTGAAAAGGAAAAGGGTGGACCCACCCCAGGCCTGGATTTATGTAGGCCAGGGACAGGAAGAGGTGTGGCCAGGTGGAAAGGTGTGACCACACTGGATCCAGATGCTACCTCAGGGTCTGGGAACTCCCTACGATCAGATGGGAGGCATGAAACCAGAGGCAGCCCAGGATGTGACCTAGAAAGAGGGGAAGGTGACTGCTTCCAGGTCTGCCAGTTACCTAGGTAACAGATACTGGGTGGAAACTTAGCCAAGAGGTAGGGAGGTGTCCCTGTGCAGACCTTACACTACCTATTTTAGAAGTTAGCTTGTTTTAAACCACATAATTCCTTGCTAATAAATAATACTTGCTATTAAGGGCTTGAAGAGAAATATGTTCTCAATATATTGCTAAAGATTTTAATGGGACTTTAGGTGTGTTCTAATACATGATTATGATGTATTGAATCTTTCTTTTATTTCCATCTGTCCTTTGGAACATGATATACCAACCCTGTCCCAAACATACCATGACCAGAGACATCTTATTAAATGAACTAACTGATTAAGCTGTAATCTTTCCAAAAAAATTTACAATGACTTACTATGGTAAGTCTATGGTCTGTGACATCAAATCCATGTGATGAATGTTAGCAGTCTGAATGATTACATGGTATCTCACTGGCCAACTTCAACATACACCAAATTTCCTCTTAGATATCACACTTTACCCTCATGACCTTTTTCATATGTCACATTTCTTGCTTTCATGTTTAACCATCCCACAATGGCTCTTCCCTGCTTTTATCTTGTTACCCTTTACTTGTTATATAACTTTTGCTTCCATAACTAAGTGCTATACACTAAGTCACTTAAATCCATTAAGAGCTATGACCGTATTAGTCCTGTGAGTCAAGGATCAAACCGAGTGTCACTGATAAATAAAAATTAAGAAAAAGAAAAAGAAAGAAAACTCTGGACACTTGCTATCATCAGAGAGAAAACTTCTTGTATTTTGACCTTGTGCTTCCTAGTCACTTGAATTTTTGATGTGTTACACACACTTGTATAAATATTCATTTATGTATGTGCATCTATACATATACATATGCACATATTTTCAGCCACACTTCCAATGATTGTTACTCACTTTTTACATGAGCTCTTGCTTTTTGCCCAGGGGTCATCATTCTCTATTTAGGTTCCTCTCATAAGAAGGAAGAGAAGCAAGTGCCTTACAACACTTTTACTCTAAGATGAAGTCCCCTGCACTTTAAAAAAAAAATCTAAGTTGGCCTAGAAGTAGAAAACTTCTATTCTTTGCCTCTTGTGCATTTAGATTATAGGCATGAGCCACCAGTGCCTGGCTAAATGGTATTGTTTAAGCTACTTGATGTATGGTATTTTAGTCTTAATAGGCTTGATATTAATCAGGTTGATTTTTCCTCCCAAGTATTTACTAAATGCAGTTTCTATTATGAAGTTTGTTCTTGTCCATTCCTATTTAGGTAGCAGTCAAATGATCATTTCAACTTGGCTGTGTTAATCTAATACAGACCCCAAACTTCCATCATATTGGTTATTTGTAGAATGTAAGTCCTTTATATTAGTATGCAGTATAGACTAACCACCTGTATTTTAGCCTGAGTGCTCTTACCAATACCTCACTGCTCATAAAATTCATGAGAAGCCTTCAGAATTCCCTGGGCAGAGAATGTGAGGCAGTGAGACATCGTGGCCAGTTCATGGTCTGGTAATAGCTGAAACTTCTAGAAACCCAGCCCCACTGAGCCTAGAGCTCTAGGGTTCAATAGACTACAACAATTAACTTTCTTCTCTTTCATTGCTCATTAAGTCTGTAGACTTGAATGGTTTTCTATTTGCTAAGGCTAAGTGCCTTAGCATCTCTATGGCTCCCATTAACCCAGCACATATCTATTATCTAAAATCTATCTAAAATTCCTGAAAAGTACCCTACTAAATGTTGATAAATATAGTCAGTGGCTTTTTTGTTCTTTTCTCATTTGAGTTTTAATATAACAAAATATTAACCCTTTCTACTTGTTAATCAGTTACAGTGTTCATCATAGAGTGTGACTCTGTGCATCACAAACATGTTTTCATTTAGGTTTCAGTGATGTGATTTCTGAAAAACCAAACATTTTTAATTCTTGTATTTGTGTGTGTGTGTGTGTGTGTGTGAGTGTGTGTGTGTGTGTGTGTGTGGTGTGATTGAGTGTGTGCTGGGTAGTGATACTGAGGTTTGAACTCACAAGTGAAGTACATTCCTAGTCCTTTGCTTTCATTTGATTTTTCAACTAGAGTAGCATCCAGTGTCTGCCAGGACAACCTCAACTTGAAACTCTTCCTCTACTTCACAAGAAGTTGTAACAACAGTTCTGGGGAATTGCGTGGATTGTTTTTGAGATAGAATCTCACTAATTTTCCCTGGCTGATTTGGAACAGCCATAACACTGAATAACTGGGATGAAGGACACACGCCAATACATCTAGCCTCAGACTTTTGATTCCTAAAAGAGAAGTCTATGGTGTATGTGTAAGGATGTATTCATGTAAAAATCTAACAGATACAGAATCTATGAACCTTGAGAAGGTATGCTTCTGTTTTGATTTAATCTTTGTACTAATAGGTATCACAAAATTTTCTGCATTATAACTTCCTAAAATCTGGAATGAGAAAATTGCCAATAACTCAATGCTTCTGGAATCCAAGAACTTACATTTGCAAGTGGATAAGATTGCAACTGTTTTCTGAAATCACAATTTGCACTTTTGTTTATATGACTTTTGTGTGGACTATTTTCTTTTCAGTAATGGATTGCAGCCCAGAAATATAAGGCATTAGAAAAATACTGAGGTCCTTTGATTTGTAAAGGATAAATAAGTTATAGGAGCTTTATATCTTGAAGTCTAGCATCAATATTTTCAAACTTCTTTAAGTCAGCAAATATATAAAATTCTCAGCATAAAGATTGAATTATTAATTTTTCAAAGGTTATATTCCTTTCAGTCATAATGATGCGTTGTTTCAAATACTTTAGTTTCTGTTTACTATTTCTGTGATAGGAACAGAGATTGTATCCCCCAAACCAAGTTATGATTCCCACATATATACAAATCAAAAATTTCTTGAGTACTCATATTTCATATGCCTCTAGTTTCATCTTTTATTTACAACATCATTATTAATCATATGGTGACACAATAGTTATGGTGATAAGCAATTTTTTCTTAGAATCTTTTTTAATTGTCAAGGTGGTATACAGAGGAGTTACAGTTTCATAAATCAGATAATGAGTATATTTCTTTTTCCTTTTTTTCTTTTTTTTTTGTTTGGGGCTTGAACTTGGCCTGGGAGCTGTCCCTGATCTCTGCAGCTCAAGGCCAGCACTCTACCACTTGAGCCATAGCACTACATCCGATTTTCTGGTGGTTAATTGGAGATAAGAGTCTCACAGACTTTCCTTGCACAGCCTAGCTTTGAACCACAGATGGCAGCCTCCTGAGTAACTAGGATTACAGGCATGAGCCACCAAGTCCCAGCTTATATTTCTTTTTGAACAGTGTTACCTCTTCCCTCATTTTCTCCTGGTTTTTCCTCTCTTGACCTACCTGCCACTGCCAAGTTGTATAGCTCATTTCCAATATAGAGCAATTTTAAATTTTGTAGTATCATACCCTGAGAATGAGATTCATAACAACTTCATTTGCTAAGCAATTTTGATCATTTGATTCATTCAAACAGCTTGGAATATTTAATTAGCAGGTCTGCCCTAAATATTGAGTAAATAGTAAGGATGTTTAAATCATTAATTAATGAAAGTTCAAGAGGCAAGAGAATAGTACTAGTATTGAGTGATGAAGTTACAAAAACGTAAAGTAAGCATACAGGTACAGATGATTGAAAATCTGTTTTTACACATAGATGTGTTTCTTAACACATAACTATTAATATTTTTCTCATAAACTAAAGATTAGTTCCAAACCTGAGCAAAAAGTAAAAAAATAAATGAAGTCTTAACTTCCTTTACAATGGTAACATTATTGTTTAAGCTAAATATGTCTCACGGTTATGGCTACAAAATCAGTGCTGTAAAAAATATTTTTTTTTATGTTGAAGAGCTTCTTTGGCATGAATGACCTAAAGATGTACCTTATGACTTAATTCAAACTAACAAATGAAACTCTAGTTGGACAGGTAGTTTCTGTAATAGAATCACTGGGATATTTGAGTTTGCCCAAAATTATTTATTTATGCTTCCTTCAAATTCAATTAAGAAATTAAGAACTAGAAATAGTAATGTACCATCCTATCAAAAAACAATTTATAGTAATACCCACAATTATAATTTTTCATTGTTAGTATTCTCTTCTTTGCTTCTTCACAAACTCAAAAAATAATCTTGCTTTCATATATTAAAATGTTTTTCCCATACAACACAATAGTTGCTTGGTCCTATGAAGCAATGGTGCAAGAAGCCAGCAGTGCTGAACATATCTTCTGAATAAAAATGATTAGTCCTTTTAAAAATTAATAGTTGCAATCACATGCCAATGGCTCATGCTTATAATAGACCTACTCAGGAGACTGAGAAGCCAGTCAGGGCAGAAAAGTCCATGAGACTCCAATCTCCAAGAAACTATCAAAAAACCCAGAAGTGGAGCTGTGTCTCAAGTGGTAGAGTACTAGCCTTGAGCAATAAAGCTCAGGGCTGGCACCGAGGCTCTAAATTCAAGCACTAAGACTAGCATAAAAAAAATAATGATCAAAGAAAGTGAATGCCTTTAATTATACTTTCTTTTTTCTGTTGTGAGTTTACTCTCTCTGAATTAAATAAAATGTATTAGAATATTAAGCTTAGTAAGCAATCTGAAAATGCTATGTACATGATACTGACAGAAAATAAAATCCTGTATAACTTAGAGGCAAATGGGCAATGGTGACTCTATTTCAAATATTTTCCATGTTGACTTGCTTGTCACCACAGAATACGACAGCAGATTTTCAGTAGAATACTTCTGAGCAAAAAGGAGACTGGCTCTTGTAGTAACCTGAGGTATGGTGAAGATGCCGCAGTTGACAAGAGACACTGTAGTATGCCAGGGAGAACCCACAGTTCAGACCCTGTCCTCATAGAGAATGGAGGTACCCTGAATGAGAGTCTGAAAATTGCATTTTCCATTCTGCCAAATAGTCTACACTCATGGCCAGAGCTATACCAGTAAAACCACTCTATCTTTTCATCTGCTGTGCAATGAAGATTTGGTAGGTACACTGTACGAATGAGACCTAAGGCACATGCTGAGATATCAATTCAGTACTTTACATTTAAAGGTCAAATTATTTAAAAAAATATATTTGCCTTCAGGGAATAATTTATTATAATTTTATTAGTCTTTTAAAGATTAATAAAATAATTCTCATATTACTTCTATCACTGAAGTTTCTATGCCTTAAATCTTCTAATAACAAATATGCTTTACTTGAGACATAAAGTTTCTACATATATACACATTTAAATTTGATATTAATGATTATTTTTACACATCTCATGAATAATAAAAATGCTATTCAATTATAATCTAACAAATAGAAGTGCTATTATGTTCCATGTGTTATACTGCATACACACATTTTTATCATCCTGTAATGATTTGACAGTAAGCACTTACTGTCTATCTTCATCTGTACATATGATTAAGTGTACATGTGCATATTAATATACATAAATATATACAAATACATACATATACTTATATTACTACAAAATACATATTATGTATCAACTATGTTGCACTCCCTTGGTTTCTCAAAATGTAGTCAATCTTTATTAAATTATTGGAGTGTAGATGTAAATAACAGAGTTGGAAACTAGCCATCATAATTCTAAATGAAAGTAACATTAAAGCAAAGCCAAACCTCCTGCTTGATATTTTGCTTTCTTTACTATTGTCATCACCAAAAATTCACCATAAAAAGTCTGGCATGAGTCACTCCTGAAAATTAGCTACTTGTTCCCCTGTGACAATGTCCTTATGTAATTTCCAAGGCCAGTTTGCTTGTTCCTTCCTTCTTTTAAGCTAGCTCCTCTCCAAATGTAAATGCCTGCCATTTAGCCAAGAAAAAAATATAAAATTTAACAATAAAAAAGTAGCTAATGGCATGACATTTATTTGGCCAGCTGTAATTTGAAATTAAATATATTAAATTAATTTTCTAAAATATGCTTTCATCATTCTTTTTTTGTTACTCAGCTGTGAGATAAAAATGAGTCAACTGTTTTCTGAGGAACAAGACTGAATGAGCAAATTGTTTTCTTCTTTGGCTAGAGAAAATTGTATCCTTCCTTCTTCCTTTGATCTCAGAAACCTTTCCTGTGTTGGCAGGCATTGACAAAAATTTCCATATTGATTAAGTTCACTTCCAAAAAAAAAAGTGTGTATTTCTCCTCTGCTACAACTCAGGGACAGATGTTAACTATAGTTATGCAATAAGGGGCAGACCCAGTTTCTTTCTCTGAGCTCTTCTAAGATGTGGAAACTATAGTCTCAAAGACATTGATTCATCAAGTCATGTAAAAGATAGGTGGGTGATATGATAGAGTAAAACTAGTTATAGACATTCTCATTGGTGCTGAAATTTAACATACTTATGGTCTCTAATATAAAATAACAGGTTATAATATGTTTAAAGGAGAACAAAATACTGCTTGTTTTCTGATTCTAAGAGATATTTTGACAAAAAGAGCTATCTATCTATATATCTGATAACTTTTCTGAAAACTAAGTTGGAGTGTGTGGGGCTGGGATTAGAGCTCAATGGTACAGGGCTTGAGTATACTGTAGGAAGCCCTGGTTTTGATTCTAACACCAAAAATAAAAAATCAATAAAAATGTGAAAGAGTATATTTCTGTTTAAATTGGAAGACAAGTAATTTTTTAAAGGCATCCCAATAATAAGAGCCACTCATTCATCCTCAATAATAGACTCTGAGACAGGAAGTACAGTGAAAGCACAGCCTTAATGGTGAATGGTGATAAGAGACTGGTGGGAAGATTCATACAGAGAAGGAACAGCATACATGTTAACCTCCTAGTGCTCAGGATCTTCCCTCACTGGTTGAGAACTATGGGACATACCCTTTTATGATAGTATTTTCTTTATTTCCCCTGGTTAGTGGGCCTCTCCCTGACATTCTGTTTCCTTAGGGGACTAGGAACTTTATGGTTGCTACTCTGAACTCTAGATCACGTTAGATACCTAGCTTTAAAACTGCACCACCAATAATGATATTTTATACCAATGAAATGAAAGAAAACAATAACAATACTCTGACATCATAAGATATGAAACCAATATGTTTTCTTTACGGCTTGTACTACATTCATACCCTAGAGAGTAGTACTTTCTATTTGGAAATTGTGGGCTGGTTTAACATTTTATCACCCCTTTGACATGAACTGTCTCAGTGCACTGAGAGGAATTTTAATTTATAGCTCTTCCTAGATCTGAAATCCTGCTGTGACTTTTACAAAAATAAGCCTGACTCACATATCTAGGATTAGGGAATTAACAACAACCATTTATTATTTTATGATTGATTAACATCAATCTTTTTTTTGTCAAAAAGAAATCACTGTGGTGGAATATGAACTAGTGGCACGATTACTTGGCATGAGTCTACATAGGTCTGCAGATCATTATATTAGCCATAATTTCTAAAAATTAAAAATCACTAGTAGAACAAACTATTATTTTTCTACATCTTACTGTACTGACTTGGTGGAGAAGCCGAACTATCCATGGGAATTATGAGTGTTTGGTTTTTAGTTTTTGTATTTTTACACTCATAGGAGTACTAAGCACACATGAAACAAGGGAATAAATTTTTAGAAACTGAGACTTGTAGGGTTAAAAATATAAAGTGCTTGAAGAACAAGCTTACAAAAACAGATAAATTTGACAGAAAAATAGAAAAACACCTACACTTACTTTTGGTATATAAAACACACTTACAATTTGATATTTACTATATGGCCAAAACAACTGCAAGGAAAATATTTAATATTTAATATCAAATAGTCATACATTGATTTACTAAAATGGCAATTCAAACAAAGCTAGTATATCCACAATAGCTGGAGTAGGAATTTACATTTTTCATTTTTTGAAAGACCCCAGTTCATGCTTGCCCACTAGGACAGCTACCACCCATCCCCCGCGAAACTATGCCAAGAAGGGTGAGGCAGGTTACGACGGTCAGTGGTCAGGCCGCTAACCGAGAAACAAAACGACAGGCCTCTGAGTCATTGCCTGTGGGGCAGGCATTGTGTCGCCACTAGGCCACCCAACCTGCTGGCCAACCCCTCCCTTCCCATAAAACTAAGCCCCCATCAAAAGGGCTAGGCAGGATATGCAACTAAACCATTTACCAGAAATAAAACAGTTTCTGAGTAAAGGGGCAAGTACAGGCATGTCGGGGCAAGTCCAGGCATGTCAGCTAACCCGCTCGCCTGATTCAACCTGACCAATCCCCTCCTTAAGCATGATTCAAAATTAACCAATCAACACCCTGTAACCAGGCATCTCGCTTCTGTAACCTTGCTTCTGCTGCCCATAAAAGAGGGTGCTTTCATGTGCCTCGGCGCGCAAGTCTCCCGATAGACTTGTCGCCCCGGGTACCTGTGTGTCCGGACAGGTTCTCAGCCACCGACCCGAACCTTGTGGATCTCGAGGTCGTGTGCACCTGGGAGCCTGGGCATGCCCGAATAAACCTCTTGCTGATTGCATCCGCACAAGTGGTCTCGTTGTTCCTTGGGAGAGGGTCTCTCTAGATCGAAAGGCACCCCCACCCTGTCGGGGGTCTTTCATTCTGGGGGCTCGTCCGGGATAGAGACCCCTACCCAGGGACCACCGACCCATTTTCGGGAGGTAAGCTGGCCAGCATCTGTGTGTTGTCTGCGTGCTGTCTGTGTGCTGTCTGAAGTCGAGTTGTGTGGCCAATTACTGTGCGCTTGCGAATCTGGTGAGTTCGGCCGTACTCATCTGTATCTGGCGGACCCGTGGAGGAGCTGACGAGCTCGCACTCCCGACCGCAGCCCCCAGGAGACGTCTTGGGGGTGTCCGGAGCCTGAAAAAGTGGCTCATCTGGGGGCCTGAAAAAGTGGCCCATCTGGAACCCGGTCCTTTCGGACGCGCGGTTCATCTGGGAGACGAGAGATCCGGACTCTCAATAAAGTCTCCATCTGGTTTTGCTTTCGGTTTGTTGGCAAAAACGCGCGGCGAAGCTAAGTGTTGTCTGTGTTCGTCTTTTATTTGTGTTTGTTAAAATTTTTAGCATGGGACAAACTGTCGCGACCCCCCTCTACCTTACTCTACAGAAGACCCCTACCCCCTTAACCCTTCCATCTGCCCCTCAGCTCTCTCCCCCACTCCTTCCCTCTCCAATTTCCCAACCTCAGCTCTCTCTCCTTCCCGGGGAGTTTAGCCATGGTCGGCCACTCCCATCTGAATTCGCTTTTTCTGTTTGGCGCCTGTCTGTTTTTGTGTTTCTGTTTAGTGTTAATTGTTTCTGTTGTCTGTTTTGTTGTCCTTAAAGGGATGGGGCAGCAACTAACAACCCCCTTAAGTCTGACTATAGATCACTGGAAGTCACAGCCTGAGCCGAGATTGTCAGGTTTTGGGAACTTGCTTGTTTGTCAATTATGAAATTGCCACTGACCATCTGCAGGTGGCCTCAGTTAGATCTCAGCCTCGGGCCTTGGCTCGGGGGGTCTGAGCGTGGGGGAGAATCTGTCAGTCTGAGGGAACGGCCGCTAGGGACTTCCTTCTCTTGCCCCAAGATGACTGGGAATTCTCCTCTGCCTTGGAATGCCCCTGGGTCAACGTCTGCAGAAATCTAAGAGAAAAATCCTCCGGAGGTGAGTAGGGGGGTTGAGTCCCCTGGTAAGTGAATGGTGGTGAGATGTCGCCCCATTCACTGAGACTTGATTTTGTCTTTGTGGCCACATGTTTGTCTTGTTAACTTTAGTGTGTTTGTTTTATGGGGTAGGAAAGTTCTGGGTGAGTGTGGTAGGCTCACCCAGCAGACTCTGGACTCAGCTTGCTGAGTGAGAACAGCACAGAGTTCCGGTAGGGATAAACTGGGGCCCATTAGTCCCCAACTCAGCCTTCAGTCCTTGTCTAGTTCTGTTTTTAGAATTGGTACCCGTTTAAATGTGGATCCTTGGTTTTTGTGTTTATCTGTGTTTTTGTTATTTATTTATTTAAACATCTCTGAGGGAATAAAAGTTCCAGCTGGGCCTGGTCACAGACCTGCTATGCCCACCCTCCCTGCGAGGCATGGAGGGTTACTGGGCTAGTTTGGTTCCCTTCAAGCCTCAGGCTGCACCTTCTCCCAGTGGAGGCTGCTGGAGGACAGGTGAGGGCGTAGAAGGCTGTGTACCTGGATTAGACTTTTCAGCTAGTTCTGTCTAAAATTGGGTTAAAAAAAAAAAATCAGGCCAGTTTAGTCTTAGGTGACTCCCTCCCTCAGCCCTCCTCCAACTCAGAAGAGATTCAAAAGTCTTGCTAACAAGCAAGCTCTGTGAAAATGAAGCACAACAAAGGTACCTAGTTCTAAAAGAAATACTGTCTTAAATTTTTGTTTAAAAACTTTAGAAAGTGTACATACAACTGATTTGATTTTTGCGCGCTTTAAGATCTGTGTGTTTTGTGTGTGTCTGTGAACGTGTTCAAAGATAAAAAATTGTCAGCATGCTGTAACAATTGGGTGAGTTTAAATTTAAAAATTCAAAAGGTTATGAGGTTTGGACATTACCAAAAATTTTTTAAAAATCTTCACATTGTTTTAAATGGCTTTTTAAAAGGTTCTTTAACTTGCAAATTAGAAAATCTGGTATTTTAAAAACTAATATTTTAAAATGCATAAGTCTGTTTATACTGTAATCAAGTTATCTGGCTTAACAAAAATGCATTGGCTGTTTGGGGTCTAATTCCCTTGGCTAAAATTTGGGGATAAATATTAGAAATTTAAATGTAAAGGTTAGTTTAACACTGTCAAAGATGTTACCTGTTCTGTCTATCTAAAACTGTATTTCATTTGAGAACCAAGAGAAGAGACGGGGAAAAACTTAGAAACCAACAGAAGACCTATCTTTAGGGGTGAAGGGTGAACAAGCAGAAGTGCAGTTCAGCTGGTCATGCAGTGGGACAGGCCCTGGGAGGAGTCCAAGCATGATGAGGCAAACTGGCACAAACGCAGTTCATCTAACCCTAAAGAGCCAGATTGGGTGTGTGCCTGCCTATTCCATAGGAGGGGCCAAGTGGCCCATCGTTGTTCTGTCTCTTTTCCCTGCAGATAGGCACTGAAAACATGATGGTTAAAATGAATGATGTGATGATCTGATTAGTATTGCTAAAACTTTCCCTTGGATGTGTTAACATTAAAATTAGGAAGGCCTTAAAAAGAGGGTAAAAAGTTATTTGTATAATGTGGCTTACTTTCAATTATGTTCTACAATTAGGATGTTTTTAAAAGTTATAAAGATGTTAAATCTAGCTTTGTGGTATAGTAAAGGTGATTGTAATTCTTGCATTAAGGAAAATTGTCATTTGAGTTTAAAAATCTTAATGTGTGTCTGTTTTAAAACAAGCAGCCAAGAGACAATGAGTGACACTTGGCCTCAAGATTTCAAGGGATCTTTTCAAAATGCAAATGAAAACTAAAGTATAAAATATTAAAGGTGATTAATAAGAGGTTTAAAAAAATAGGGAATGGATTTTTGGATATAAAGTTTAAATGTAAAATCATTCTTGACATTGGCCTCAATGTGCAAAAAAAAAAAAAAAGAAAAGAAAAAAAGAAAAATTAGGATTATCAAAATAATTGCTATTCTAGTTTGCTCTTCTAGGTTTTTTAAGTTTCCAGCAAGCCCAAAGCAAAGCACAGAGGATTCTTACAAGTTGTCAGATGTAACTTTGACTCTTAATAAGTTTCAGGTAAGAGCATGCTTAAAAGCTACTTCTATGTTGACCACCTTGTTGCTTTTAATTGGAGTAAAATGGCCTTTTGTAAGACTCATTGGTCTGCAAACTGGTTCAAAGCCAGCCCGGGCACAAAAAGGTCCCTGTGAGACTGTCACCTCTACTCAGCCAGCAGAGTGCTGAAAGAGCAAGCAGAAATGCTTTGGGACTCACAGTGGCAGAGTACTAGCCCTGGACTGAAGAGTTAAGGGACAGCATTCAAGCCCCGAGTCTGGGACTCAAAGTGGCAGAGTGCTAGCCTTGAGCTGTAGAGCTGAGGGACAGTGCTCAGGCCCTGAGTTCAAGTCCAGCAACCAGCTAAGGAAAATGCCAATGAGGCATTTATCCCAATGTGGAGAAGACACTCCTGGGACAAAAACAATGGAGGAGCATCCAGAGGCAGTAAGCCACTGCTTGGATGGCAAAAATGTCACATCCTAGAGTCATTTGTGCGTGGCCCTTCAAAACTGATCAGAGCCGGGAGGTCATAGGAAGATAGTTTGGAAGCATGCCTAATGTTCATGACTACCTTGTAAGGGACAGGAACTTGCCAGTCCTCTGTGATAGTAAAAAGTTAATGTTATAAAATGTGTGGGGTAGTTTAAATCTTAACCCCTTTATGTGCCAAAAGCTCTAATTGGCAGTAATATTGAGCTGACACCAGTTACATGAAATTCATCTTCTCAGGAAAAAGTTTGTAAACCTGAGAGTGTGTTTCTATTGATATCTGTCTAAAGGCCTGCAAAGGTAACTCAGGCATTGTGTTAGGGTTACTAGAGATCACATTCCTAAGTCATCCAGAAAGATGCTTTTACAAACCAGAGTGCTAAACAAGCTACACTGCTATAGCTGGAGAAAAGGTCTGTGCAGTTGTCAAAAGTTAAATATTGTTCTTAATGACTTCTAACCCTGATGGCCTCTTTGTAAAATAGGCTAAGGTTATAGGCTCCTGGCTAGGTAAGATCAACGCCCCTAAAGTCAGCTTGAAGAAGTTACAGAAGATGGACCTTCGCCCTTCTACCCCCATTTTAAGATCAAGAGTCCAGAGTCAGTTTTGGAAAAATGAGGCAAAATAGATAAAATAATTTTTAATAAGGGCATAAAAAATAGTGTTAACTGTTGTAGGTGTGTAAGGTGTGGAGACTGCATTTGTCAGAGATGGTTACAAGACTAAGCCTTCTGTGTCTATTTACAAAAATATCTGGTTAGTAAAAAGTTGTGATTTTGTTAAATTGTCCTGAGCTATTGTTTAAAAGATCTTAAAAACCAGCAGGATCAAAGCCTGCCAAGCCTAGGCAATGTATCTTTAACCAGTCTGTGTAGGAATTTACAGCCCAGCATGAGGTGTGACGACAGTCCCTTGGAGCCACTGAGAGACCCTGCTGTTCCGGTTGCTGCTGCTGCTGCTGTACACCTTAATGGGTAAAGTTCAACGACGGCCTGACAGTCACTTGGAGGAACTCCTGCTTGATTCCATCACCTAAGTCTGCTTCCTGGTTGACTGCTGCTAAATCTAAGATCTTGTGGGACATTCTTTTGGGTGATATCCAGAAACCCTCTCTTCCCACAGTGGATATTGGGGACAAGGATATCACTGGCTTGCTTGTCTTAGGCACTTCAGTGCATAGTAACTGGAAATCCACTCTATGTTCACAGCCTAGTTTGACTCTGATATGGTAATAACCTGAGTGTGTTATCAATAGAGGTAATACTCTTAGCCTTAAAATCTAGCAAGCTTCTGCATCACGGTGGTGCCTTAAGGCTGTTCTAAGATAAAGGTTCCGCAAGCCAAAGGAAAATTGGGCAGTTTTAAACTACAGCCACAAAGATGGTCAAGAGATTGTAAAGAAAGAGGGTGGTAATGAAAGCCTTGGGAAAGGAATTGTAAAGAAAGAAGGAAGTAAAGAAAGCCTTGGAAAGAGAATTGGGGAAATTTGAAAAGTAAGGATTGTCTTTAAGACAAACCTCAGAAAGTTTAAGTATGTCGCAAATGGTATGAGTATGTCTTAAAATTGGAGCTTACAAGTACAGCTGGTATAAAATTGATACACGGAGTCAGGACTGGTGAAAATTAAAATTAAAAAAAAAAAAAAAGGGGGCAAATGCCACGCCGACCCCAGTAGAGTCTGCTTAAGCATGGGAAACCATCTATCAGACCATGATAGGGGCCTCGAGACCTATCTCTGAGTTTTGGGACTTCACCGAAGTCTACCTCAGAGAATGGGGCTTTACAGAAACCTATCTCCAAGTTTTGGGACTTCACCGAAGTCTACCTCGGAGAATAGGGCTTCTAAGAGGCCTACTCCTGGGAAAAGGCTGGAAAAACCCCTGGGAAAAGATGTGTTTCTGTCTTTCTTCTCCTCATAAGAGTGCCTATCAGTCGTGCAGGCCCTGGTGCTAACACAACAATACCATCGACTTAAAACAACAGAAGAAACTCCGGTTGAATGAAGGATTTCATTCTGGCAAAAGAAAATGGGGGGATGAAAGACCCCAGTTCATGCTTGCCCACTAGGACAGCTACCACCCATCCCCCGCGAAACTATGCCAAGAAGGGTGAGGCAGGTTACGACGGTCAGTGGTCAGGCCGCTAACTGAGAAACAAAACGACAGGCCTCTGAGTCATTGCCTGTGGGGCAGGCATTGTGTCGCCACTAGGCCACCCAACCTGCTGGCCAACCCCTCCCTTCCCGTAAAACTAAGCCCCCATCAAAAGGGCTAGGCAGGATATGCGACTAAACCATTTACCAGAAATAAAACAGTTTCTGAGTAAAGGGGCAAGTACAGGCATGTCGGGGCAAGTCCAGGCATGTCAGCTAACCCGCTCGCCTGACTCAACCTGACCAATCCCCTCCTTAAGCATGATTCAAAATTAACCAATCAACACCCTGTAACCAGGCATCTCGCTTCTGTAACCTTGCTTCTGCTGCCCATAAAAGAGGGTGCTTTCATGTGCCCCGGCGCGCAAGTCTCCCGATAGACTTGTCGCCCCGGGTACCCGTGTGTCCGGACAGGTTCTCAGCCACCGACCCGAACCTTGTGGATCTCGAGGTTGTGTGCACCTGGGAGCCTGGGCATGCCCGAATAAACCTCTTGCTGATTGCATCCGCACAAGTGGTCTCGTTGTTCCTTGGGAGAGGGTCTCTCTAGATCGAAAGGCACCCCACCCTGTCGGGGGTCTTTCATTCGAATGAGAAACTTATAGATGATTCTGTGCTGGCTTAAATGTAGTATTAGTATCTACAGCTACACTGAGTGGTACTGTCAACATAATGGAAAAATAAATTATGAGTAAAGATAAGTACTTAAATTGAAATGTCTCATAACGTGTCCTTGTATTTTTGAATTGCTTAGTGTCATAGAAAGAAGTTAGATCTATAAGAGTTCTAGGTTAAGAGAATATAACTGTACTACATTCCATCAAATTAAGATATCCACCATTGATTGAAGTATCCCAACTTCCGGGGGATGGGGGGACTTGAACCCAGGATTGGCCAAAGTAGTCACCAACACTCAGTTGGGCTAGGAATCTTTATGAGTTGTGTGACAACTGCTCCTGACTATGAGGACAGTGAAGAACAGCAGCAAAGGCAAATAGCTCAGGGTATTTAAAAGCAAGATCCACAGGGACCACTAGCAGGTGGCAGTGGTAGTTTCATAACTGACAAAAAGCAGCTACAGAAGCAGGGCTAGCAGTGAGATATTACAAATGGCAATTACATTCCAATAACCAAGGCAATAAGTCATCAAGGCAAAGTTCTTATCCCAGATCTTCCCTTTGTTCAGCTCTCAGTTTTAGGTTTAATTGATATTGACCAGAACACATTCCAAACTTCTCACTTATCACACCCAAAATCAAACCACCTTCCAGGTTTTCTGGCTCTTTTTAAGTTTCACTGTTATTTACTGAATTCCAGTAACCCTGTGCTTAACCCTGCAATTTACCCAGGCCTTTGTCTCTGGAATGACTCTGGAATGGAGTTTTTCTCTACAGGGAGATTCTGCCTTTCAAGTTTGGCCTTATTCTGCTAGCTACGTTATTTTTCTTGGTTCTAATATTGATTTATTAACTTTGTGTTATGTTTGAATTTAGTCGTTTTTTTAATTTGAATTTCTAGTCCTCCTTCAGTATTTCACTCATGGGTAGAAACCGTAACTAGAAAAAAATAAATTGCAATTAAATTTAGGGGTAATGAAATGTTTGAAAGGAAATTTGGGGGCAAAGCTTGTATTATTCTTCAAACAGATAAGGAGACACATAGACTGACATATTTTTATACAGGCATATAAAATGGACTCTCTCTCTCTCTCTCTCCAATTCTCTGCCTTGTAAACTAACATACCTTTAAAATTGCTTTTTTTAAGTTTACTGCATTTTATATTATCTAGAATTGTATAATGTAGTATTCTCACAATAAAAATGGAAGAATGAGAGCCAAGTTTCAGTGGCTCTATTCTATAATGCTGAGAGGGTAAAAATCCAAGCCGCTGTGCTGGAACAAAATCAAAACCAAACAAACAAACAAGCCAAAAAATAAATCCCAGGGAGTATTAATTCTGATGATAACTTTCTTTTCAAATAGATGTTTTGCATTTAGCCATTATAAATTTGAAATACAAAGATCATAAATATAGATAAGAAAATTATCACAGCCATAACAGTATGCTGGTCAATAAACACAGCATTTCTTGCCCTCTAAAAGACTCATAAATAATCCTACTAAAATATTATTTCCTTCCCATAATGGGTAAAAAGGCAAACTTAATTTCTGATTAGGATGTTTGTAAAACTGGTGAAAAAAATGAGGGAAGAGTTGAAACTGTTCAAAAAAAAATGTACTGATAACCTGACTTATGTAACTATAAGTCCTCTGTACATAACCTTTACAATACAAATATTAAAAAATAAAGAAAAAAAGAAGACACTGGCTAATTGAGGAGCATTTGCCATTTGTCACAAGGTTCATATAGGTTAAATCTTACCCTTCCTGGAGGCAATTACAAATTACTAGAGAAGAAAATGTCTAAGATCAAAGGGTACAGATGCTAAGTGGACAGGCTGAATGCCCCAGTTCTCATTCTGATTTTGGGTAGTTTATGGGCCTACTAAAAATAGCATATAAGTTGTTCTTATAATAATAATTTTGAAACCAGATTTTAGATCCAAGGCTCAAACTCCAGAATCTCCATTTCAGGCCCAGACAGTCAACCCTTATATAGAAAATAAAGAAACATGATGATGGGCAAGGAAAGATTCATTTTGTGGAAGTCATAAGAAGATAGCTCTTTATACATATTCAGCCATCTTGAAATACAGATATTGGGCCAACCTAATGCCATCTGTCAAACCTGTACCATAATCTCTCTTGAGCTCCGTGTGACCCTACTGTGTAACCATGACCCTATTTAAGCCTCTCCACCACTGCCTGACTCTCCTCAACTCTCCATTAGAGTTGATCGGGCTTGTTAAGAATGTTTTATACTTTCGTGGCTCAGTTTCCTAACAGTATTAACTGCTTTGGAAACTGCAAGTTTTTGGACAAGAGTCTGCTTTCCGTTGCTCTGTATCTCACCTATGGAATATCCGTATAACATTCTTCAATTGCCTTTGGAGGTACAGACATTTACCTTAGGTTAAATAGAGATAGCTGAGATAAGAGAATGAAAAGAATGCCTAGCTAAAACAGTCCCAAGTCACAGGGGAGTACAGAGGTGATCAGAGCTGGTGTCAGGTCATATGACAATCAACTGTCTCAAGACTGGTCAGGGGAAGCCTTGTTACAATAGCAGTATGATGCCTGAGCAGGTAATAATGGCCTGTCCTGGATTCCACAGTGACTGCAAAGTGACTACAAGAAAGTATAGCTGAAGACAAAGAACAGGGGAACAAATTGAAGAAGGCAGAGATGCCTAGCTTTTATCCTTCTAGTTAATTCATGGGCCCATTAGACAGCTGGAAAGTTGCCTCTTACAGTTTCTTTGAGAATGTTTAATTTCACAAGGTTTATAGGAAACCTCAGAGAACCCCAAGATCAGTTCGTTTAGGCTTTTTGGTTTATTTTTTAAATCTGCGAACACGTTGCACACTCGGTCTTCACTACCACATTACACATGGCCTTTGGTATTTCACTCTCATTGTGCCTCCTTAATGGTGAAAAACTTTGTTTGTTTTTTCCCCACATAGTTTTGCACAATAGAAGCTAGATGATAAACAAATGAGGTTTCTTATTCCTGGAAGCTGGTAAATCCAAAGATCAGGTAACAGTGGGACTTACTCTCCAAGAAGATCCTGTCTTTTTATTCATAGTTATTCATGAATAATGCATTTCCACTTTGTTACCTGGTGGAAGAGATGCACACCTCCCTGGGCTGTTTTGAGGCAGGATAAATTAGGGCAATGAGGCCTGGTGAAGGCAACTCAGAAATAGATATTTAGAAGCATAATATTTACTTCGAAGAGAGATAACAAAATACATTCCTTCCCGAAAGATACATTTCTCACCTCAAGAATTAACATTTGAGTTGATGTTAGGTGAAATGAACCCCAAGATAAGGATTCAAATGTTTTTTTTCTTTCATGCGATTGTTTCTAACATATTTATAAGATGATTTCTTTGTTGCTTTGTATGTCCCTCCTCCATGTTATAACCCCTGCTTTCACTGTATTTGATGTTGGTATAATTTGTGGAGGAAAAGGGGAAAAAAAAAAACCAAATCGTTTAAATACGGATGCAGGTGGACCCATTGAAACAATGAGATATACAAGTCATTATGTGGAAAAACCAACTTTACAACTTTGGTGGGGGGGGAGTAGGGGAAGAAGGGGGGAGTGAGGGGAGGGGGAGGGCTAGGGAGGGGAGATGGGAAGGGGAAACAAAGGAGGAGCAACAATGCTCCATAAGATATGTACTCATTATCTTGCCCATGTAATTGTAACCTTTGTATGGTATTTTCACAATAATAATAATAATAAAAGAATTAACATTTGTCTGTCAGGATCTATCCCTTCCTGAGAGAAATGCTCCCACAAAGTAACTAACAGGTGGACCAAAAATGTGAACAACTGGAGCCAGGAACTTAGAAAGTGTAACTACACCAACTGTGATTGAGAGCTAAGATAAACTCCTATCTTTTCCTATCTTTAGATCAGACCCTCTGCCTTTACCATATAACATACCCTTGATGCCAAAGAGCTGTGTGTGTGTCTCTATTTGAGAGTACCCACACTCAGATAGAGTGTTTCTGCTTACCTTTTTGTCTGCTTACTTGCTTGCTTAGTTAGTCAATAAAGCTCTGCCAAATTTTCTTAGCATTATGACTTGTCCAGAAATTTTTCTTCTGCAATCAGAATTAAGGACCTTAAGTAAATACTTCCTACTTTTAGGGGGAAACTTCACAAATTCTCACCTGCATCTAGTTCCAGTGACAGTTTATAATGGCACAATTCCCATCTGTGATAGCAAGAGTCTTTGTATAAGATGATCGTTCAGATTCTCTGTCCTTTTCTGAAAAATCAAAGCCATAATTAACTTTATTGTAAATATTTAGACAACAAGATATAATATTGGAGTGTATTTATTATGTGAAAGCATCCACAATCCTGTTGAACACTGACAACTCTGATTTTAGTACTTTTAGATAGCATTTTCTAAAATGATCTAGGACAAACAACCTATGCATTGATGATTATATTACAATAGCATAGATAACTCACATCATAAGACCAAAGCTTCAGTATAACCCACTTGTTTGTTCCAAGTCAATGACCTCTCTTTTGTCTTTAATATAGTCAACTTTAGCCCTGACACCCTGCTTTCCTGCTGGGTCACATCTTGTTGGCAATTCTACCCCCTGCATCCAAACTCTGGGGAAACAACAGAAGTTTTCAATAGGCTAATCAAAGGCACTTCTCTTCACTCTAGGAGGGCAAATTAAGTTGATTATTTTCACTGCTCAAATGCAAATGCTGTTGCATTAAAAATTCAAGATAGGCAGTGCTTGGGTTGTATTCAGTCAGCATTCTAATGTACTCACGTTAGAAAAAGGAGAAAAACCCACATGGTCATGTGAGGTTTAGACATAATTGTAAAGAACTGTATTGCTAAACTATAGTGTAGAGGTAGTATGCAAATAAATAGTTTTAGGTAAGTATAACTTAAGATAATTTTTTTAACTTTTTTTTTTTTACTTATTTGTATTTGTTAGGAAAGATCAAATGGACAAAGAGGAAAGAAAGAAGACAGATACTCAAACAGATAAGATAAGATATTAAACATAGCTGAAAAGGGGCATCAAGTAAGTCAACAGTCAGAGAAGCTATGCGTGAAGTGAAAGCATCAGCCTAGAAAACCGTGGTACTCCAAGTCAGATTCAGAGAAAGGAGTTTATTGTCAGTGAAGTGGACACTGAGATGGGGCCCAAGTCGGTAATATTCCATTTTGAGCTTTGCCCTTGTTTTCGGGATGGGCCTAGTTCATGGAATGAAAAAAATGCATCTGGTCCCTCTCTCCTTTACAACCTAACCCACCTTTGATTGTTGAGTTAAAGACTGACCCACAAAACAGGTTGTAATCTGGCTAGTGACACCACATGCTTACGGTAAACCCCACCTTTTGCACATGCTTATGGTAAACTCTGCCTTTTTCCCACCAAAAGGTAGACCTCGCCTTACCCACTAAATTTGTGTGCCATTTTAAACCAAGGTGATAGGCTGGTTTAAACAGCCATTACAAACTGTAACCTCATTGGCCACCTGTGTCTGGTCATTATTACTGCACAATTCTTTGTGCATGTTAAGATCCCATTGGTCACCTGCATGTGACTGGGCTCAACCTCATGGATTTTGCCTTTAAAAATCAAAGTATGTGGGGTCACAGTAGCTCTTGAGCCTGTGCTGCGGCCCTGCCTGGTCAGTGTAGGAACCTTCTCAATAAAGTTGCTTCTTTGTTAACAACTTTGTTGCAGTGGGCTCTGGACGACTAGGTGGGCTTGCCTGCCTGAGTAGGGGTCTTCTTACTGCAGTCAGCAGGGACTGACAGGCTAGCTCTCACAAGATAGAGAGTAGCAGCCAATCTTTGTGTAAGGGGTTAATTATATAGGACCAGAGAAGCTGAAGGTAGAAAAGAGAAGTTGAAAATGGGAATTTCCATTGTGGGGTCTGGAGTATGTGAGACCCTAGCATTCCACTGTAGTGAGCTAAGACTTATGATTGCAGTTGTAGGCCAGAGATAACATGTGGCTCCGTGGAGTGTGAGGAATAGCCAGGGTTAAGGCCAATTGTGGTTAGGTCTGGACAAATGAACAGATTTTGATGGAGGGGACTGAAGACTTGAGATGGAGGACAGACTAATATAAAGAAAGAGGAAAGGGAAGGTTTTCAGGGCGCAAGTATAGTCAAACAAGGAAGTTGCAGTTTGTGAAATAAATCAGGAAGTTGCAACAAATGGTACCACCTGGGAAAATGAGCACTTTTGGACAGGACCATGGGTGAGCCTTTTTGGGAACTGTTCCATGATGGGGACTTCTGAGAATGGCAAAGTGTGTGTGTGTGTGTGTGTGTGTGTGTGTGTGTGTGTGTGTGTGTGTGTGTGTGTGTGTGTGTGTGTGTGTGTGTTTGGGGTTGGGGGGGTGCAGAGTGTCCAAGAAGGCAGCATTGAGTTATGAGAATAATGTAGATTCTTATCAATACTTTTCTGGTACTGAGGCTTGAATTCAATGTTTGGAGAGCTTTCTTGAATTTTCTTGCTCATGGTTGGTGAAGGGCTCATCCTTGCTTCATAACCCAGGTGCATAAGGAAACACTTGCCTCTGGGTAAAGCATTCTATTCTGGAGTTTTGACAATCCAGGGTGAGACATACCACTCTCCTTCCCCCCCAGTTGCCCCCCCCTCCCCACCTCCTAGTCTCAAAGCATTGCTATTGCTATCAATAATCCACCAGCTCTCTTGAGTCACATATTACTTCTGGCCAAACTGGATGCAAACTTACTCCTGCCTCGTCTGGTCACACACCTCCATTCCTGGGGGAAGGTTCCTGATCCTCAAGGTGTCTCAAAAAGCAGTCCTGTCCTGCTGAGATCAAGTCCAGCCTGTTCTTTTTCCATTTTCCTAACAGTTGGTGCTCTATCACTTAGCACATGCCTCCAGTACTACTATTTCACTTTTTTAAAATGTGATTGCATATTTTAAATAGTAGTTATTTTTGTGGGTGTACTTTTGTGGATGTATACTTTTTGTGGATGCACTTAGTCACTTAGTTGTATTTTACCAATTTCTATAATATTCAGTTACAACTGTACTGTTTCAAATGCTACAGTCATATGTAATATTATTTATTCAAAGTAAACCCTTACCGTGTTTTCCTTTTCTTGAATTTTCAAGGTTTTGTTTATTTATTTATTTCTCACTAAGTACACTAAATGAACTTTAGAATGATCTTATTAACTGCTTCTTAGCCTCAAATTATGGTTATTTGTTGCCTTAATTATAAATTGAAGTAGGGATGCTAAATCTAGCCAGCCATCTTGGCCACATTATGAATGATAGGGTATCAGGTTTAACTAGCACCATCTTGTCTTCATAGTGAAGGCAAGGAAGTCCTACCTTCCAGGTGATGGGCGGTGACCCAAGACCTGCCAGTCTTAAGTCATGAACTCTCAAACTCCGTGACCCTTCCCCCTGATCTGAACCTATTTAGGCCTAGACCAGCTCAGGTGCCAGGACACCATGGCTCCTTTCTCTGTGTTCATGTCTTTGTACTTCCTGCCCCTCCAACTGTTCAACTTGGCATCTCATTTCAGCTCTCAATTCAGCTCTCAATGATCTGGTTTGTTGTTACTGCTTTTCTGTGCTTTCTTTCTTCTCCTATTCTCATGACTCATTTTTGTAACAGTGTTGAGTATATCTGGGGGGCTGCAGGTCTTTGCAACAGGAGTCCACCTGACGATGGAAGCTTTCTAATAAAGACTCCCAATTTGACCTCTCAAATGTGACTTCTCTGTATTTCACTGATTGGATTCACCTTATAACACAATAATTGAAATTGAATATATAGTTCTATGATATCAAGGTCTCATTTGGCAGATACATAATTCCTCATTATTTGTTCAGATCACTTTTCCAGCAGGGACATTACCTTCAGATATGTTCTTTTCTCTTTTTCAAAATATTGTAGAAATATTTTCAGACACCACGGAGCAGACTTTGCTATGAATATTCATTATCAATGATGATTTCTTCTAAGTAAATATTACGGAAATGTGTTTTCCTGAAGGAAGCCATGGTGTTAGAATTCATGTTAAAGAAAAAAAGGAAAAACAAAAATAAAAAGACCACAAAACCTCCAAATCAACAGGGGGAACGCTTCAGACTCAAAAATGAATTTCAGAATACAAAGTAAATATAACAGTTGAATTACAATAACCATCTACCATAAATGTAATCCAAGGAAAGTAACTTGAGATAAATTTTGAAATAGTGTATCTATTTTATAGAATTTGGGTGAAAATATACATTTTGGTGGAAAATACTTCAAATTAGTTACATTAGCTATATTTTATTTCAAAGATGTTAAGCAATTAAAAGGGTCAGATCGTATGAATTACAGGTTGATCCATATCCAAACTTTAGATGTATTTTTCAATAGAAATGACTTTAGTTGAGCTTGCTCAAGTTTGACAATGTAATTTTATTTTTTAATTTACTATGAGCAATTGGTGACTTCTTACCCTGTCTGTGATTCAACAGGCCTAGTAAGAGTTGGGATCAAAGAATAAGATGAAACCATGTGTTATTTTAAATTCACACTCTTCTGGCAAAACAACTCAAGTTAACTTGCAAATGAAAGAAAGGGGAAGGAAAGAGAGTGCAATGGCCAAAGGCTTTTTAAGAGGTGATAATCAGCACTCTCTAAACATAGTAGAACTCAGGATGAAGAAAGTGAAAAATTATTCAAAACACTTCTGCCTACTTGAATGGTCAGCAGAAAGAAAATATTCAGAGGCCTGTGTGCAATGTACTATAATTGCTTTTCTAAAATTTGTTACAGAATTTAATATGGTTTTGAATTATTTTTCATGATGGTATTCAAATGTGTTCTTTGTAAAATGCACATCTTTGTAATATTTCTTTAATTTTCTCCTCAGTGGTTCATTTCCATGCAGGTTTTTTTTAAATGTAAATTACTGGATGTCTATTATTAGTTGTTGTAGTTATTTTCCTTCTTTTCTACTTCTTTGAATTTTTTTTGGTTGGGTAATTCAGAAAAAAATGAATTTTAATATATTTCATTCTAGCTACAGTCATCATTTTTAATTTGTTCTAGCTACTCACATATTTTTATATAGTATTGTTTATACTGGCAGATTTTACATTTTGAAATGTACTACAATAAGTACGTATAAGTAAATTGCATTTTTTGGTTTCTGAAAAGTGTGTGTAGATAAAATATTTTCCACTGAAGCTGTTTTAATTTTTTTTTTATTTTAAGATTACTTGATTTATTTTAGCCTTACAATCCTCCTGTACAAAATAGTGTGAAATCAAATGCATGTCAAAGATTTGTCAATGGTTATGGCTTCTTCCATTTATTTTAATTAGATAAAAGACATCTTAAATGATACTTGTTTGAAATTTCTATTCTAGTAAAGATTATGTGTGTATATATATATATATATATATATATATATATATATAAATGTACATATTACTGTTTGATAACTATGTAAATAGAAACACATTGTTTATGAAAGAATATATTATTAATACATCTGTTAACCATTTACTTCTTAAAACATATTGATTCTTTACATTTCATACAACTTTGGCTGAAATGTTTATTGTTAATGACCTAATTTAGCCAGTGTAAGTTCACAAAGCCTGTACATGATGGATCCCAGGAACTCTTGTTCAGAGAACATAACCTATTATGGTTAGTAGAACTGTGCATTTCTCATGGTTATCTTATCTTATTTCTACAGGGGGACAGGTTTCATTGATTCATTTCTATACATGTCCACACTGTACACCTGTCAATCTCGCCTTTTCCACCACACTCCTTGCCTTACATTGTAAATTCTTTAATATCTAAGGAAAGAATCTTCTTCATCGGTGGTACATTAAAAGTGAACTAATAGGGCTGGGAAGATGGCTCAGTGGTAGAGTGCTTTCCTTTCAGGTATAAGGCCCTGGGTTAGATTCCTCAGCATCACATAAGGAGAAAAAGATGGAAGTGGTGTTTGGCTTAAGTGGTAGAGTGTTAGCCTTAAGCCAAAGAGCAGAGGGACAACACTCAGGCCCAGAGTTCAGGCCTCATAACACCCCCCACTCAAAAAAAAGTGAATTAATAATAATAACGGTATGCTTATTGAGAATTTTCATTACCACGATACATTAAATACATATTTGATTGCAATGTACACATTAAATAATTTAATTTTCATCATCTATAATGTAATGTTTGTTGTTGGTGGTGATGGTTTTTGAACTCAGGAACTGGGAACTGTCTCTGGGACTCTTTGTGCTCAAGGCTAACACTTGAGCCCCACCCAGTGCCTCTATCCTCTGATCTCAGCCTCCTGTGAAACTAGGATTACAGGATTGAGCCAGTGGTGCCTGGCTGTAAATGGTATTTTTTTTTATCTCATTTTGTATATATGACACCTGTTGCTGAGATAGTTTATTATTCAATGTTTATTTTATCTTGGTTGTACGGGGGTTCAAACTCAGCTCCTCACACTTACCAGGCACTAGGAATTGAGCCATACTTCAATTATTCCTCCTCCTTCTTTGTGTGCATATTTGTTTCTAGGTTTTTTAAGATACAATCTCACGGGATATTTTTGCTTAAGGCCATCCTTGGACTGAAATGTTACTATCTATGTTTCCTAGGAACAAAGCCTGCATATATCTACATTTTATCTTCCATGCTACTTTTGAATTAAGTTTTGCTAGAGAGGTACTCTGCTATTGGAGCAATGCCTTCTTCCCTTTTGGCTCTAGCAAGAAGAGTAGTTATTTTTGAGCCATGATCTATTTTATTTTTTTCTTTTTGGTCAGGCTTGGAAAACCATTTTTTAGTTTACAGTTCCCTGCAAAGCTGTGATGACAGGCACATAGTACAATCTATTTTTTCTATTCAGATAGAGTCTTGTAGAACTTTTATCTGGATGGATGGTCTGAAACCATGATCATCCTAATCTCAGTTTCCCAAGTAGCTGTGATTACAAGTATGTACCACTATGCTCAATTGTTTGTTGAGAGATAAAACTTTTCTTTTAAGGACTATCCATTGCATTGTCATAAGTTTTACAGCATTCTTGGTTTAATACTGTGGTCAATAAAAAATAAAGTTTTCATTGGTGAGTAAGCAATTAATTTGCCAAAGAATGAAGTGATATGAAGTTTCAAAATTAGTTAGCCTATTATGGTCAGTAAAATAACCTAATTCCAGTGCTGTCCCGACCCACAGGACTTCAACGAGGGCAATGAACCTAAGCGAGAAGGAATGAAGGGACAAGAGACACGAAGAAGGACAGCAAGACAAGGATTCTGATCAAGCTGCCAAATTTTACTTTTCACATTGGGGTATTTATATGCTTAGAATAAGGAAGCTTTTTCATTGGACGTAGCAGCTGCAGGATGCTTGCTTAGGGCAGTGAAAAGGTGGTTGTTAGCAGCTACTGGGTGTTTGTATGGGGGGTGAAAAGGTGGTCGTTAGTAGCTATTAGGGGGTGAAAAGGTGGTTGTTAGCAGCTACCGGTATTTGTATGGGGCAGGATGAAAAGACGGGATTCTGTGAACAGCCTCCTGATGTTCCAGTGAGATAGTCAAGCCTATCATGCAGATAGACTCCCTGCAAGGCTCTCAACATCTCCCCCTTTCTTATTTAGAAAACTGACCATCAATTTTTTTTTTTTGTCGGTCATGGGGCTTGAACTCTGGGCCTGGGCGCTGTCCTTCAGCTCTTCAGCTCAAGGCGAGCGCTCTACCACTTGAGCTACAGCGCCACTTCCGGTTTTCTGGTGGTTTATTGGAGATAGGAGTCTCACGGTCTCTCCTGCCTGGGCTGGCTTTGAACCACGATCCTCAGATCTCAGCCTCCTGAGTAGTTAGGATTACAGGCATGAGCCACCAGCGCCCGGCTGACCATCAATTGTTGGCTGCTCTTTTTAAGGGGGTGACAGAGGCTCTGTTCCTCTAAGGGGCCAGGGTTTTTCCTCCGCTCCGAGCAAGCATCCTCACTCAGGGAGAGGAATTTTACAGGCCTTGGCATGTTTTTTGAGGAGACGGCTTGTGGGTATGCATGCTAATCGTCATGCACCAGAGCTTGCCACTCAGGGGTCTTGAGTTTTGGGATCTCGTGGATCCATCCCCCTGCAGTCTTACCTGCACCCTTGATTTGAGCATTTTTTCTTCCTCCCATAGGTGCATCCTCCCCCAAGCGGAGGGGCCTATAGGAGGAGGGGCGAACCTATCCCTTATGGCAATAGGTCTTGCCCATTGAATGGTCAGGAGTTATGAATAAGAAGGGTTTTCTAAATAAGAAAAAGAAGGCGGGCTGTTTCCCACTGGAACAAGCTCATGGCAAAACACTAATTAAAAGCCTGGGGTAAATCCTAGATCTCAATGCCGCTGTCTGCCTTATCAAGGCGATGGTGATGAACCTGTATGGGCTTAGAAACCAAGAGATTAATCTGTTATTTAATAAATTCAAACAGGAAGGTCCACGTCTGGAGTTCTAGCGGCATCTGTAAGAGAAAAGGCATCATCCTCAGGGGAAGGTTTCCCCTGGGTTGTGGTAAGCCATTAACCTGTTTTATCAAGAGTTCTGGCAGCCACCTTGGGGCTGCTTGTTCTTGATCTAAAAGACAAAGAGTGGCAGGGAGTGTTCTACCTGTAGCTTTGGAGGGCACTGCCCCTTGGCTTTGTTTGCGAAAGGGACATTCACGCGCAAAGTGACCAGGTTGTTTCCTGACAAACTCAGAGAGGTCGCCCTTGTTTTTATGTGGCCGGAGGACATCTTGACATGCCAGGTTAGCATTTTCAAATGCAAGATGTTTAACAAAGGCACTTTCACTTTGACTCGGCCCAAGAAGCCTTTCCACAGCCAAGTTAAGCCGCGGGACAAAGTCACTGTAGGGTTCCTCTGGCCCCTGTCTAACTTTTGCCAGGGAAGTAGTAGCTGATCCCTTTTGAGGGAGACACTTCCAAGCATAAAGGCCAGCATTTTGAATTTGTGCCAAAAGTCCGTAGGAAAGCCCGCCTGTTTAGCATTGGTATCAAAGGGCGCATTACCCAAAAGTTTAGTATAGGTCCAGGTTTTTGAAGATGTTTTAGCCAAATTTTTTTGTGCGGTCTCTCTACATTGTTCCTTAAAGTCCGCATTCCATAAAACAAAATCACCCCCACTAAGGGTGGCACTGGCCAGGAACTTCCAATCATTAGGGGTGAGCCAGCACGCACTTTGGTTTTCTAACAAGGCTAACGTATAAGGGGCAGTCGGGCCATATTGGGCACATGCATTTTTAAGCTTTTCAACAAACCGGAGGCTAAGCCTCTTATACTCTTGTTGGCCTTTTCCCTGGGTGGGTTGTTCCTCTTCACCCCCAGTATCCTGTTCCTCATCTTCCTTTTCCTCCTCTTCTGATTCATCCTCCTCACCCTCTGAGATCTTATCTGTCTGGCTCCGAGTTACTGGAAAGGTGAGAACTGATTGATGGCCTGATCTAACCTTAATTTTATCAGGTGTTTTTGGCGTATCGGCCAAGGCCAGTATGCGGAGTTCATAATCAAGGGACCGCAGTTCTTTTAAAAGTTGAAGGTGTTCTCGCCTATGTTGAAGAGTCTCGCGTAAAGGTGCCAGGTTAGGTAAAGTGGGGAGAGAAAAAAACATCTGGAGGGGCAGTGGGCCCTTGAAGGGCCAGGCCACAAAATGAAGGGATTTTCAGTAAATTGACCATCAGGCATATCTAATACAACCAATGGACAAGCCGCGGGGGGCCGAGAGGCATTTTGGAGAACCTCCTCTCCTGCTTTTACAAGTTTTAAAATTCCACTATCAAATAGAGAACCTTTTAAAACTTCATTAATCAAATTCCAATAGGAAAAGGCGGTAGCAGGAACCTTTTCCGGACCAAAGGTTTCATAATAATCTTTTTAACATTCTCCTACTCTTTGCCATCTTTTTGCATCTATGATTCCTACAAGTCCTCTATGAATGAGAAAAATAATTCTAAATCCTTTTTCTCGTGTCTTGAAGGCCTCCCTGAGGTCTGACAGAAATAGATCATGTGACGACATTGCTTGTCCCATAGTGGGTCACTCACCATGCGCCCTCCCCACTCTCCTCCTGGATCTGTCTCTCGGCGGGGTCTGTCGAGGTGATCTCGTGATCTCGGACTGTACTTGGCCAAGTTTTCCTGGAGGATGGCGTTCCTTCCTTAGTCAGAGGCTCGAGCCCCACGTTGGGTGCCAGTTGTCCCGACCCGCAGGACTTCAACGAGGGCAGTGAACCTAAGTGAGAAGGAATGAAGGGACAAGAGACATGAAGAAGGACAGCAAGACAAGGATTCTGATCAAGCTGCCAAATTTTATTTTTCACATTGGGGTATTTATATGCTTAGAATAAGGAAGCTTTTTCATTGGGCGTAGCAGCTGCAGGATGCTTGCTTAGGGCAGTGAAAAGGTGGTTGTTAGCAGCTACTGGGTGTTTGTATGGGGGGTGAAAAGGTGGTCGTTAGTAGCTATTAGGGGGTGAAAAGGTGGTTGTTAGCAGCTACCGGTATTTGTATGGGGCAGGATGAAAAGACGGGATTCTGTGAACAGCCTCCTGATGTTCCAGTGAGATAGTCAAGCCTATCATGCAGATAGACTCCCTGCAAGGCTCTCAACAAGTGCTACTGTAATAAATTAATATAGTTGATCTGTCTGCTTATAATCTCATTCTCCAATATTTTATTTTCAACACTGCAGCCAGAATGATTGTCTTGGTCTATGTTTTCTAAAGCATGTCATAACTCTTCACTGGCTATCTTACTAGCCCTTTTCATAACAGTGCTAATACATTAGTGAAAGTGCGATTTTCATTACCTAATACTTTCCCAAATGCTTCATTTCCTCTATTGCACTAGGAACAATAGGGTTGCATTCAGACCAGAATATAAGATGTTTATGTTCACATATTTTCAAAAGATGGGTGAAAATATTACCCTGAAGATTATTAGAAGTAGCAAAGCATAAGAACTGATTAGCAAAAAATTTAGCAGAGCTAGAACAATACTTTAAAAATGAATATTGCTTTGCTTTGGAAGTTGTCTAATTTTAACTTCTAAAATGTATATTATTCATTTTAATATTGTTGAAATAAAGGACATTTGTGCAATCCATGACATTTAACATTGTTATTTGCTAGGTAACATTCTTGACCACATGTCAACTATTTACATTGAAACCCTCATGTGCTACACACACACAATTCTTTCCAAATTCTATGTATTTCCCACCTTTTGCCTCTTGAGAACTTAATATATAATTTAAAAATTCCACTTACTCTCTTAGCCTTGTTGGTTTTATTAGTGTAAAACATTTACAGAAATAGCATCATGTACAATTAGGTAACCATGTTTGTATTTGTAATCTCTAAAATTCTATTGAATATAGGAGAAATATATTTTAATCTAAACCATTCAATCAATATGTAAGTCAGATCAACTACAGTTAAAATTAAAAAAATAATTTTGTAAATTGTTGGCCTGTTTTTTCTTTTTTTCAACCCATTTTGTTTCTTTAATATAAGTTCTGGGACCAAAAATTCACATCTAACATAATTTCTATTCATAAAAAAATCAAGTGAGTCCGTTTTTGTTATCTTAAATTCAGTTCAGCAACTCACTTAATCTTGTATTTAATAATTCTATTAATTTTTTCTCTTTCTTGATATGTATGTTAGTATTTGTATATTATCCATGTATATTATTAGTGGTATTCAGTGTAAGTAATTTACATAGTATTGATCCACATGTTAGAAAACATACGTTTTATTTTTATATTTTAATAAATATTACTTAATTCAGAAAAGTTAGATGATTTCTAACCTTTTTATTTTACAAGTAATGCTACAAATTATCAACAGATAATAAGAAGTTACATTTTAATAATTTAAATGGATATCCTACTAAATTGTATTTTCCTTATGCTATAATTACTCTGACTAAATTATGTAGGTTTATCCCATTCTTTATATTTTTATTAGTTAGGACAAATGAGCCTAATATATTAGGATAAAATTATAAATAATAATGAATATGAGACTGTTTAAAATACATGCTTATTTTATTGTTTTATAATCCAGTACTAAATAGCTTAGGCTAAGTGCATATATAAAGCAAATTTAACAATGTCTGATTCATAAACCTGACTAAATAACACATTTTGAATTAGCTTGCCCACCTCTCTTCTTTAAATATCTTTCCAATGTAGCATTCATGCAGTCATACTGTGTTTTCTATTGAGCTGTTATTATTTCAGCTAACTGTATATGCTAGAGGACAAGACTGAATTATACATTTGCATAAAATTGTATGTATTGCATATCATAGTACTGTTTCAGATTTGTCACTTTCCCAAAGAATAATGATTTAGTGAAAACGTTCCATTATTCAAATATAATATGAAACTGGAAGATGTTAAATACATTTACGTGAAACAGGATTTATCACTTTTGGATAGAAAATGAGTGATAATTCCTTCCTAATATTATGTTAATTCATGTGTGCTATTTATTTTAAAATGCATTCTATATTTCAAAGACAAGTATTACATTCTAATTTCAGTGATGGAACACTACTTGGAATGCAAATTTACAGGTTCTATTCTGCAGATGATATTTGGCGGGACCGTATCTCATGCATGAATGCACAATTAATGTGTCACCACTGAAATTAGAATAGGATATTTACCTTTTCCTATGTGAGCGCCATTCTCAAATGATAATATACACTCTTATGACTGCTATGAGTAAAGAATATAAACAAGTATCAAATCCAAATCTACATTTTATGATTTAGAAGGCCAAAGAGTACTTGTAAAATTGGAAGCTGACCAAAACTCTGCTGAAAAGAGCTTGAAAGAAATATGGTGTTGAACATGTGTCAATTGGTGGATGAAGGATTATCTATTTGTTCTATTGTTTCTGCATTCATTATGACCCCAGTATCTCTTTTTAAATCTCCCCAGTCACTGATTTCCAAAGTCATTCAGGTTAACAAAAATCTAGACGCTCAAAATAGACAATTACAAAGTACATTTTCTTTGGAGATTTTGTAGATATCAGAGTCATCTGTTCTTGAGCTATAGTGTGTAGGTTGCTCTCTTTACTCTAGAATGTACGAAGTCTACCTTCATTCATTCAGTTTGGGAGCTCTCTTAATCTTGTTGCTGTTGTTTGTTTGTTTGTTTGTTTTGATTAGTTAGGGCATAGGCACTGTGCCTGAGCTTTTCTGCTCAAAGATAGTTCTCTACCACTTTCACTTTGAGTCTTAGTGTCACTTGCTCTCTTAAACCTAAATTTGTTAATTCTATGAAAAGTTCTTTCTCTTTCTCAACAAATAACTTGGGGTTTATGTTCCATATAACATTTAGACAAACATTAGTAAATGCATATGTGTTATAATGAATAATTTATATTATAACAAATATTATTCAAGTTAGGAAATTCACATTTTAAAAGTCTATAATGTTCATGAGAACTAAACCTGCCGCTGTGATACATTTGAAATTGTCCTGAAATATATTGAATATAAAGTAAATACTAATTAGGTTCATTTTTCAAGTAAAAATTGGTAAAAATTCAGCTTTGTGAAAAAAAATCATGTATTTGAGTGAATATTACTGTAAATAGGTATTACATAAAGCATGTGTCTCTCTGAGAAATAACTAAAAATAAATTTAATAATTTTATGTGGCTTACAGGCTTGACTCACTACTTTCAGACTTTTTGTTGTTGTTGTTGGCTGTGGGGCTTGAACTCTGAGCCTGGGTACTGTCCCTCAGCTCTTCAGCTCAAGGCTAGCATCCTACCACTTGAGCCACAGTGCCACTCCTGGCCTTTTCTGTTTATGTGGTACTCAGTAATCAAACCCAGGGCCTCATAAAGATTTTTTTTTTAATGAAGGCTCAATATATATTTGTTCCAACTCAGGCTGTTCTCAAATCACAATCATAACACAAAAGAACAGGATAGGACACAAGTTTGAGATAATATATCAGAAGCTGATTTAATTTTCCTTAATTCTATATAAAAGTTTATTTTATAAAATGGAACTCATTAAGCATTTATTTTCAGCTATTAATTATAATTATAAATAGTTTTATTAAAGATATGAAATACTCAGACTATCCATTGTGGGGTAATAGCAAGATGATGAGGGAAATAGTTGTTATATTATGTTTTATAGGCTCAAATCTACTTCCAACTTTTTTAATGACAATTGTTATTCTAAGGGCTTTATGTGCAATTATCCACTATGGTCCACATGCATTATTGAGAACCCTTTAATAAAATAATAATTTTATATAAAATTTCAGAAAAGTATTTACCTGTGGAAGTTTGCATGTTTAGAATTATGGAAACATTTAAATCAATGCACTAATGAAGCAGCTTCTCTAGACAATTAAGATAGTCCCCAGGGGCTCTTCAAGCACTTCAGGAATGTAGTTTAGAGTTTCAAGGCCACTCTTGGACCATTTAGTTCAATGAAGCATTAGTTACTTCAATGATACCCCGAAGACCTAAAAATAGTTAAGGGGCTCTAAACAACCTTCTAAAGTAGCAGTGTGATTTTAAGGACTTCTATACACCAAAAGTTATTTACATAAATTTCTAATGCAGTTTTTGTCAATTCATTTTTCTTATTGGATTTCACATTATTAACGTGAAATTATTATATGCGATCTATCAAAGACATCAATTCTGTTTTTCTGAATAAAGCTATTTTCCTTCCATTGACATTTTAGAGGAAATCAACCCAATCCCTAGTGATACTTCTCTTGCAGTTATCAGATTTTTTTTGTTTGTTTCAAATAGTGTTCTAAACAAACCCTTATTGTAAGAAGTCTATGTTTTGTTGTCCAGTAGAAAGAACATTACATGTGGTATCTTTGGGCTATTGATAAATCATGTATTTCCTTTGACAACATCCTATTGAAAGACCCCCGACTTCGGGTGTCCCCCATATCAGGACCTCCCTGCCCCAAGCACCAGTCAGACGACACCAGATGCAAAAGGCAAGAGGGTTTTATTTGGGCATGCCCAGGTTCCCAGGTGCACGTGACCTCGAGATCCGCAAGGTTCGGGTCAGTGGCTGGGAACCCCGAGCAGTCCCGGGGATGGTCCTTTTATGGGACCCCTCTGTCCGTTACAGGAGTGCCCGCGCTTTTTCAGCCAGTAAATTTAAAGTATTACAACCTGGTCTGCACGCAGGCAGCCAATCCTTTTAAAACAAATCATGTGTTTTGGCCAATCACTGTTCGAGGGGGTCCCTCGGTGTACATGCCCCGAGTTGTGTGTCTCCCGCCCTTGGTATGAGGAAGTGACCTTTGTCAGCGCCTGTCCTTCGCTCACACCAGGGGGCTGACTGCAGGGTGGGATTAGTTAGTAGGGTGTGGGCTTGTTGATTAACTGGTGAGGTTAGTTATCAAAGGGGGAGTGTGGGGTAATAGAAAAGCAAAGCATGTTACAGAAGCCAGAAATAGCTTGGTTAGATACAAAACTCTGTTCCCCTACAAAGAGGCTCAGGGCCTGGTTGGTTGGGGAGGGGGTCTTTCATTCCCCCATTTCTTTTGTTAGTGCCTCTAACCTTAGAGGCCAGTGTTGTCCTTTTTCATATTAACTACCAGTTTCCTGTTGCCTGAGGGCTTGATATTGTTGGGTCAAAACTAGGGCCTGTACTACCGATAGGTGGTCTTTTACAAGTTGTATCAAGCGGTTCACAATGTAAGGGCCTAAAGTAAGGATTAGCATTAGTAGTATAAGTGGTCCCATCAAGGAGGATAATAGGGTAGTGAACCACCGAGACTTGTTCCATAATCCTTCATACCAGCTCTGTTGGGACTCAAATTCCCGCTTTCTTTTATCTAGCCTCTCTTTGAGTTTGTCTAGGGTCTCGATTATTACTCCTGTTTTGTTAGGGTAAAAACAACACTCTTCTTTTAAGGCTGCACATAGGCCCCCTTCCTTTAGAAAAAGCAAGTCTAACCCCCTTCGATTTTGGAGGACTACCTCAGCTAAGGGGCTTACGGAGTCTGTCAACGCCCGGACAGACTTTTCTAGGGTCTTTAAGTCTTTATTTACAGCCTGATGTAGGAGCATGTATTGATCTGCCTTCATCAGGGCTGTGGTTCCTGTGGTGATTCCGGCCGTTATTCCTCCAAGGCCCAAAAGAACAGCTAGGGAGAGAGTTACAGGTTCTCTGTTGTCCCTGTATACAGGGTTCTCGAAATACTGGAGGACAAATTCATCGGGATGGTAGGTGATGGGGGGCCAAATTTGCACTAGTACACAATAATCCCTAGTTGGGTTAAAAACGGCTGTTGACACACACGGGGTAATTCCAGTGTTACAAGCCCAATTTTCCTTTGGCTTGCAGAACCTTTATCTTAGAACAGCCTTAAGGCACCACTGTGATGCAGAAGCTTGCTAGATTTTAAGGTTAAGAGTATTACCTCCATTGATAACACACTCAGGTTATTACCATACCAGAGCCAAACTAGACTGTGACCATAGAGTGGATTTCCAGTCATTATGCACTGAAGTGCCTAAGACAAGCAAGCCAGTGATATCCTTGTCCCCAATATCCACTGTGGGAAGAGAGGGTTTCTGGATATCACCCAAAAGAATGTCCCACAAGATCTTAGATTTAGCAGCAGTCAACCAGGAAGCAGACTCAGGTGATGGAATCAAGCAGGAGTTCCTCCAAGTGACTGTCAGGCCGTCGTTGAACTTTACCCATTAGGGTATGCAGCAGCAGCAGCAACCGTAACAGCAGCAGCAGCAGCAGCAACAGCAGGATCTCTCAGTGGCTCCAAGGGACTGTCACACCTCATGCTCGGCTGTAAATTCCTACACAGACTGGTTAAGGATACATTGCATAGGCTTGGCAGGCTTTGATCCTGTTGGTTTTTAAGATCTTTTAAACAATAGTTCAGGACAATTTACCAAAATCACAACTTTTTACTAACCAGATATTTTAGTAAATAGACACAGAAGGCTTAGTCTTGTAACCATCTCTGACAAATGCAGTCTCCACACCTTGCACACCTACAAGAGTTAACACTATTTTTTATGCCCTTTTTAAAAATTATTTTATCTATTTTGCCTCATTTTTCCAAAACTGACTCTGGACCCTTGATCTTAAAATGGGGGTAGAAGGGCGAAGGTCCATCTTCTGTAACTTCTTCAAGCTGACTTTAGGGGCGTTGATCTTACCTAGCCAGGAGCCTATAACCTTAGCCTATTTTACAAAGAGGCCATCAGGGTTAGATGTCATTAAGAACAATATTTAACTTTTGACAACTGCACAGACCTTTTCTCCAGCTATAGCAGTGTAGCTTGTTTGGCACTCTGGTTTGTAAAAGCATCTTTCTGGATGACTTAGGAATGTGATCTCTAGTAACCCTAACACAATGCCTGAGTTACCTTTGCAGGCCTTTAGACAGATATCAATAGAAACACACTCTCAGGTTTACAAACTTTTTCCTGAGAAGATGAATTTCATGTAACTGGTGTCAGCTCAATATTACTGCCAATTAGAGCTTTTGGCACATAAAGGGGTTAAGATTTAAACTACCCCCCCATATTTTATAACATTAGCTTTTTTACTATCACAGAGGACTGGCAAGTTCCTGTCCCTTACAAGGTAGTCATGAACATTAGGCATGCTTCCAAACTATCTTCCTATGACCTCCCGGCTCTGATCAGTTTTGAAGGGCCACGCACAAATGACTCTAGGATCTGACATTTCTTTCATCCAAGCAGTGGCTTACTGCCTCTGGATGTTCCTCCATTGTTTTTGTCCCAGGAGTGTCTTCTCTACACTGGATAAATGCCTCATTGGCATTTTCCTTAGCTGGTTGCTGGACTTGAACTCGGGGCCTGAGCACTGTCCCTCAGCTCTACAGCTCAAGGCTAGCACTCTGCCACTTTGAGTCCCAGACTCGGGGCTTGAATGCTGTCCCTTAACTCTTCAGTCCAGGGCTAGTACTCTGCCACTGTGAGTCCCAAAGCATCTCTGCTTGCTCTTTCAGCACTCTGCTGGCTGAGTAGAGGTGACAGTCTCACAGGGACCTTTTTCTGCCCGGGCTGGCTTTGAACCAGTTTGCATATCAATGAGTCTTATAAAAGGCCACTTTACTCCAATTGAAAGCAACAAAGTGGTCAACATAGAAGTAGCTTTTAAGCATGCTCTTACCTGAAACTTATTAAGAGTCAAAGTTACATCTGACAAACTGTAGGAATCCTCTGTGCTTTGCTCTGGACTTTGCTGGAAACTCGAAAAACCTATAAGAGCAAACTAGAATAGCAATTATTTTGGTAATCCTATTTTTTCCTTTGTGCACATTGAGGCCAATGTCAAGAACAATTTTACATTTAAACTTCATATCCAAAAATCCATTCCCTATTTTTTTAAACCTCTTATTAACCACCTTTAATATTTTATACTTTAGTTATTATTTGCGTTTTGAAAAGATCCCTTGAAATCTTGAGGCCAAGTGTCACTCATTGCCTCTTGGCTTCTTGTTTTAAAACAGACATACATTAAGATTTTTAAACTCAGATGACAATTTTTCCTTAATGAGAAAATAACAATTATCATAACTGAACCAAAAAGTTAGACTTAGTGTCTTTATGACTTTTAAAAACATCCTAATTGTAAACATTAAAAGCAAGTCACATTATACAAATAACTTTTTAACCCTCTTTTTAAGGCCTTCCTAATTTTAATGTTAACACATCCAAGGGGAAGTTTTAGCAATACTAATCAGATCATCACATCACTCATTTTAATCATGTTTTCAGTGGCTATCCACAGGGAAAAGAGACAGAACAACGATGGGCCACTTGGCCCCTCCTATGGAATAGGCAGGCACACACCCAATCCGACTCTTTAGGGTTAGATGAACTGCGTTTGTGCCAGCTTGCCTCACCATGGGTGGACTCCTCCCAGGGCCTGTCCCACCATGCATGACCAGCTGAACTGCACTTCTGCTTGTTCACCCCTTACCCCTAAAGATAGGTCTTCTGTTGGCTTCTAAGTTTTTCCCCCTGTCTCTTCTCTTGGTTCTCGAATGAAATACACAGTTTTAGACAGACAGAACAGGTAACATCTTTGACAGTGTTAAACTAACTTTTACATTTAAATTTTTATTATTTTTCCCCAAATTTTAGCCAAGGGAATTAAATGCCAAACTGCCAATGCATTTTGTTAAGCCAGATAACTTGATTACAGTATAAACAGACTTATGCATTTTAAAATATTAGCTTTTAAAATACCAGATTTTCTAATTTGCAAGTTAAAGAATCTTTAAAAAGCCATTTAAAACAATGTGAAGATTCTTTAAAATTTTTGGTAATGTCCAAACCTCATAATCTTTTGAATTTTAAATTTAAACTCACCCAATTGTTACAGTATGCTGACAATTTTCATCTTTGAACACGTTCACAGACACACACAAAACACTCACACAGATCTTAAAGTGCGCAAAAATCAAAATCAGTTGTATGTACGCCTTCTAAAGTTTTTAAACAAAAATTTAAGACAGTATTTCTTTTAGAACTAGGTACCTTTGTTGGGCTTCATTTTCACAGAGCTTGCTTGTTAGCAAGGCTTTTGATTCTCTTCTAAGTTGGAGGAGGGCTGGGGCAGGGAGTCACCTAAAACAAAACTGGCCTGATTTATTTATTTATTTATTTTTTTTTTTACCCAATTTTAGACAGAACTAGCTGAAAAGTCCAAACCAGGCACACAGCCTTCTACGCCCTCGCCTGTCCTCCAGCAGCCTCCACTGGGAGAAGGTGCAGCCTGAGGCTTGAAGGGAACCAAACTAGCCCAGTAACCTTCCATGCCTCGCAGGGAGGGTGGGCATAGCAGGTCTGTGACCAAGCCCAGTTGGAACTTTTATTCCCTCAGAGATGTTTAAATAAATAAATAACAAAAACACAGATACACACAAAAACCAAGGATCCACATTTAAAACTGGTACCAATTTTAAAACAGAACTAGACAAGAACCAAAGGCTGAGTTGGGGACTAATGGGCCCCAGTTTATCCCTACCGGAACTCTGTGCTGTTCTCACTCAGCAAGCTGAATCCAGAGTCTGCTGGGTGAGCCTGCCACACTCACCCAGAACTTTCCTACCCCAGAAAACATAAAACAAACACACTAAAGTTAACAAGACAAACAAGTGGTCACAAAGACAAAATCAGGTCTCAGTGAATGGGGCGACATCTCACCACTTACCAGGGGACTCAACACCCCCTCTACTCATTCCAGAGAAATTTTTCTCTTAGATTCCTGCAGACGTTGACCCAGGGGCCTTCCAAGGCAGAGGAGAATTCCCAGTCATCTTGGGGCAAGGGAAAGAGGTCCCTAGCGGCCGTCCCCTCAGACTGACAGGTTCTCCCCCACGCTCAGACCCCCTAAGCCAAGGCCTGAGGCTGAGATCTAACTGGGGCCACTCGCAGGTGGTCAGTGGCAATTTCATAATTGACAAACAAGCAAGTTCCCAAAACCTGACAATCTCGGCTCAGGCTGTAACTTCCAGTGATCTATAGTCAGACTTAAGGGGGGTTGTTAGTTGCTGCCCCATCCCTTTAAGGGCAACAAAACAGACAACAGAGACAATTAACACTAAACAGAAACAGACAAAAACAGACAGGCGCCAAACAGAAAAAGCAACTTCAGATGGGAGTGGCCGACCACGGCTAAACTCCCCGGGAAGGAGAGAGATTCCACGTTCCCTCCTTTCCCCGAGAAGGAGAGAGATTCCACGTTCCCTCCTTCCTCCAGGTCACCCTGGAGTAGGACTCCAGGGCGTGGCCAGGAAGAGAGAGATTACTTCTCCAGTGGTCTAGGGTTAAAGACAGAGGAGTAACAACAGCCTGACCCATGTTAAAAAGAACAAGAGTTAAACCAACACTGAACACAAAAAGAACCAAAAACGGACAGGTTAAGACAAACGCTGCGCGGCTCCGGTCACAAACCGAAAGCAGATTTTCAGACGGGGAAGCAAAATCCCCGGGAAGGAGAGAGATTCCACGTTCCCTCCTTTCCCCGGGAAGGAGAGAGATTCCACGTTCCCTCCTTCCTCCAGACTTGAGCTCCGAAAAATCGAGCCCCTCTAATCCCTGAGGCGTCCCCCAGGGTGGCGGGGGAGAAGTCCGAGCTCGTCAGCTCCTTCTCAAGCCGCCCAGATACAGAGCTATTACGCGTAATAGTACAGACGCTGCGCGGAGACAAACACCAGACAGACAGAGACAAAGACAAAGGCCGGCTTACCTCCTGGTGGGTCCAAGCTGGAGTGGGTCAGGGGGCGATCCCGGACGAGCCCCCAAGATGAAAGACCCCCGACTTCGGGTGTCCCCCATATCAGGACCTCCCTGCCCCAAGCACCAGTCAGACGACACCAGATGCAAAAGGCAAGAGGGTTTTATTTGGGCATGCCCAGGTTCCCAGGTGCACGTGACCTCGAGATCCGCAAGGTTCGGGTCAGTGGCTGGGAACCCCGAGCAGTCCCAGGGATGGTCCTTTTATGGGACCCCTCTGTCCGTTACAGGAGTGCCCGCGCTTTTTCAGCCAGTAAATTTAAAGTATTACAACCTGGTCTGCACGCAGGCAGCCAATCCTTTTAAAACAAATCATGTGTTTTGGCCAATCACTGTTCGAGGGGGTCCCTCGGTGTACATGCCCCGAGTTGTGTGTCTCCCGCCCTTGGTATGAGGAAGTGACCTTTGTCAGCGCCTGTCCTTCGCTCACACCAGGGGGCTGACTGCAGGGTGGGATTAGTTAGTAGGGTGTGGGCTTGTTGATTAACTGGTGAGGTTAGTTATCAAAGGGGGAGTGTGGGGTAATAGAAAAGCAAAGCATGTTACAGAAGCCAGAAATAGCTTGGTTAGATACAAAACTCTGTTCCCCTACGAAGAGGCTCAGGGCCTGGTTGGTTGGGGAGGGGGTCTTTCACTATAATGGGGGAATGGACAGATAGGATAACTACACAAGCCCTCTATAACTGGGCTGATGTTTATGGAAATGTTTACGTTCTGAAAATCCTCTTAAAATTCTAACACCTAACAATCTATGCCATTTTAATGTTTCAGCTTCTGCATATTATTATCCTGCTTACTGGAAAAAAAAAGTGATTGTTTCTTTCTGAAACTGATAGTGAAACTGACAGTACCAGAAGAACTCTGGTAGACAACACAGCTGAAGGTTAGAAATAAGAAAGGTCATTGGCAATGCCACTTACCGCGATGCTCAGTCAGTGCATGTGCCATGACCATATTGTGCATCGGAACAAGCACAGGCTTTCACGTCTCAGGTGGAGCTGCCAGCACAGAAGGACATAAGGGCTTTCAAATGTGAAAATGATGAAGGCATCCATCCAACTCATCTTCAGTTGTGGTAGACAGACTGCAACAATCTGAAAACTGCGATCGAAATGAGCAACATGATTACTCACTTTGCATAACCTATATGTAATTTATGTGAAACTTACTATCTTATATTCAAAAATGGAGGTCTTTCTGTTTCTCCCCTTCCTTCCTTCCTTCCTTCCTTCCTTCCTTCCTTCCTTCCTTCCTTCCTTCTTTCCTTCCTTCCTTCCTTCCTTCCTTCCTCTCTCTTTTTCTTTCTTTCTTTCTTTCTTTCTTTCTTTCTTTCTTTCTTTCTTTTTCTTTCTTTCTTTCTTTCTTTCTTTCCTTCTTTCTTTCTTTCTTTCTTTCTTTCTTTCTTCCTTCCTTCCTTTCTTTTCTTTCTTTCTTTCTTTCTTTCTTTCTTTCTTTCTTTCTTTCTTTCTTTCTTTCTTTCTTTCTTTCTTTCTTTCTTTTCTTTCTTCTTTCTTCTTTTTTTTTTTATTTTTAGCTAGAGACTGGGACTCAAACATGTTACCGGACAGTCAAACTTGTTGCCTAGTGCTCTCATTAATTTAGCCACGCCTCCAACGGCGGGACCGGGGCATGGCGGGGAGGGAAGATTTTCTTAATGTTAGAAAATTTATCCTTTAGGGAATTTTACTTTTCACCATGTAATCTCTAGATTGTAGGGATTATGTTAACTCAAAAAATGCCATTTAATTCCAAATTGTTATTTGAAAATGTTTCGCTGAAGATTGCATATCAGTTAGATTTAGTTTTGTTGTTTTATTTTAAGTGAGATGAAAACACTACAATATCTATTTCTTTGCCTTGTGTTATTTGTGAGACACAGTGTAGCTACCACTCACAGGTTTGTTTAGAACTGACAATCCTTCTTCCTCAGCCTCTTGAAAACTAGGATTACAAAGTAATCAAAACCACACACACACATACAATCTAGAGATTTTATTGCCCATCTCTGCTTCATTAGTCTTATTTTTCTTTTAAAATAGTGAGTTGCCTTCAATTTACAAATTTAAAATATTTACATTTAGTACACTTTTATTTATTTGCTTGTTTATTATTCAGCCTTCGAGCTCAAAATCTTTGCTCAAGGTTAACTTTCCACCACTTGAGCCACAGCTCTGCTTTCCATTTTTTGAGTAGTTTATTAGAGACAACATCTTGGACTTTTCCTTCCTTGGCTGGTTTCAAGCCCTGATCCTCAGATCTCACTTCCTGAGTAGCTAGGATTACAGGAGTGAACCAGCAGTGCCCAGCTGAAACTTCTAAATTAAAAAAAGAAAGATGCCTTTAAACAACAGCAACAAAACAATAATAATAGTGAGGGTGAGGAGTGCAAAGGACAATGAGAGACCATAAGATTGGAATATAACTGTTGTCTTCATTCCATTTAAAAACTCCCAGTAAATATTTTTTCAAAAATGAACAAGACTCTCCAGTCTCCAGCTAAGTGACACATCTTAGTTCACAGATTAAAAAAAACATAAAAACATTCATATGAGAAAAAATGAAATTTAGATAAATTGAATCAATCTCTGAAGATCTATTTTGTATTAGAAGTTATATGTTGAAGGCATGTCCTAATTGGGATCATGTGAGTATGATTAATAAGGCAAAGGTGGAGAACAAAGCCCTGAGGTCATGCCTTGGGATGGTCACCAAAAGGAAATAGAAAATTGTCACTACCAAGAGAAGTATTGTGTAATATGTGTGGTCAAAATGAATGGATAAAGAAAGGTAGGGGTGTAGCTGGGATTATGGGCATGAGCCACTGGTGCCTGGCTTTGACAGCTTTTTAATAATTGCACATATTCATCTAAGCTCTTTTTTCTAAAATAAAGAAAGAAACCTTTGCTCAAAGGGAAAGATTCAGTAAGACTCTGATTCCTTGTAATAAACTGGGGTATACTGGTGACAGTGAACTCATCCTCCTCTACGTAACTGAATATTTACCTGTCTTGAAAAGAGTTCGTTATCTACCTACCACCTCTGAGAAACTCCAGCATCACATTTCTTTATAAATCATGATGTGCTTTTGTATTCATATCAGAATAAAATATGAATTTTCCACTGGGGGGGACAAGATAGAGGTGAACTACTTTTCCAAAGTTAATCTGGCAAAATGAGTAGTATTTAACATTATTTAACATGCTTCATCTTTATGAAATTACAAAGAAGTACTACCAAATACTTTATCAGAAATTCTTCATCTTAAAAAGTACTGAATTTTAGGATGTGTCTGCTTTAAGACATAGAGACATTTTTAGCTTTAATGTATCTTTCCTGTTATTTTACAGGTCAAATTGGTTTCAGGAATGCTAGTTGGAAGATAAAAGGTGTTGTTTTTTGTTTTTGTTTTTGGTTTTGGTTGGTTGTGGGGCCTGAACTCAGGCCTGAGCACTGTCCCTGAGCTCTTGTGGTCAGAGCTAGCACTCTATAGAAAAGGTATTTTAAGGAAACAAAGCTGAAAGCTATAGTCAAATGTGAAAATTAATGTGCATCTTTTTAATGTACATATGAATATATTTGTGTATTATATGTATATGCTCATGTGTTGTAAAATATGCACAAATAAATTTATATTGAATATTAATATTTCTATCTAAATATTTCAAATAATATTTTATAATTCTTGAAATCTAAAACTTTTCACTAAGTATCCTCATTTTCCACAAATTGAAAATGATACTACTCTTCAAATCTAGAAGATTTGAAAAAAGATATTGTACATGCTTAAACAGCAAAAAAATCAACAGGAGTATGATTAAGAGACTCTCTGAAGCCTTTGCATTTTAATGAGAACATAATTATTCAAACAAGTTTCTACAAACAAAAGTTCTAGCTTATGATATGTAGTGCTCATTAAAGAAACATGATATTCTAAGAAAAATGCAATGATATTTATATTAAAGGTTAAGTGTTGCTTTAAAAAATAAGACAAACTTTAAAACTTTAACTTTCTAAGTAAATAATGGCTATAGTTATTTTATTTTTGGGAAGAGGAAAAGAGTATTTTAGAATATGGAGTGAATGTAAAATTGTGAATTCCAAAAGGTCTATTTCATGTAAATAATTTACTGTTAGATGACATTGAACAAGCTAATTTTAATGTATATAAATTATCTTAAAAATAATTATTTTAAAGATCTTTATGCATCTTTAACTTCTGACTTTCATTCACTTATTACAACAATAATAAACTATTTAGAGTTAAAGATATGTACTTTAATGTATTCATCCACATGGAGAGTCCATTATATCCAAAATAGGAATATAGATCTTTGAAACAGTTATGAAAATCTTAATATATGTGAAATTATTGGATTTATAATTTTTTATATACATGCACAATTTCTAGTAGCAAAAATATCTTTTGGTCTTCAGCAATATTAACGTAAGAACATTTATGCATGAACGTTTCCATTTTTTTATTGTGGGAAATTTCTACAAAGAATCTATCTGGTTTAAATACACATTTCTTTCTTGCAAATTTGATTTTTAAATTTGAAAAAAAATCAGGTAGCAACAATCAATTTATTTATTTGGCTTTTATTGTTGTATTTTTATGGTTTGTCATTACTGAGTAGAATTTGTCAAGACAGCTCAAATGATAGAAAGACATTTGGGCATATGATTAGAGCTCTTGTTTGTTGACCTCTCCATTTTCAGGGTCCATTATAAAGTCTGCATGTGAAATAGAAACAGGTGGCTATGGTTGACTTACTGAAAAAAGGCTGGGTTGTTCCACAGAAATCCATACTTTGGACAGACAGCAGGAGAAAGGGAGAGGCCTTGAGGTCTTTCTTGTAGAAAAATATGTAATTCTTGAAATATACTAATTAAAATTATATTCTACTCATAAACTTCCTTTTATTACTTTATATGAGTGAAGTGCTCTGAGTTTTCCAGTCACTCTTTCTCAACACTCATCTTTCACTAGTTTTTTGTTGTTGTTGTTGGCCTTAGTATTTTATTATATGTGGCAGTTGAACCATAGACAGCTAACTAATAATAAGTATTTTTTTGGTCATGGAGCTTGAATTTTTAATCATACTTGGATGAATCTAATAGATATGAGGTAGTGTCACCTCTATTCTAGTTACTGGTGAATGGTGAAAAGCAAGTTATATTAAATATGATTGATAATAGTGCAGAAACTTCTTTATACAAGTATCTTCATCTATCTTCAATAGCAGGTAATTCAAGTTAATGTGATAAAAATAAATCAATCATAACGAGAATGTTATAGACAAATATATGGAACAGCAAATCTATTAGTGCTTTTCTGAGAGTCATCCTCATTTATATTGTGACTGAGCATGAAAAAGAGCATTAGATGATGAGATTAAAGGTAAACAGGAGCTAAATGTTGGTGGATTTTCTAGTTACACTAAGGAATTTAGAAGTCATTCTAGTGACAAGGAGATGGTATGAGAAGATTATGACACAGACAAGATTATTGGTATTTACTTGGAAAGGAATGGCTACACCAACACTTCTCATAGGTACATAAGTTTGAAACAAATACATTAATTTCAAAGGAAGAAATGGTAGCATCATAGAATGATGGTAGATTAATTTGATAGAAATAGGCTGAAATTAAGAAAAAAATCTGGAATTTATTGATAATGGCCAATTAAATTCATTGGGTTTGGATAAAAGAAATATCACTATCAATTTTTTACATACCCAACATACCAATTTATGTACACATACCACCACCACCACAACCATCACAACCACCGCCTACTTAGGATCCTGTGTTTTACTAGCTTATGTTCCTATCAATTTCTTATGAAATGAGGATTTTAGATACTACGAAACCTACTCTAAACTCATAGAAATAGAAACTCTTTAATGAGATTATTGCTAACTAGGTATATTTGCTCAGAAAAATGTTACATAGTTATGAATCATATATTTAACAGTAAACAAAGTTCAATAAGATGTTATTTATAACTGGTCCTCTCAAAAGATTCAAGGTTCCAAAAATCTATACTAGAGATCCTGTGGCAAAATTTACAGAATTCAGCAGAAATGTTTGATCACAATATCCCAAAGTAAAGTTGAAAATGTATTTTCCTAGGAGTTCCTGAAGTTTCGACAGACTTTCAAAATGCAACTATGTTTTTTAAGAGTATATGCTATGTTTAGTAATTAGACATCTACTCATAAAACTAATAGATATTATAAAATAGTACATTACATAATAAATCCTTTATTGGCATAATCCTTGATATTAAAACTTCATGCAATGTTTCTATTCTACATACTATTTCACATAAATATTTAGTACAAAGATGGTGAATCTGTTTAGTTATATTTGCAATGTAAAAACTGTCACATTGATACATTCCCTCACAAGAGACCATTTTTAAGTGTGTGTTCCAGTAAAACTTTATTTGGTAACTGGCATATAAACTGGATCTTGTCCATTGACTTGTATTTTCCAGCATCTGATTCAGAGTAAAGCAGCATTTACCAATTTTCTGACAAGAGGCCTACCAATCTCCAGTCTCCTGTGAAAACAGCACTGGAGAATTCATGTGCCTCATCCTTTTAAGTTTATAATTAGCTTACTTTTTATTTCTTCCTATCTGTTGTCATATAATTTTATCCATATAACTATAATTTAAGAAAAAATTATTGATGAGCACAGAAAATTAAAACTTCATCTGACAATAAGGCCAATTTTTTCACCTGGGATCAGTCAGAAAGAATATAGTTGTTGGGCAGTAAACTCATCATTGACCAAATAAATAAATAAATAAATACATAAATATATAAATGCTGCTGTTTTATTTCCCCAGGACTATGAAATAATGCCAAACTAATTCGAAAGATTAGAGGTTAGTTTAAATAATAGGAATTTCTACTTCTTGTACAAAGAATAACAACATTGGCTCTGTGTATGAGTGTGTGTGTGTGTGTGTGTGTGTGTGTGTGTGTGTGTGTGTGTGTGTGTGTGTGTTTATGTTCATAGTTTCACAATACAGACATGGTGATGGCTCCAAGACACTACTGTGGTTGCTTTTCAGAAATTTTCCTTTAGTAGAATCTTATCAGTTCAGTCATTTACATCAGATACCCAGCGTTTTGCTTGAATATCTCTTATTCCTTAACTTGATGTCTACTTTCAAATGGCAGATAGAGTAAACACACTGACATTCTCTTAAGACAGTTTTTTTAGAACAAGTCACAAAGTTTTCAGCTTTCTCATATGATAGAGACAATTACTTGTATGTCATGGTGAACTACATGAGTAAAAAAAGACTAGTACTCACACAGGAGTACAGGAATTTATGGGGAAGTGTGAAGTTCCGTTGAAGCACAGCATTCTGAGAAGAGAGAACATTCCTTTGTATTTCCTTTCCTTCCTTTGTCTCTTAAACTCAGAATTGTATGTTTTATTGATCTGTGGTATATCTCTATCCTCTACAGGCTAGTCAAGCAAAGGAATGCTGAGATGACCTTGGGTAATCACAACTTGACATTGAGAATATTACTTTACATGGTACTGGTTGAGACTGTACATCTAATTGCCAGGCTATTGGGCAACTTGATTTTTGTTTTTTAAGTTACTGAAAAGCTTTAATTTTCCTGTCACATGATAGAATTTCCTCTTGGTATTCAGTGAGAATTTGGGTATAGGTTTGCTGAAACAAATACAGGTAACATTACATTCTATTTGTACTCTAAACCTACGGCTCTTCACTTCTTCTGTCTCTTAGCTTAAGCTAGTTAATTTAAAGTTTATTATTATCACTAGAAATGATAGGGTAAAATACCTCAGTTGCACAAGTTTCTGAGCAACACACGTGTCCCAGCTGGAACTGGGTTACTCTGAAATTTTACTAGGAAGCAACTCTTTCTTCATTAAAAAAATGCACACACATGTGTGTACATATATGGATTTATATATATATATATATATATATAATAGGAAATATCTAACTAGCAAACATATCTCTAACCAACTAAAATGGGTTCAAACCTCTGAAGCAATAGTCATGATTTCTCATGTTTGCCCTTTTCATTAATGAGTGGTAGGGAGAGAAAAGTTGGAAGGACAGAATGATTGATAATGGTTCTAATTCTTCCCTAATACTAACACATCAGTGCATTTAGAGATTCTTTTGTTTTTCAATGATTGCTGTTGACAACAGTTGGATAACAATTGCTAATTCAATAATTGAATTGGCAATCACTGACGTAAGCTATTTGTAAGCTGTTCAATGTAACACAGAACTAACTCATTGCAACAAAAGAAATAATCTTTACAGACAAGATCTCCCAGATACAGTGAAACGCTTTTTTGATTGCACTTGGCAAACTTCTACATACCATTCAGCTGCTGCTAGCAAAGACTTACATATTTCTCCGCCTGTGGAGGCATAAATATTGTTTGGAAAAAAACAAAACAAAAACTGGTGCAGAATAGTTAGCATATCATCCACTGACAAAGTTAAAGATTAGATGACATTCTGAGTCCTTGAGAGGAAGTAATTGCCACTAAAATCCTGCAATGTAATCCTGTTTATGTTACTATTCCAGTGATATGATTTCTTTATTTATTTCCTAATTTATTGGAGATAGCTTAAAAGAAATAGTACATTTTTAAAAAAGAAATATAAAGCGTATTACATTTAAAAATAATCATTTAAAAGGCTCACGCCTGTAATCCTAGCTACTCAGGAGGCTGAGATCTGAGGATCATGGTTCAAAGCCAGGCTGGGCAGGAAACTCTGTGAGACTTTTATTTTCAATAAATCACAAGAAAGCCAAAAGTGGCACTGTGGCTCAAGCTGTAGAGTGCTCACCTTGAGGACTGCACCCAAGCTCAGAGCTCAAGTCCTACGACAAAAAAAAAAAAAAAGAAGCAATAATAAACACTAACTAGATATTTTAATAAAATTAGTAACTTTACTTTGAAAATATCAAAGTGGTTGAAGAAGTTTACACTCCCACCAACAGTGCAGTAGGGTTCCCTTTTGGCCACATCCCCTTCAACATCTGTTGTTATTAGCTTTCTTGATGATTATAGCCATTCTAACTGGAGTGATGTGGAATCTCAATGTTCTTTTGATTTTCATTTCTTTTATGACCAGAAAATAAAAGAAAATATCAAAGTGTAGAGAATGACTTTTTTCCTGTTCTTTAACTGTATGACCTTATATATTTGCAAAAATAATAAATAGATATTAAATTTCCCAGAACAATTGTCAAGGAATTTCTCTTCCTAGAAACCTAGTGATCATGTAAATATATTTCTAAGCAGATATATAGACTTTTTTTTTTAGTTTTACAGTTAGCATTCATTAGGTTGGTTTGAAAGTCTGCATTTAATATTAAAAAAAAAAAAAACACATGTCAATGTTATTAGGATGTATATCCAGGTAGCCACATAAAGATGAGGGAAATGAGACAGGGAACTACAGAAAGCCAACAAGGGAGATATCTGTGAGAAGCTTACCACAATGGTTAATTGGAATTGTAATTCATTGTGGACCCAAGAGAGACAACAGAGATTTGCCTTACCCCTGATTCCAGGAAGAAAAACACATTTATCCCTCAACGCAAATACATCTTTGGCTGGGAGCTATCCCTAGTGTTAGTATAGTGCTTGGCCTTCCTTCTTCTGCCCCTAGTAAATGTAAAGAAACACATTTAAGTTTGCTGATAAAATATTTCATTCCTTTTCCTAACAATTCAAACCTACAAATCTGTGAAGGTGCCTTTGAATTCTGATTTCTTAGAGTCTTTTTTTTTCTTTTTTTTGGGGGGGAGGGGAAATACCGTAAAGAGGGGTTAGTTACAATTACATGGGCAAGTTAATGAGTACATTTCTTATCAAGCATTGTTGCCTCCTCCTTTGTTTCCCCTTCCCATCCTTTCCCATCTCCCTTCCCCTGCCTTCCCTCTTCCCCTCACCCCCCAAAGTTGTAAAGTTTGCATTTTGACATAAAGTCTTATACATCTCATTGTTGCAGTGGGTCCACCTGTATCCCTATTTAAACAATTTGTTTTTCCCCTTCCCCTCCACAAAGTACACCAATATTAAATACAGTGAAAATAGGGGTTATATTGTGGGGGAGGGATATACAAAACAACAAAGAAATCATCTTATAAATGTGTTAGAAACAATCGCAAGAAAGAAAAAAACATTTGAATCCTTATCTTGGGGTCCATTTCGCCTAACATCAACTTATCTGACCTTTTCTGCTTGACTCAGAGATACACTAGTTATTGCAAATAAGGGAAACCATGGCACCTATGTTTGTTTGGGCCTGGCTTACTTCACTTAATATAATTTTTCCAAGTCTTACTCGTCCAACTCTTCAGTGAAATTGAAAGAGAAAATTCATGTTCTATGAAGCCATCATAACCCTCATCCCAAAACCAGGCAGGGACTCATCAAACAAAGAGAACTATAGACCCATTTCTTTGATGAACATTGATGCAAAACTTCTCAACAAAATTTTGGCCAATCGACTTCAACAATTCATCCAAAAAATCATACATCACGATCAAACAGGATTCATTTCAGGGAGGCAAAGCTGGTTCAATGTAAGCAAATGAATTAATATAATTCATCACATCAACAAGAGCAAGGATAAGAACCACATGGTTATCTCAATAGATGCAGAAAAGGCATTTGACAAGATCCAACACCCCTTTATGATGAAGGTTTTGGAAAAATTAGGAATCCATGGAACATTCCTCAATACAATAAAGGCTGTGTATGACAAACCTACAGCCAGCATTATACTTAATGGTGAAAAAACTAAAGCCATTTCCTCTTAACTCAGGAACGAGACAAGGATGTCCACTCTCTCCACTTCTATTCAATCTAGTATTAGAATGCCTAGCTACAGCAATAAGACAAGATGTAAACATAATAGAGTATTCTTAATAGAATGCATTTGGATTGAAACACGGGATCTTCTTACCTGACTTTTATATTGCAAAATGGATTTGGAAATGTATGAGTTAAAAAAAATACTTTGGTTTAATGAAATTGAGGGTAGAGCTTAGTGGTATTGTATTTGCTTGGTATATGCAAGGCTCAGAATTTGATCTTCATCACTGAGGATATAAAGAATACCATGACAAGCAATAATCAAAGAAAAATAGAAGAATAAACAATGAAAAAGGAGTATTTCTCATGGATGGGTATTACATTATTGTAAACTACTTGTTTCATCTAAACTTCATTTCACTAGTAAGATATATCACTGTTTTCCATTTTAAGTCATGCATATCATTTAAAAATATTATTGAGTAATAAAATATAACAGGAAATGTACCACACCCCTCTCCATTATAAAGGTAAATTCACATTTCCTAAATTGGAAAATATTCGGTAAGAAGAAATTTTGAAAGTACAATTAATGTTTTTGTTTTATATAGAACTCTCAAACGTTTATCAGAAAGACACTGTAAGGAATAGAAGTTGATTTTATTCAGCCTTTGAGAAATAAACCCATCCTTTCCTAATGTCATAGCCCTATCCATCAATGGGAAAGCCACATCTCCATCCTCAAGCTTAATCAGATTAAAATTGTTCTCTTTTTTTTTTTCCTTTTGTGCCAACCCTGGGTCTTGAACTGTGGGCAAGAGGAATGATCATGAGTTTTAAAATTTTATTTATTATTAATTTTTTAATGTTTCTCAAGGCCAGTACTCAACCACGTGAGCCAGCTCTATTTCTTGCTTTTTGGAGGTTAATTGAAAGCAAGAGTCTCATGGACTTTCTTGCTTATGCTACTTTCAAATCACAGGCCTCAGGCCTCAGCCTCATGAGGAGCTAGGATTACAGGCATGAGGGAACCAATGACACCTAGCGATTGTCCTCTTTTTTATCCACTTAAGCATGTTGCTCTATCTAACATTTTATTTTACTTATTACAATAGACTTTGGGGAAAAGCATTCTAATAAAATTCAGACTTTGTTTAGTGACTGTGATCTGGTAGTCTGCTCTCTGGGTCCTGTACCTTCTTAGCTCCCTGTGTCATGATATTTGCTCATTTGTATTCCTGTACCTGAAGTACAGCAAGCGACTTCCTCTGACTTTTAAACATCTTCTCAATGGCTATCTCTTTAGATAGCTCAGGATCAATACTTCCCCCAACCTAAAGCTTTGACATTGGCTCTTACATATTTTTCTTACATGTGGTTCTGAGTTCCAAAAAACAGTAATCCAGTTACAGCATTTTTATATAGTTTCTGGAATCCTCAGTTTTTTGTATATTATATATCACTGAATGAATAAATAGGTGAATGAATAAATGTCTCCTTTATTTACTTCTTGGTACAGATTACAAGAGTAGTTCTCTATAAGTACTAAAAAATTTTTTATTCTAATATATTTGTAGGTGGATGTTGAGTTTTGACCATGTAGTTTTTGTATAAAGATCACTTTATTAAGAAACCTTATTATCATTTGCCTGTACTGTCGAAATCAAATTTAATAATCATGGATAATTTAATAGTTCATTTTTAAGAGAAAAAATGTAATTGAATAAATCCATTAAATTAATGCTTAAATAATTTCATTATTAATTACATGTTAGTGTATTAAATCAGCTCATGTATAGAACTATCTATGCAAGGTAGGCACCCATAGCTCACACTTGTAATCCTAGCTACTCAGGAGGCTAAGTTCTGAGGATCATGGTTTGAATCCAGCCTGTGCAAGAAAGTCCATGACACTCTAATCTCCAATAAATCACAGAAAAAAGCCAGAAGTGAGGCTATGGCTGAAGTGGTAGAGATCCAGCCTTGAGCAAAAGGAGTCTATGGGCAGCATGCAGGCCCAGAGTTCAAGCCCCAGGACAGACAAAACAAAAACAAAAACAAAAATGATGGCTAATTAAATTTTGAATGTGAGATTCACTGTTAAATGTATGTATATAAAAGATTATTCCCATTATGATATAATGCAAACATAATAAACATGTAAATGCAAACATTTATAAACACAAAAAGAAAAAGATTTGTAATTTATTATATAGTATAAAATAAAATACCTATTAACATTTTTTCCATCCTGTAATCATAGCTGTTAGAAATGTTCAAGAATTCCAACCCATTAAAAGAACAACAAAAAAGATCATATCTCTGTGTCCCTATTGGGGTTCATTTCACCTAGCATCATGTTACATGGTCATATGTACCTAGCTTTTGACCTCTTCTGCTTTTCCTAGACATATACTAGTTATTGTAGATAAGGGAAACCATGGGACCTATGTTTCTTTGAGTCTGACTTACTTTACTTAATATAATTTTTTCTAAGACTTTCTGTACTATGTGATTTTTGTTTCTTTCTTTCTTAGGAATTATAGTCCAATGTAGGCTTAGGCAAAAAAATAAAAGACCTTTTCTGAAAAATAACTAATACAGAAAAGATGAAGATAGAGCTCAATTGATAGAGCTTCCATTGTTTTTAACATATTTATAAGATGATTTTTTTTGTTGCTATGTACGTCCCTCTCCTACCATATAAACCCTGTTTTCACTGCATTTGATGTTGGTAAAATTTGGGGAAGGGAAAGGAAAAAAACAAATAGTTTAAACAGGGATAGAGGTGGACCCATTGCAACAATGAAATGTACAAGATGCTATGTTGAAAAACGAACTTTACAACTTTTGGGGGGCGGGTGGGGAAATGGGAAAGCAGGGATGGTAAGGGGAAACAAAGGAGGAGGCAACAGTGCTTGATAAGAAAGGTACTCATTACCTTGCTCATGTAGAACTCCTCTGTATGGTTGTTTCAAAATTAAAACAAAAATTAAAAAAAAAACAAAAAAAACTGGGACTGTGGCTCAGTGGTAGAGCACTTGCCTTGCATGCATGAGGGCCTGGGTTCGATTCCTCAGCACCACATAAGCAAAAAGAAAAACAAGCCGGAAGTAGCTCTGTGGCTCAAGTGGTAGAGCGCTAGCCTTGAGTTGAAAAGCTGAGGGACAGCGCCCAGACCCAGAGTTCAGGCCCCACGACCAGATCCAAAATTTTTTTTTTAAATTAAAAACAATTAATAATTAAAAAATATGGAGCTTCTAATTATTGCAAGTCTGTGAGTTCAAACCTTGTACAACAAAAAAATCTTTTACACTACTTATATTTAATAGTTTCCAAACTATTTTTCTTTGACTCATTATTTCACGTTTCATTTTTATCTTCCTTTATTGTTAGCAGAGCTGTTCCCACATTTCTATCATGGGGGCAATAATGAAAAATATTCCTTTACTTCTTCATCCAAAGCAACAAATACACCATTTGACAATTTAGTAGCATATATATGCAGAATCTTTACTTTGGAACGAAAGCATTGTGGTTTGATTTTGTATAGCCATCTCTAATTTCTTCACCATGTTCTTAAATAAGGGGTTCAAAATTCTAAGATCAAACAATTAAAATGTGAAAAGGCGAATAGTATTTTCTTAGTAGCTGACTAGTTTTGAGAATTCGTTACTGAATTCATTTAACAGTAAAAAAATATAGAAAAAATAAAATAAAATAAAATACCACCCTCCCTTCCAACTGCTGTATCTAATATGTGAAGGTGAAAATATGAGCCTCAAGCCACACAATTAACCACTAGGTGGTAGTATATACTTATAAAATATACTCTTTCAAGTCATTTAAAATATTTAGTTGTAAAGAAGAGTAGTAGTTCATTTTCAGGAACAAGCTTAGAATTGCTTTATATTTGTTATGTTCCATTTGCAAATTTCAGCCTCCTTAGATTTTCTGTTTTCTGATTAAGGACAGTATTAGAACTCCACATATGAACCCATTCATTGTTCAGATTTTACTTTTCAAGTAATGTGGCCATGCTAATTCCAGTAGTTTAAAAAAAAAAGATTTTTCATTATTAAACATTACATTATTTTCTACTCTAGTGTAGTCTATATATTAGATATTTAACTTTTTATATTATGTCTCTATCCATAAAAAATATTATTGAACGTATTACTTAATGGGACATTATTCCATCAGGACTCTTATTTGAACAAAAACATTAATGAAAAAAAATGATTTTTGGCTTGGAATGTGGCTTAGTAGTAGAGTGCTAGTCTAGCATGAGTAAAACCCTGGGTTCAATTTCTCAGTAATACATATACAGAAAAACCCAGAAGTGGCACTGTGGCTCAAGTGGTAGAGTGCTAGCCTTGAGCAAAAGAAGCTCAAAGACAATGCCCAGGCCCTGAGTTAAAGCCCCAGGACTGGCAAAAAAAAGAAATGATTTCAAAGGTAACAGCACTGAGTACTGCTTTTCCTCTCTTATTTCCAAAAACTGAATTGCTATATTTCTGGTAAAGATGACAAGATTAATAGTATGTCAACTTCAATACTTAAATGAATGTCAACATTAATTTTTACATAGAAAAGTCTTTGGAAATTATTACTTTGCAATTGCTGTATTTATTTATCAAATAAAATTACTCTTTGAAGTGTTGTGAGGAAATGGAAAATTGGATTTTCTTATACCCCTGCTGATGGTCAAAGCTTGTATAACTTCTGGAGTAATTATTAACATGTCCTAGAGAAAGAAATACATCAGTATAGAAATAGTTTCAAAACATGTTCTCAGGACTAAATCTTTACCATCAATGTATCTATTTCATCTATCTGTGGTTATTATAGATATAACATATAATATATAGATATGAGAGATATATGTGTGCATTTATGTGTATATATAATAGCTACAAAGATGATCACCATCATATTACTAATTAAGATACCTTAGATATAAAATTTTCCAAATCAGTAAGTCATTTAAAAAGACTAAGTACCATTTTGCATATTTCCTATATTAATTTGCACTCAAATTTGTGGACTGTTAGTTTGGAAATGTGACGTTCTTTATGTCAAATGTCAAATCAAAAATATTTTCAGTGGCTGCAGAATGGTTCAAGTGTGTTTGGCTAGCAGGGTAAGGAGCTGAGTTCAAATCCCAGGACCGCCAAGAGGTCTTTCTGCACAGTTAAATGCTTACTTGTAAGTGCTTTCTTCACAGTGAAATGTTTACTTGCCTATAATATTTTTGTTTGCTTCTTTGTGCTATTGTAAATCAGTGCAAATTGTATTTTTTCTGAGCTCTTAGAAAGTATAAAATGATAATTCCCAGGTAATTGCTCTTCTCTTAGAATATGTTCTTGGAGACCTTGGAGTGTTTCAATGGATGCATTCTCAAATTCTTATCTTCTGGAATTCTTTCTCTTGAAATCATATCACCTAAAGAGCCTTAGGCCATAAATTATTATTGCTGGAGACATTGCAAGTGGGGATCTCTGTTTCACTGATTAAGTGGCAATGTTAATCTATGTTTGTTTTCTCCCTTGCCTCCAGTTCAGGCTTTGTATTGCATTTAGCCCAAGTGCATGGTTTTGTATCACTATTCCTCTTGGCCTGTTGATCAATGTCATGCAAAAGTAAATTCTTCTTATACTGGGTCTATTTTCTCTAGTTGTTTGCTTTTAAGTGGGAATTTAGGGCCTTCCAAGTGCTATGATTTTTTTAAGGCAAAATCAAAATTCAACAAAATAAACACCAGGATATAAGTACTTGAAATGAGTGGGGTGGCATCAAGAGGTAAGGGGTGTAAAGAGGAGAAGTTGGTTGGAATATAGACAAGAATTCAATATAGTCTGGAAATGTGGCTTAGTGGTAGAGTGCTTGTTTAGCATTCATGAAGCCTGGGTTTGATTCCTCAGTACCATATAAAGAGAAAAAGCCATAAGTGGGGCTGTGGTTCAAGTAGTAAAGTGCTTGCCTTGAGCAAAAAGCAGCTCAGGGACAGTGCCTAGCCCTTCAGTTCAAGCCCCAGTACTGGGGGGTGGGGGAATACAGTACATATTCTAAAAGTTAAGAAGTGTAAGTTTCTTAAGTGGCTCACACCTGTATCCTAGCTACTCAGGAGGCTGAGATATGAAGATCACAGTTCAAAGCCAGTCTGGGTAGGAAAGTCCAGGAGACTCCAATCACTCACTCAGATAATCCGGAAGTGGCGCTGTGGCTCAAGTGGTAGAGCACAAGCCTTGAGTTGAAGAGCTGAGAGAGAGTTCAAGCCCCACAACAGACAAAAAAAAAAAAAAAAAAAAAGAAAAAGAAAAAGAAAAGAAAAGAAAAAAAGAAAAAAATTACAAAATGTGAAGGGTTGGGCAGGGGAAAATGGGTGAGAATGTTGAAAGGGGTGACAAGGATCAAGATGCAGTGTCTTCAGAAACTGCTTTGTTATGTGACAATACCTTTGTACAACCACTACTTAAAGATAAAAAAAAGAGAAGTGAGAGGGATTTAGAAGGCTCACAATCAATAAAGTTGTAAAAACTATTTCTGACAAGTGAATTGTCCAATGTTGATCTTTCATCCATTCTTATTTATTTTAAAGAGCTCTCGCAAGTGAAAAGTTAAACATTAGTGAGAGTTCTGCTCCTCAGTATTGTAACACACCCTTCTCTTTGAAGAATGTAATCATGGTTATAAAAACAAAGCAAGTTATATATCCTGTTTAAAATCTTTTTGGAAGGTAAGAGAATCCATTTATCTATGTTGTTATGGTGTGTATATTTTTGAAGTTAGAAATCAAGTAACTTAGAATTCTATGGCAATACAAAAATCATCGTTCGATGTATCCTCTGTTACTGTGTGTAACTGAATTTCCCATCGGAAAACACGCTGAGACATCATTCCCCACTACCTCCCTATATACCATGAGAACTGTGCCATGATACATACCCAAATATGATTTATTCATTTGTTTATTGAATGAGAAGCAATCCTGAGATTGTTTATTGACTTAACAATAGAAGAGGTCGAATTACTAACTGTATGCTTGAATTAATCCATGTAGATGTCTTCTCTGAATCTGTTGCTTCCTTGAAGACAATGAATGAGCAGTCTGGCCCTGGTCAGGAAACCTAATCTTCAAGAGAAAAACTATCTCAGTATTTCTTCAAAGAGATCAGTGACATTCAGAATAAATATCACTGGCTTCCTCACCAATCCTGTTTCCTTGTCTAATAGTCTGCCTTCCATCACTGACAGCTTTCTTATAGCCTTCATTCATTTAGAGCTTCCCAAACCTCTTAGTGTCTGCTTTTCAAAGTCATCTGACTGGATCCAGAATACTTCATTCTTTTCCCTTCAGGTTTTGTCTTATTGTTAATATGCCAAAGGTGTTAGTAACTCCTGACCAAATAAACAGAAAACATTATAAGTAAGGCTGATATGACATGTAATATGTATTCTGGACATATGCCAACATCGATAACTTGTACACATTATATTTATTTATTAGAAGTTACACCTGACTGAAAATATCAAAGAAAAAATGTTATACTATCATAGAATTTCACAATGGAGTAAGGTTGATTCCAAGTATTTATGTAGTAGTACTTTATTTTATAACTAGCTCTGCAAACAAGTAATTAATTTTTAATACTCACAAGCTTTCTATCTGTAAAGTAGAAGTAATTATTATAAATTCTTCTGAAGAATCAGTAATTTCATGGCCATAATTTATGAATTTTTCATGACATTCTTGACAACTTAAATGAAAGTGCTTCATTTTCCTCTCTCCTTCTTTTCTCTCAAAATAACTTCTAATAAATCAGCAGGTGATCACATGACTACAGTTAAGTCAGTTTTAAAACTAGGTGATTTACTGTTTCATGAGACATTTTTGTTCCATTCTACCAAATTTCTCCTGCATGTAAAATTACTTTATAAAACAACACAAAAGAATTATCTTCAATATTTACTTATAAACCTGCTAGTAAATAATTTCAGAGATTGATATACTCTGTATGATGTGAATTATCTTTGGGGCTAAAAATGCCATGCATCTAGAATTTACTAATAATAGTGGCAAACAGATAAATTACACTGCTGTACAAGTATTTATCTTAGGAGAACAAAATTAGACATGACACCAGTATTTTTGCAAAGCTTGAATTGATACATAATCAATGTACTTAAAGGAAGTGTAGGGTATGCTACAAAATAATGAGTTTTTTCCGATCCTATACTTCCTCTTACTCTCCTCAACCTGGTACCATCCACCATTCTACTCTCAACTTCTATATCAACTTTTTAAGCTCTATACTTGAGTGAAACCATGTGATACTTGCTCGTGCATAGCTCATTCATGTAACAGAATTAGTTCCCTTTCTATCCATGTTGTGCAGAACAGGACTTCATATTTTTATGGATGAATAGTGTTCTATAGTCTGTAGGTACCATCCATTCTTACCCATCTGTTAGGCGATAGACAGACATTAAGGTTGTTTTCATTGTTTTAGCTACTGTGATCAGTACTGCAATCACATAGGAATGCAGATTGTAGATTTCCTTTCCTTTGGATTGCTGTGTTGTATAACTGTTATACTTTTCATAACATAATTGCTAAGTAAGTACTCTAACACTGTAGCCACACCCACCCCTAATCCTTTTGTAGTATACTTTATTTATTTATTTTTATTTATTTATTTTATTTTATTTTTGTTGGTCATAGGGTTTGAATTCTGGGCTTAGGCGCTGTCCCTGCTCTCCTCAGCTCAAGTCGAGTGCTATACCTCTTGAGCCACAGTGCCATTTCTGGTTTTCTAATGGTTTATTGGAGATAAGAGTCTCACAGACTTTCCAGCCTGGGCTGGCTTTGAACCATGATCCTCAGATCTCAGCCTCCTGAGTAGCTAGGATTACAGGCATGAGCCACTGGTGCCAGGCCTAGTATACTTTATTTTTCATATAGGGTTTCACAACCTGGACATCACACTTCCTACCTCTGTCTTTTCTTTTGTTCTTTTTTTTACACATTTTTTTATTGTGAAAATACTGTACAGAGGGGTTACAATTATATGGGCAATATAATGAGTACATTTCTTATCAAGCATTGTAGCCTCCTCCTTTAACATTTACTCTCCTAATCATTTCAATTATTTTGAGATAGGTCTCACTAAAGGTTTTTCCCAGGCTGATCTTAAACTCTAATTCTCCCATGTCTGTGTCCATGTAGCTGAGATATATTTATTACAATATCAATTAATTATTTACCACAGATAACTTTATATGTTATGTTTTATGCTGTCCTTTCAGTAGGCCCATTTATATTTTGCAACACTACAAACTTTCTTACATAATAGACATCTTTTAGTTCCAGTAAAGCCACATGGAATTCTATCTAGAATATTGCCTGATATTAACTGTAATGTCATTGTCCTTTGTGTAGCTATAATTCTTTAGAATAATCCAATAAACAGAACTGATTTAATGTGTTGGATAACGTTGAGACTTTGTTATAATTCTACTAGAAACATATATGTTCAAGGATATAAAACTGTGACGTAAATTAGATTATTTGCTGGCACCTTGAAGTTCTGTGTCTGCATGGATTATACTTTTGGGTTAGGAATAAAATATACATCCATGATTAGAATTTTACTTAAATATTTTATACACAATATATGGTGGGATGTTATGTATAATATATATGAAACAACCTGGGTGATTATTTGAATAACAGAAGAATCAAAGGATGTACATATGTAACAATACCTAAAGTAAAATACTAAAGAAACATCAAATCTGTCCAGTTGTCTTTGTTTTGCTTATTAAACATCTCAGAGAGAGAGAGAGAGAGAGAGAGGGAGGGAAGGAGAGAGAGAGAGAGAGAGAGAGAGAGAGAGAGAGAGAGAGAGAGAGAGAGAGAGAGAGAGGGAGGGAGGGAGGGAGAGAGAGAGAGAGAGAGAGAGAGAGAGAGAGAGAGAGAGAGAGAGGAAAAAGAAAGAGAGAGAGAGAGAAGAAGAAAATGAAAGAGAGAGAGAGAGAGATGGAGTTAGTTTTCTTGGCTTCCTTCTTTTTTCTAGGCTCTTACCTGCTAGGTTTGATTTATAAAATATCAGTATCATGGGACCTTGTTTCCAAATATCAGCTTATTTTTTGCTCTAATAATACTGTTTCAGTGGATGTGACCTTTGACATCATGGCTTTCTGCTCCCATACTGTTCATCCCCATTTTGTGTTCATTCATGTCAAAATATGATTTGCTTAAACTGCTTAAACTGTTACATATTTATTTATATTTTTTATTTATGTATTTTGATCTGTAAACAGTTGTACCAAGACTGTAAATTCAACATGACAGTGTACAAGTAAAATGCATCTTGATCACCCCATAAAGTCATACCCCACCCATCCCTTCCAGCTGCCTATTTCCATTTTCACAGATACATTTTGGATATTATGACTGCATTCACCCACCATTTATTTTTATTGTAGCACAGTGCTTAAAGTCTCAGGTTTTGCAGGCAGGTGATGGAGATCATTGGGTCTGACACTGGGCTCTGAAACACGGTTTCTAACATTTCTAAAAGGTCATAACATAATCTGCTTTCTGGGCAGTGAAGGTTGTACAGATCCTGTGAAACAATGCGGATGAAGTGTTTACATTAGTTCTAGGTTAACAGTAAACTTTTGAGAAAAGTGTGGGGAACAATAATATATCATTAGAGTATAAAGCAACATTTTATATTCTTTTGTATTTGCTTAGTGAACCTTAGAATTTAACTAGTACCAGAAAATTTCTTTTTAGTACATGAATGGTCCTGAACAGTCTTCTATATGGGTGTGGGGATGAAAATGGCAAGGGGTCTGCAGAGATCTCTTTTGTGAAGTGACACAGAGTATAAACAGATATTCGATGCTTGCACTGCACATGTATGGATAAAATTTCATACATCTACTTGTGAAGAAATTCTCTAATCATCCCAAAATTTTAACATGCCTCATAAGGACAGAATTAGAACTGAAAGAATGCTGATAGTAAGTGATGGACTCATAATCCTAGCTACTCCGGAGTCCAGGATTTTAGGATTATAGTTCAAAGCCAGACTGGGTCAAAAAGTCCAGGAGAATCTGTCTTCAGTTACCTATCAACAAAAAAACCCCAGCAGGACTGGAGGAAGGACTCAAATGGTAGAGTACCAGACTGACGTAAAAAACTAAGTGTGAGTAAAGGGGGTTCAAGGTCAGTACTGTCATAAAATAAACTAATAATAAATAAGGGAAGGGAGGGAAGGGAAGGGAAGGAGAAACAAAATACAATTCAGATTCTTGGGAAGGGGGGCTAAAATAGTAAAAATTTGATCATGTACAAAGTATTAGCTTTATTTTTTTCTAGTTTTAAACGTTTGGCACCAATAAAATTAATTGCAGTTGCTAGATGCCAGGAAATACACAGTGTTCACAGAAAGAGGGGTAACAGGATGGAGATGTCTAGAAGAGATGACTGTTGGTGTATTCCTAATTAAATAAACATACTGATATTACATTCATGAAAGTTATATCCTGTATTCCTTTTGCATGCAATAACAACTGAATACTGTCACATGATTAGGATTTTAAGTGATAAATAATCATGTTTGATTGAGACAATTTATGATCTCTAATAGTCTTTTTTCTTTATCTTTTCCTCTGATCATAACTACACAGCCCCTCCCCCCATAGCCTATGAAAGAAGAAAAATAATTTACATAGTGTAATGAGATATACAGTGTTTATACAAAACAATTTAAAATAATCTCCAAGCCCTAAAAATTTGCCACAAAAACAGAGACAGAGTATACATGATGATAGTGCAAGAATGAAGTGTGCACCACATATAAAGGTGGACTGGGATCACACTGTTTACAAACACTTCCATACACGCTTCCAGAGAAGCAACAA